>NC_072410.2:24768636-25071666 GCF_028858775.2 Pan troglodytes | reverse complement strand
GGCCATTCTTGCATTGCTATAAAGAAATACTTGAGACTGGGTAATTTATAAAGAGAAGAGGTTTAATTGGCTGATGGTTCTTCAGACTGCAGAAAACATGGCACTGACATCTTCTTGTCTTGTGGGGAGACCTCATGAAACTTCCAATCATGGTGGAAGGTGAAGGAAGAGCAGGCATCTCACATGGCAGAGCAGGAGCAAGAGAGAGAGAAAGAGAGAGAGTGTGTGTTTGTGTGTGTGTGTGATGGTTGGGGTGGGGGGGCACCACACACTTTTAAATGACCAGATCTCATGAGAACTCACTCATTTTTGCAAAGACAGCACCAAGCCATGAGGGATTTGTTCCCATGATCCAAACACCTCCCACCAGGCCCCACCTCCAGCCTTGGGAATTATAATTCAACATGAGATCTGAGTGGGGGAAAATATCCAAACTATATCAGTTACTTTTTGCTGATCTTATTTAAGTAAATTTATTCTTTCACAGCATGGCTCTGTGGAATTTCTTTTTCACATTATTAGGAATTTACTCCTTGTCCTGTTCTTTCAGGAAATGCAGTTGGGATCCTAAAGGCTGGGGGCTGCAGCCTTGCCAGGGATTAGAGTTGAGTATTCATCAGGAAGTTGGAAAAGCCCTCCTCGGAGGGAAGAAGCCTACCACTTCTGTAACCTTTTAAAACCATCCTTTCAGTTAAGGAGGACCCAAAAAGACAAATAATGACATTTAGGTAATGACTTTTTGGGAATTTTGTTTAAACCTTTGCTACAATTAAAAATCAATAATTTCTCTTTCTGTGATTGCTTAATGATTTAAGAATCTGGCTCATTCATCAACTGGGAACAAGGACAAGTGTAAAGCTGAGTGAAATGACCAGGCTTTGAGGGTGGAGGCAAATTCCTGCCAGCTTGAGTGAGGAGGTGAGATCAGAGGCTCCTTCCTGTGAAGAGTTCTCCATGAGTGAGGCCTAAGGGGGCTCAGTTTGCCCCGTAGAGATCTTGGGCACTATGAAACTCTTCAATAACCTCAAGGAGTCGTAACAGGAGGACAGAATCCTTTCTCCCCCAAACAATTGAGCTCTGAAACACGTATGGCCCATTCCTGGGGGTGGAATGGCTGCTGTGTACCCCCTTATCATGCAGTTCTTGCTCAGCCCCTCTCACTAACAGTCTAGGCTTTGGAGGACACTGTACAAAGATGCCTCTGCTTTTCTGTTTGAGATTTTATTTATGGCTGTCTGAGTCCATTTTGTGTTGCTGTAACAGAATATCTGAGATTGGGTAATTTAAAAAGAAAAGGAGTTTATTTAGCTCACAATGCTGGTGGCTGGGAAGTTCAAGAGCATGGCCCTAGCATCTGGTCAGCTTCTGATGAGGGCTATGTGCTGTGTCAAGACATGGTGGAGAAGTGGAAAAGCAAGCAAGTGTGTGTGAAGAGGCACTAAACAGGAGGAGGAACCTCACTTTATAACAACCCATTCTCAGAGGAACAAATCCCTTCCCTCCAGAGTGAGCACTCACTCACTCCCTTGAGATGGCCTTATTCTATTCATAACAGATCCACTCTGATGTTCCAAACACCTCCCATTAGGCCCCACCTCCCAATAGTGCTGCAGTGGCAATTAGCTTTAATGTGAGTCTTGTTGGGGACCAACCACATCCAAATCATAGCAATGCCCTAATCACATTGTGAAAGGCACTGGGTTAAACTTAAAGGCCCATTCTATATCAATCTGCCAAAGCCATTAGGATCAGACTAGATCTTAATGTTAGTAGATCTAATACTAGTTGAGAGCTGAAAGAGGGGAGGGAGGCTAATTATATCAGAAAGCTACTCTAGGTAAGTGTATTAGTCCATTTTCACACAGTTCCACATGCCTGGGGAGGCCTCAGAATCACGGCAGGAGGCCAAAGGCACATCTTACATGGCAGTGGCAAGAGAAAAATGAGAGAAGATACAAAAGCCGGAACTCCTGATAAAACCATCAGATCTTGTGAGACTTATTCACTACCAGGAGAACAGTATGAGGAATCCACCCCCACGATTCAAATTACCTCCCACCGGGCCCCTCCCACAATATGTGGGAATTATGGGAGTACAATTCAAGATGAGATTTGGATGGGGTTACAGAGCAAAACCATATCAGTGAGCTTCAAGCATAGTTCTGAGCCTCTTGGCTGTCACGACAAGAAGAGATATTCTATTTAAAAAAAAAAAAGGAAGCTACCAACCCATCAAAAGGTGCTCAGTTCCATAGCCCTAAACTCCAAAAAGTTTGTAGGGAATTTGAATCAGGACGTATGACAACATAATAGTGTCTTGAATAGATGCTTTTAGAACATAGAGAGATAATCTTTAGATGATCATTATTACATTCATATTTTACAAAACCCTTTGGCATAAAATATTATAAATCTCTTCTCTGTTACATCATTTCTATTTGAGTAAGAAAATCTTAGTATATAACTTTTTAACTTAATTTTATTTTTTGAGACAGTGTCTCGCTCTGTAGCCCAGGCTGGAGTGCAGTGGCACGATCTCGGCTCACTGTAGTCTCCGCCTCCCAGGTTCAAGCGATTCTCCTGCCTCAGCCTCCCTAGTAGCTGGGACTACTGGTGCCCTCCGCCATGCCCGGATGATTTTTGTATTTATAGTAGAGGCGGGGTTTCACCATGTTGGCCAGGATGGTCTGTAACTTCTGACCTTAGGTGATCCACCCGCCTTGGCCTCCCGTAGTGCTGGGATTACAGGCGTGAGCCACTGCGCCCGGCCTTCGTATATAACTTTAGATGCAGCTGGACCGTGTGTGTGTGTGTGTGTGTGTGTGTGTGTGTGTGTGTGTGTGTTTCCCACTCTGTGCCTCCCGCATGCCCTTGAAGCAGAGGGCTCCTTCGCTTCACTTCCTCTACTTCACCACATTGAAGCAGAGGCCCCTCTCTACTTCCTCAGGGGTTGTGTGCAGCACAATGGAAAACAGCTGCGTCTGCAACTCCTTCTGGCTGTTATGCTCCGAGAACCCAAGCCTTGGATTAATACGGCAGAGAAAAATGCCCACTGCTCAGGGACTATCCCATGTTCTCCAAACTTCCCCATTTCCTGGTAATTAGGTGGGGGTCATGTGACTTGTTTTGGCTAATGGGCTGTGGGTAGAAGTAAACATGTGAATATATCAATATAATTGCGTGTATGTGTTGAAGTAAAATGCAATGTCCTGCACATACACTCTGCAACTTTATTGTAAGGAAATACTTAACCCTGGAGACATTTCTATATTATTATACATAAGTTTATCTTTTTATTTTAAACTGTTATCATATCACAATAAGAATATAGCATAATTTCAATGACTCCCTTCTTGTTGGATATTTAGATGCTTTCCATTATTTTCAATGATAAAAACACTTCTGTGTGTTTTCTAGGAAACCTAGAAATGAAATTGTTTGGCAGAAAGGTATCTATTTTTACAAATTAAAAAAAATCATTCTTTTAAATATATTTCATTGAATTCAATTTGTTGGAATTTTTACCTAGGATTTTTACAATTATATTAATCAGTGAGAATGTTCTAAGTTTTTTGTTTGTTTGTTTGTTTGTTTGTTTTTTGAGGCAGAGGTGGCTCTGTTGCCCAGGATGGAGTGCAGTGGCATGATCTTGGCTCACTGCAACCTCCGTCTCTCGGGTTCAAGTGATTCTCCTGCCTCAGCCTCCCAAGTAGCTGGGATTACAGGTGCCTGCACAAAGCCCCGCTAATTTTTTGTATTTTTAGTAGAGACGGGTTTCACCATGTTGGTCAGGCTGGCCTCAAACTCCTGACCTCATGATCCGCCTACCTCGGCCTCCCAAAGTGCTGGGATTACAGGTGTGAGCCACCGTGCCCAGCCTTAATTCTTTTAATGTTAAACTCTTTCTCGCTTTCCTGTCTCTTCTTCACTCCTCAAGAGGGGGGAACACTGACATAATTGGATGAGATTCCAGGATGTTGATGGTGCCAAGTTTATGAGCTACAAACCCTTGTGTGGCTCTCCCTTTGGTACTTTGCTCTTTCTCCAGGGAAAAGGAGGACAAACAAACTGGAGCTGATCTCTTATTATGGACAGAACCTCTCATCTCTCTTCCTCCCTCGTAAGCAGTGTTGCTCATTCACCCTCCCAATCTTGGCAAGGAGCTGGTGGAAAGATCTGAGTGTAGAAGGGAGAAAGCCTCCAGCTTAGTGCCCAAGTCCTGTGCCCACATAGCCAGGTCACCCCGTACTAGAGTTAGAGGCACTTAAAGTAAGGAAATTCCTTATCTCCTTCTGCCATTGTCTATCGTGCTGCTCATCTTCAGGAACTGCAGAAAGATGATGACCACACCAAGGCAAGACTGAGTCCATTTCTGAATATCATTCCTGTAAGATCAAAATCTCATTCTAAGAGTATTGTCTTTGCTAGGTTTTAGTATCAGTAACTATTTTGAAGAGTGATTTGAAATTTCCAAATATTTGAGACTTTTTGTTTATATAAAATATTTTTGTTCAGTTTTTCTTAATTTGCTGTGGGGATATGTTAGTACCCTACAAGGCATCCAGCTTTTAAAATAATGCCACATTACAAAGGAATTGGTTAACAAGAAGTGTGGGGGGGAAGGGTAATTTTTTTTTTTTTTTTGAGAAGGAGTGTCACTCTGTTGCCCAGGCTGGAGTGCAATGGCACAATCTCGGCTCACTGCAACCTCTGCCTCCCAGGTTCAAGTGATTCTCCCGCCTCAGCCTTCCAAGTGGCTGGGATTACAGGCACCCGCCATCATGCCCAGCTAATTTTTGTATTTTTGTAGAGACAGGATTTCACCATGTTGGCCAGGCTGTTCTTGAACTCCTGACCTCAGGTGATCTGCCCACCTTGGCCTCCCAAAGTGTTGGGGTTACAGGCGTGAGCCACTGTGCCTGGCCGGGGAGGGTAATTTAAAAACAGACCTGCTTTATGCCATTTAAAATGGGAATATGTCTGGTTAAAAACACATTTAAATCCAGGGAGGTTTCTCTGTGCCATTAGTATCAAGCACTAAATGAACACTGTATGACCGAGATGACAGAAATTTCCTTTTGGAGAAAATTGAAGCCAACAGTTGATCAACACAGCATATAATTAACAGGGCAGGGTGTGGAGTCAGGCTGCCTGGGTTCAAATTCCGGAACCACCACGGAGTGGCCTTGGAGAAATAGCTTAATATTCTGTCTCAGTTTACTTATCTAGAAAATGGACATAATTATGATGTCTCCCTCAAAGAGCTTTTCTAAGTATTAAATGATGTAATATATTTCAAGAGGTTAGAACATGGTCTGGCATTCAATACATTCTAGCTATGATTAAGTGTTAATTCAGTCTGGTAAAAGTGAACGTAGTCTTTGCCAAGGGTAGTAAAAAAGCTCTGACCCTCATCAAAGATGTTAGATTGAGAGCCAGGAGTCTACATTCATTGTCCCAAATAATGAATGCTGAACTCAAGAACATCACAGCATAGAGAAACCTCTGTTTGAGCTCTACCTCCCCTTGATGGCCCCTGTCCCCACCTACCTCTCCCAAGGCTGCCCCTGATGGCGAAAACTCCCTTCACCACAAGAGCTAACAAAGGTTCAGCAGGAACTGCCTCACTCTCTCAGTTTCTCCTTCCTCTTCAGAGGGAGTGCCTCTGTTTTAATTCCAGCTCAGGTTCTTTCTCACACATATATACAAGGAGTTAACATTCTCCGTCTCCTCTGGTTCCAGTTTTTGCAGTGGACTTAGGAAAATGCTTTTCCTCCCTTCATTTCCTTTATCACCCTCCCTCCTCCACCAAACATTCTGATCATGGCCATAAGCCCAAGCAGTGGCAGTGATAGACTTGTATAATGAAAAGGAAAACCCATTGAACCTGAAAAGTAAACAGCACAAAGTTCAAATAACAACGAAAGGCTTGTCAAAGGCTTGTACATGGTTGCCAAGAGTGTGGTACTGGCAAGCAATGCTTTGAGACTGTACAGGTAGAGAGAAGTTATTAGGGCCGCAGCATCCATGGGAGGGCTTTGGGGAGAGAGAGAAGAGCTAGAGCTGACCCTGAAGGGACGGTGATTCCCAAACTGTGGTAATCTGGGTGGCCTGAGTAAAGTCATCTGTGCTCAGAGGCAGGGACCAGGTGGGTCTCTCTGGGATGGGGGTTTGTGTTGGAGGCAATGAGCAAAAGTCTGAAAGTATAATTTGAGCCCTTAATGGTAAAGTCCAGAAGTTTGACATCAAAGATGGCAGTGATTTGATCAATGTCGCTTACTGAGGTTTAAGGAAAGATACAAATTATCTGTAAAAATGTAAACTCAAAACAAATTTGTCAAAAGTTCAGTATAGTAATGTATCACCACTGTGCTAAAGGTTTTCTTATTTCAAATAACTCAATAAAAATGAGGCAAACCATTCTGTAACTAGCTAAACTCAAGTCCATATCAACTATTTAATGCTTCAAAATAATCTTAAACTTCTACTCACTTATCATTCTACAATTTAAGTAAGTAATGTTTCACATTTTCAACAGAATGTATGCTTATAGACACATAAACACGAAAGATAGGGACAGATCATCTTGGTGACTTGCACGTATGTGGCAAGTGTCCTAGGGAAAGGAGCAGGCATGGGGTGAAGGTGGGAACAGGAGTGCCTGGCGTGACCATGTGAGGCAGGGCATTTGGCTATGTGTTGCTGTGTGCTCTGTCTCACCCCCGTGACCCAAGAATATTAGTGTGGCAGGGTGTGGACAGCAAGGATTAATGGGTCATTGGCAAACATGGGCGAAGCTGGTGTTTTACTCCCTTCTGAACAGTCTTCAGTACTATCAAGCTTTTGCTTGTTTTTTGGTGGTGTGGATGGCAGGTTTCATTTGCAGGGCCAAACATATATAAACTAATAACTGCCAGGAATGATTTGTGATATGGAATGAAATCTTTCAGTACTTTTTAAATGATAGAGGCATTAAAAGAATGCAGGAGAAATAAATTCCTGTGGATGAAGCAGACTTTTTTGGGGGGGACAGAATTACTCAGTTCTAACATTAACTATGTTTTATTAGTTCTTTGAAAAACCTGCAAATGATCTGGTCAGTTCTATAATTTTAAAATCTAAAATCGTTTACTATCCCAATACCCTAAAAACAATACTTACTGTGGGGTCTTTTATTAAGACTTTAAAGATACTTTTCATAAGCACAATTTTATTTCCTGGTGACTGGAAAAATAGGAATATATTTAGAGCCTTTTGCTTAATTGATAAGGTAACACTGAAACAAAGGTTAAAAACAAAGCTGAATGGAGAAAATAATGCCTATAGAAATATTCATGTCAAACAGGTAAGAATATTCTTGGCAACTGCAGCCCCTGCCTCCACAATTGCAAAATTGCAGCTCCCTGTCCCTTCTGTCTGTCTCAGCTCCGCCCACGTCCAGTGGCTGAGCTACAACGAACTGCCCCACCTCTTTTAAAGCGTCTTTCTCTGAACTGTGCAAGGAAGACAGCATCGCCTGACAGTGCTGAGGTGAAAATTAAAACTACACAGGGGTCAATGCTCTGCTGAAAAGTATGAAAAGAAGTTCGTTTGTAGCGTTTCCCGCAGTCTCCTCGCCTCTCCTCGGCCTCTGGCGCCTTCCTCCCGTGTCTGCTCGCACCCTATATTTCTACCCCAGCTCATCAGTGTATTTGTTTGTTAATTAATTAATTCATTCATTCATATTCTCCGCTGTTGTTAATTTTCCCATTGACAGTAGGCGCAAGGGGCAACGCCACTCGCCCTGTCCCTCTAGCGTGGCCTCTGTTTGGGGGTCTGGGGTGGAGGTCGTCCCGGCCCGGGTGGTTCCGGACGCCGGCTTTCCGCACCTGGCTCGGTGACTGCCTCGGCGCCCCGCCCCCTTGGCCACGGTCCGCAGCCATCGCCCCAGTGAGGGCGCGCTCTGTGGGCGGGGCCGGCTCCAGGAGCCGCGCTGTGATTGGCCGTGTCCAGGCAACCGCGGAGACGCCGTCGTCAACAGACCGCGCTTGGAACCAGAGACGCGGGTCACAGAGGCCTAGAACAGCTGGAATCCTTCGCCCCCGGCGCGCAGCCTTCGCCCGCCGGAATCGCTGCCTTATCCACCAGCGGGATGCTTACCTCGCCCGCCCTCTCGGGTCAGGCGGGCCCGGGAGGATGGGAGGGTGGCTGCTGAGAGGGAGCCGCCACGTCTTCCACCCGACATATTGCCTAGTAAGTGTGGGAGCGATGCCTGCCGCGCGAGAGCCGCCGAGGTGCCGAGCCTTCCAACAAGCGGCCTAGGGAAGTCTTGGAAAAATGCCATTTCTGAGGTGGACTACACGCCCACTTTACAGATGCGGAAACTACCAGGAAAGCTCGGTGACTTGCCCTGGCCCACTTAATCGTCCGCTACCCAGGGCAAGCCGAGGGTCAAGGTACCGACCCCTCCTACTCTAGAGCTCTTTCCATCACACCTCACCCGAGCCCACGCCCAGCCGCTCTGGTGGAAAAGCGGCTTTCCTAGTTTCTGTCTATGCCATAGGCCAGCAGTTCAAGGTGATGAAGTCCACCTGGGCTTTGGATGGAACATGGGAACCAGAAGAAACACATTTCCTGAACATAAGGATAAATATGTATAGTCTAAAAGCCAAAGCAACACTTACTTGGTTTCACAATCATATCAGTTTCTTTCACCCTCCTTATATGGAAATAAGACTTAATAAGTAGATTTAGTTTCCATTTGGTAGAGCTTTTCCTTTCATTTTCTTGGAAGCTCTGTTTCTTCTCAGCAATGACCTTCCTCCTAAAGCACTCCAATTATTCTCAGATATTGCCTTCTTGACTATTTTCTCAACCGTGGGACAGTCCGTTTCAATATCCTTGTCTCTGTCCACATTATTTGAGCCAATGATCACAGCCAAGCCTTGTCCCTTAAGGGCAGAAAAAATGGGAGGAGGTTTAAGGGTTTCTGGGGAAGAGTTGCATCAGGATCCATCATGAAGCTTCGCCCCAGTTTCCTTTCTTCCTGGAAAAGTCATCGTTCACAAATTCACCTAAATCACAAGATATATATCCACCTAGCCCAGACTTCTTTTTCAGAAACTAACAGGGGTATAGGAAGTTTGGGGTGTTGATAATAAAGTAGCTAGAAGCTTATTGAATGTCTAAACTGGATTAATGGACTCTCAACCCTGCACTGTCCCTGAACCTCCGAGCACATAGGACCTTTTCTCTGAGGGCATGCTGACTTCACAAGACTGTCGCCCAGGGCAGCCCAGGAGCATCTGCTTCCAGTAGACGGGGCCCTTGTACAGTTGCCAGCTTAACCTTTCTATTTTCCCCAAAGCTTTGCCTGCCCACATCTTCAGCTCAGACTTTCACTTCCTTGTTTTTCCTTTTACACTTCCTCCTTCTTCTAAGGAAATACTTTCCTATCCAAACTCTATGTATGGTTCTTGGGATGGCCTCTAAAACTTAGGGCAATGCTCAACTCCGGTATGTTGTTGTTTCCGACTTCTGGGTTACTTGGTTCCCCAATTTATAATAACCTCAGCTGAGGAAACTCTGAATAATAGTAAATAAATAAATAAATAGCATAGTTTTATCAGAAAATAATATATCCCCCTTTATTTTTTTTTGAGACAGGGTCTCGCTCTGTCCCCCAGGCTGGAGTGCAATGGTGCAATCTTGGCTTACTGCAACCTCTGCCCCCTGGGTTCAAGCAATTCTCCTGCCTCAGCCTCCCTAGTAGCTGGGATTACACGTGTGTGTTACCATGCCCGGCTAATTTTTGTATTTTTAGTAGAGACGAGGTTTCACCATGTTGGCCAGGCTGGTCTCAAACTCCTGACCTCAGGTGATCCGCCCGCCTTGGCCTCCCAAAGTGCCAAGAGAGCACTTTGGCACTTTAAGGGGGCATTACAGGAGTGAGCCACCGTGCCCGGCCAATATATCCCTTTTTTAAAAGAGCTGTTTCCTGATATTAGCCTTATTAACACTGTGGATATTTGCCTTCTTTGAACAAAATCAGGATTCTCTTAGTAGCTCTGAGTGATCAGTTTTATTCATCTCAACTCTCACACAAAGTGCCTGCTGTGTATGAGGCCCTGTGCTGAGAATCTTCCTGTAGTTTGTCTCCGTAGTTATTGAACTGTCTTTAAGTCTAGTGAGGACAAGCCTGAAGTGCCTAAGACCTTAGTGATAAAGTATCATAGTGAAAGTTAGGGTTTTCCCAGGGAGGGGCTGCAGAAGGTTGTGAAGGGGTTTCGGGGAGGCTTAATGGCAGAGGCAGCATTTGAAATGAGACTTGCAGGCTAACAGTCCGCATAGGAGAGCCATCTGAGACCAACCTGGAGGTGCTAGTGCGGGTGGGGTGGGGAGAAGGGGGCTACGACCCGGCTCGCAGCAGGCTTCCTTGCTCTGACAGAACAGTTCCTATCCCACTTGAGTGGAACAATTCCTTCTGTTGGGAGATGGCTTTTCTCCCTTTCCCCCTTTCCTTCCTTTTTTTTTTTTTCCAGACAATACAAATATTCCATTTGTATTTCAGACAATACAAATATTCTCAGGCTACAAAACCCTGGAGGTAAGATCTGAATCAGACTGAACTGTACAGGTTCTCAGATCCAGTAGAGCCAATTACACTTTTTTTAAAAATTAATTTTTTAAAAGTCATATGAGTGCAAAAGGGACTGGGGCGTGCACCTTAGCTCTGCTGGAGAAGTTTTGATTGCCTTTTTTGGGGATCAAAAACATGTCCCTTTAGCTTAAAAACAACACCTGTGACTATTCTGAACCCCTCTTTAAGGTTCCCAAATCCACTTTACAAAATCTTATTAGGGCAGTTTATGTAAAAGTGCTCCCTTTTAAACCTAGTACTCCCTTCAGCAAGAATATTGTAGGAGGTGGGTGTGTTTCAGGGAAGAGAAAAATTAACCGGAAATGATGAAATAGTAAAGAAAAAAGTTTCTTCTGAGCTTCCCTTTCTTGTTTCTTGGAACAACTGACCAAATTTAAAAGACTTTCTTTCAGCCCCAGTCTTTGTGGATAGATCTTCAAAAACAAGTTGAGGCATATTAGTCTGCCCTTGTTTTCATGTTCTGTGATTCTAAACTTTCTAGCTTAGTATGATTGGAGACTTGGGGATAAAAAGTGCTTGGGATGAAAGTGGGTCTCATGAAACAAAATACAACGACTAAAGAACCATGACTTTTAGATCATTTATTTGCACATAGCTGTTTCCAACATATAAAGTGCTTATCCACGCATAACTTATACATTAGCACAGTTGTTCCTTGAATAGCCCTGGGAGTTAGGGTGTGCAGGTGGTATTACTATCCTAGAGAGGTGGAATCACCTTAAAGTGGCAGAATGGGCTTATACTGAGTTTTGATTCTAAACTTTTCCACTCCTATGTGATGCTCTCCAAGTAATATTGCAATATTCTCATCAAAATGAGCCTTTGTAGAAAGAAGGCCAGATCTTCACCAATAATAATTTGTATACCTTTGCAACTCAACATATGTGGACAATACAAATTCACATAAACCTTGAAATGGAAATTATTATCTTTTTTTTTTTTTTTTTTTGAGACTGAGTCTCGCTAAAGACAAGTTCTTGCTCTGTTGCCCAGGCTGGAGTGCAGTGGTGCAATTAGAGCTCACTGCAACCTCGAACTCCTGGGCTCAAGCAATCCTCCTGCTGCAGCCTCTCGAGTAGCTGGGACTACAGGCATGCACCACCATGCCTGGCTAATTAAAAATAAAAATTAGTAGAGATGAGTCCTCCACTATGTTGGTCAGGGTAGTCTCGAACTCCTGGGCTCAAGCGATCTTCTCAACGTGCTGGGATTACAGGCATGAGCCACTGCACCCAGCCTCATTATCTTTAAAAGTTTGAGAGTGATAAGCCAAGAAGCTTATTGAGTCTGAGCTCTGAGAATAAAGATTAGCGTTCCGGATGAGGACCTAGGGCCCTACTAGAATGCAGTCCTACTGGAATGCAGATTGCCTTGTCCCATAAGACCTGGCTGGAGGAGGTTAATTGTAAAGATAGCAGAGTGGTTAAGAAATGGCTTTGACTCCTGCTTTTCTCACTGGCTGTGGCAGAACCTGTGAGCAAGTTCTTTAAATCCTCGAAGCTTGCGATTCCTCACATGTAAGTGGCGTGTTAATAATGAGTAACTGATATGGTTATGAAGAAGCTGTGAGCTAGTGCGTATAAAAGGACCAACAAATGGAAGTTGTTGCATTGCTTCTATTACACTAAAGATCACAGAACACAGATCCTGGAGCTGAATGGCCTGGTTTAGAATCTTAACTCCACCCCTTACCAGTTGTAAGATTGTGGACAAGTTAATTAACCCCTCTCTGTCTTGGTTTCCTCATCTGTAAAATGAAAATCAGAGTAGTACCTACCTCATGAGGTTATTATAAGGATTAAATGTAAATTGCACATAACATGATGTTAAATAAGTGCTTGCTAATGATAATACTTCTAACTCCTTTTTATAAAACCTCCCTGACTTGGTCCAACTGATTTTTGTGTTTGACTGAATTTCCATGTCATGACAGTGAAACTTTTAGGAAATAGGGAAAGAACCTATTTTCATTGTTAAAAAGTTTTACAATTAAGGGTATCAGTTTACATGCATTGTGAATTCTGGATACGGAAGTAAGCAGAACTTTCTACACTTCCTCCAGGTCACCAGGCCCTGCCCATTTGTGGTGAGCGGGTTAAGATTGCATTATAGTTTGGCCCCATCCTTTCCTCTTGTATACACTAGCTATATTTAGGCAGGTCTAGCTAAGTTTAATATGTTGCATATGGCCTTGGGTCCAGTTGATCCCAGAACAGATGGCTACATGGGCCAGAATGCTTAAGTCCAATTGTAGAGCAAAGCCCCAGACAATAAAACATTCAGAAAGTGGATACATGTATTCCAGCTGGGCTGAGCTGTGGTCTGGTTCCCAACTGCCACCAGCTCCCAATTAGCCACTACACCTGTTCGACAGGTAAAAACCTGTCAGAGTTTTATCCTCCTCATCCTCATTGGGCACAAAATGTCAGGTGTGATTGTTATTGGAATACAGATGTGTAGTGAAGGTTCTGGGGCTAGTGTTTATTTTTTTCCAAAATGGAAGAGCTTTGCAGTTTTCTGATTATAAAAGTAAATTCCAGCTGGGCGCAGTGGCTCACACCTGTAATCCCAACACTTTGGGAGGCCAAGGCGGGCGGATCACGAGGTCAGTAGTTCGAGACCAGCCTGACCAACATGGTGAAACCCCATTTCCACTAAAAATACAAAAATTAGCTGGGCATGGTGGCACGCGCCTGTAATCCCAGCTACTCAGGAGGCTGAGGCAGCAGAATTGCTTGAACCTGGGAGGTGGAGGTTGCAGTGAGCCTAGATTGTGCCACTGCACTCCAGCCTGGGCAACAGAGCGAGACTCCTTCTCAAAAACAAATGAACAAACAACAACAACAACAACAAAAACAAAGTAAACCCCATTTTAGAAATATTCAAATAATGCAAAAATTTAAACAATATAGAAAAGGCAAAAACCACACATACTACCACCACACAGAGAAAACTACTCTAAACCTGTTACAGAATATCTTTCTAGAAGTTTTTATATATATATATATATATTTGAATATTGAACTTTATGGATACCTCTTAGCAATTAATGTGACTGTCCTCTTTTCCACCAAATATACATGTATAATTTTAATTGATAAATAGCATTCCACTTCATGGGTGTACTATAATTTATGTTAAGCCAATCCCCTGTTGGCGTTAGATGATTTCCAAGTTTTCAGGAAGTCTGAGTTTATGATTGCCCTTACAGGAGTTTGCTGTGACTTACATCTTGATTCAGAGATGGAGAAATCAGGCCCATCTTCTACCATCTCTGAGCAGCAGCTGCAGAGGCAAGAGGGATGGATTAACACCAAAACAGACTTGGCTGAGCAGAGTCTCATTTCATCTGAGAAATGGCTTCAACTGCATGGGCTTAAGAGCAACAAATTGACCTTGAAACAGATTTTGTCACAGATCGGATTCCCACATTGTGAAGGTACAGTACTCACAAACAACCAGCATGCTGCCATTTAGCCTTTGAGGTGGAGGTGGCTGCATCAGCTCTGAAGGCCCCTCAAAAACCACAGGTCTCTGAGCTTGCTTTGATCTTATATCCCTATCAGTAGAAAATGCTTGCACGTGTGCCCCCAATATATGTGTATTAAGTAGACGTACAATTGTCAATCCATGTATTAAATAATGCTTAATTTCATCCTTTCTTTTTTACTTTTTAAATTGACAGATAAAACTGTATGTATTTATCATGTACAACACGATGTTTTGAAGAATGTATACATTGTGAATGGCTGTATCTAGCTAATTAACAAATGCATTGCCTCATATAGTCATTTTTTGTGGCGAGAACACTTACCCACTCTTTCTGTGTTTTTCAAGAATGCAATCCATCATCATTAACTATGATCACCATACTGTACAATAGATCTCTTGACTAGGTGTCCTAATTGTAGTGGTATATCCTTTGACTAACATCTTCCTGATTCCCACCGCCACAACCACCCCAGCCTCTGATAAGCATCACTCTACTCGCTACTTCTATGAGATAAACTTTTTAAAATTCCACATGAGTGAGGTTATGTGGTTTTTGTCTTCCTGTGCCTTGGTTATTTTATTTAACATAATGCCCTTGAGGTTCGTTCACGTAGCAAATGACAGGATTTCTTTCCTTTTTATGGCTGAATAGTATTTAATTGTGTATATATACTATGTTTTCTTTATCCAGTCATCTATTGATGGACACTTAAGTTGATTTCGTTATCTTGGCTATTGTGAATAGTGCTGCACCAAACAAGAGAGTGCAGATATCTCTTTCACTTACTGATTTTATTTCCTTTGGATATACATATCCAGTAGTGGGATTGCCGGATCTTATGGTAGTTCTATTTTTAGCGTTTTGAGGAACCTCCATACTGCTTTCCATAATAGCTATATTAATTTACATTCCCACCAACAGTGTGTGTGGGTATCCTTTTCTCCATATCCTTGCCAACACTTATCTTTTTGATATTAGCCATTGTGACAGGAGTGAAATGGTATCTCATTGTGGTTTTGATTTGCATTTCCTTGACCATTAGTAATACTGAGCATTTTTTTCATATACCTGTTGGCCATTTGTATGATTTATTTTGAGAAATGTCTATTCAGGACTTTTGTCCATTTAAAAACCAGGTTTAGTTTTAATATTTAAGTTCCTTTAATATTTTGGATATTAACCCCTTTTCAGATGTGTAGTTTGCAAATATTTTCCCCTATTTCTGTAGGTTGTCTCTTTACTCTGTTGATTTTTTTCCTTTTCTGTAGAGAAACTTTTTACTTTGATGTAATCTGATTTGTTTATTTTTGCTTTTGTTGCCTGTGCTTTTGAGGTCATATCCAAAAAATCATCGCCCAGATCGATGTCATAGATCTTTTCCCTTTTTCTTCCAGTAGTTTCATATTTTCAGATCCTATAATTAAGTCTGTAATTCATTTTGAGTTGATTTTTGTATATGGTGGCAATAAGGGCCTAATTTTGTTATTCTGCCTGTGGCTATACAGTTTTCTCAATACCTTTTATTGAAGAGATTGTCCTTTCCCCATTGTGTGTTCTTGGCACCCTTGTCAAAAATCAGTTGGCTGTACATACATATGTGGATTTATTTTTTGGCTCTCTATTCTATTCCATTGATCTATGTGTCTGTTTTTATGCCAGTATCATGCTGTTTTGATTACTATAGTTTTGTAGTATATTTTGAAGCCAGGTAATGTGATGCCTCCAGGTTTGTTCTTTTTGCTCAAGGTTGCTTTGGGTATTCTGGCTTTCTTTGTGGTTCTATACAAATTTAAGGATTGTTTTTTCTATGTCTGTGAAGAATGTCATTGGTATTTTGTTAGGGGTTACACTAAATCTGTAGAGCACTTTGGGTAGTGTGGATATTTTTAACAGTATTCATCTTTCCAATCTATGAACATGGAATATCTTTAAATTTGTGTCTTTTCAATTTCATCCATGTTTATAGTTTTCCTTGTAGATATATTCCACCTCCTTAGTTAAATTTATTCCTAAGTACTTTATTTATTTGTTTTTGGTAGCTATTGTAAATGGAATGGTTTCCTTTTACACTTTTTTGGATAGTTTGCTGTTAGCATGTATATCACTGCTGATTTTTGTTGTTAATTTTGTAGTCTGCAACTTTACTGAATTTGTTAATTAATTCTAACAGGTTTTTAGTGGAGTCTTTAGGATTTTCTCTGTATAAGATTGTGTCATCTGCAAATAGGGACAATTTAGCTTCTTTCTTTCCAATTTAGATGCTGTTCATTTCTTTCTGTTGCCTGATTGCCTTGGCTAGAACTTCTAGTACTGTTGTGAATAAAAGTGGTGAAAGTGGGCATCGTTTTCTTCTTCCAGATGTTAAAGGAAAATCTTTCAACTTTCCTGCCATTCAGTATGTTAGCTGTGGGTTTGTCATATATGGCCTTTACTGTGTTGAGGCACATTTCTTCTATACATAATTTGTTGAGAGTTTTTATTATGAAGAGATATTGAGTTTTGTCAAATGCTTATTCTGCATCTATTGAAGTGATTATGTAGTTTTTTGTCCTTCATTCTGTTAATATGATGTATCCCATTTACTGATTTGCATATGTTGAACCATCCTTGCATTTCTAGGATGAATCCCACTTGATAATGGTGAATGATCTTTTTAATGTGTTATTGAATTGGTTTGCTAATATTCTGCTGAGCATTTTGCATCTATGTTCATCAGGGGTATTGGCCTGTAAGTTTTCCTCTTTTGTTGTGACCTTGCATGGTTTTGGCGTCAGGGTAATGTTGCCTCAGAGAATGGATTTGGAAATATTCTCTCCTCTTCAATTTTTTGGGAAGAGTTTGAGAAGAATTGGTATTAGTTCTTCTTTAAATGTTTGGTAGCATTCAGCAGTGAAGCCATTCAGTCGTGGGCTTTTCTTTGCTGGGAGATTTTTTTTTTTTTAAAGATGGAGTCTTGCTCTGTTGCCCAGGCTGGAGTGCAGTGGCACGATTTTGGCTCACTGCAACCTCTGCCTCCTGGGTTCAAGTGATTCTCTTGCTTCAGCCTCCCAAGTAGCTGGGATTACAGGCATGTGCCACCATGCCCAGCAAATTTTTGTATTTTCAGTAGAGACAGGATTTCACCATGTTGGTCAGGCTGGTCTCGAACTCCTGACCTCAGCTGATCCACCTGCCTCGGCCTCCCAAAGTGCTGGGATTACAGGTGTGAGCCACCATGCCCAGCCAGGAGATTTTTTATTACTGATTCCATCTCCTTACTCATTGGTTTGTTCAGATTTTAGATTTCTTCATAATTCAATCTGGGTAGAATGTATGTGTCCAGGAATTTATTCATTTCTTTTAGGTTATCTAATTTGTTCATGTGTAATTGTTCACAGTAGTCTCTTACGATCCTTTGTATTTCTGTGGCATCAGTTGTAATTTTTCCTTTTTTACCTCTGATTTTATTTAAGTCTTCTCTCTTTTTTTCTTAGTTTAGCTCTAGGTTTGTCTATTTTGTTTATCTTTTCAAGAGATTATCTCTTTGTTTTATTGATATTTTTATGTATTTGTATTCTCTATTTCTGCTCTGATCGCTATTATTTTCTTCCTTCTACTTGTTAAAGTTGTTTGTTTTTGTATTTCTACTTCCTTGAGGTGCAACATTGGGTTGTTTATTTGAGATATATATTTTTTGAAGTAGGTGTTTATTGCTATAAACTTTCCTCTTAGACTGCTTTTGCTGTACCCATAGGTTTTGTTATGTTGTATTTCCATTTTCATTTGTCTCAAGGAATATTTTAATTTAATTTAATTAATAAATTTTTTTACTTCAATAGATTTTGGGGTTCAAGTGGCTTTTGGTTATATGGATGAATTGTATAGTGGTGAAGTCTGAGATTTCAGTGCACCTGTAACCCAAGCAGTGCACATTGGACCCAATATTTAGTTTTTTATTCCTCACCGCATCCTCCCCACTTCTGAGTCTCCAAATTCCATTGTACCACTCTCTTTGTATACCTTTGTATACCCATGGCTTAGATCTCACTTATAAGTAAAACATTTTGGTATTTAGTTTTCCATTCCTGAGTTGCTTCACTTAGAATAATGGCCTGCAGCTCCATCCAAGTTGCTGCAAAATACATTATTTCATTCTTTTTTTATGCCTGAGTAATATTCCACATTTTCTTCTACCACATTATCCACTCATTGGTTGATGGGCACTTAGATTGGCTCTATATCTTTGCAGTTGTGAATTATGCTGTGAGAAACATACATGTGCAGGTGTCCTTTTAAGACCATTGTCTTCTTTTCCTTTTGGTAGATACTCAGTAGTTCAGTAGTGGGATTGCTGGATAAAATAGTAGATCTACATGTAGTTCTTTAAGAAATCTCCATACTGTTTTCCATAGAGGTTGTACTAATTTGCATTCCCATATATAAGCATTCTTTTTTTCTTTTTTTAACCACATCCATGGCAACATCTATTGTTTTTTGACTTTCTATTAATGGCCATTCTGGCTGGGGTAAGGTGGTGTATCATCCTGATTTTAATTTGCATTTCTCCAGTGATTAATGATGTTGAGCATTTTTTCGTATGTTTGTTGGCCATTTGTATATCTTCTTTTGGGAATGTCTATTCATGTCATTTGCCCATGAAATATTTTAATTTACCTTTTAATTTATTTATAGACCCATTGGTTATTCAGGTGCATGTTTAATTTCAATGTATTCGTTAATTTTCCAAAGTTCCTCCTAGTGCTGATTTCCAGTTTTATACCATTGTGGTCTGAAAAGATACTTGATACGATTTCAGTCTTCTCAAATTTGGTAAGACTTGTTTTGTGACCTAACATATGAGCTATCCTAGATAATATTATGTGTGCAGTTGAGAAGAGTGTGTATTCTGCATCTGTTGGGTAGAATGTTCTGTGTATGTTTATTTGGTCTAGAGTTCAGTTTAAATCTAACATTTTCTGGTTGATTTTCTCTCTGGATGATCTGTCCATGCGAAAGGGCAATACTGAAGTCCTCTGCTATTATTGTACTATTATTGCATTGTAGTCTATGTCTTCCTTCAGATCTATTAATATTTTCTTAATTATTAATTAGATTGGATGCATATGTTTGAAATTTTTATACCCTCTTGATGAATTGACCCCTTTTTGATTATATAATAACCTTCTTTGTCTCTTTTTACAGTGTTTGACTTAAAATATATTTTATCTGACATAAACATAGCTACCCCTGTTCTCCTTTGGTTTCTATTTGTAAGGAATATCTGCTTCTATCCTGTCATTTTCAGTCTGTGTGTCCTTACAGGTGAAGTTAATCTCTTGTAGGCAGCATATAGGTGGATCTTGTTTTTTATACAGCCACTCTGTGTATTTTGATTGAAAATTTAGTCCTTGAACATAAGTTCAAGGTAATTATTGATAAGTAAGAACTTACTGCTGCCATTTTGTTAATTGTTTTCTAGTTGTTTAGTGGATCCTTTTTTGTTTCTTACTCTTTCTTTGTGATTAAGTGATTTTTCTCTAGTAGTATGTTTTAATTACTTGCTTTTTATTTTTAGTGTATCTATTATAGGTTTTTGCTTTGTGATTACCACAAGGCTTACAAAAACCATCTTATAGTTATAAGAAGTTATTTTAAGCTGATAACAAGTTAATTTTGATCACAAAAAGCTTCTAAACTTTAACTCTATCCCCCAATTTTGAATTTTTGATATGATTTATATCTTTTTCCATTGCACATCCCTTAGCAAATTATTCTAGTTATTATTATTAATAGTTTTGTCCTTTAATCTTTATACTAATGATATAAGTAATTTAAAAACCACCATTGCAGTATTAGAGTATTCTGAATTTGTGTACTTAGTGAGTTTTATACTTTTAGATGTTTTTGTGTTACTCATTAGTGTCCTTTTCTTTCAGCTTAAAGAATTCCCTTTAGCATTTCTTATAAGGCAGGTCTGGTAGTGATGAACTCTCTCGGCTTTTGTTTATCTGTGAAAGTCTTTATCTCTCCTTCATTTGGGAAGGACAGCTTTGGTGAGTACAGAATTCTTGATTGGCAGGGCTTTTTTTTTTTCTCCTTGAGCTCTTTGAATATATGATTCTATTCTCTTCTGGCCTGTGAAATTTCTGCTGAGAAGCTGGACATATTGGAACTTCCTTATATGTTACTAGCTTCTTTTCTCTTCCTGCTTTCAGCTTTCTCTCTTTGTCTTTGATATTTGACAGTTTGATTATAATATCTTTTGGGGTAGTCTTATTTAGATTGGATTGGAGGATTAGAGACTTTTGACCTTTCTGTAACCAGATATTTATATCTTTCTCCAGGTTTGGAAAGTTTCCTGCTATTATTTCTTTACTCTTTCTACCCCTTTATCATTCTCTACTCCCTTTTGAACATTTGCTCTTTTGATGCTTTCCCATAAGTCCCATAGCTTTCTTCATTCCCTTTTTCTTTTTTATTTTTTCTGCTCTGTATATTTTCAAAATAACTTCTCTTCAAATTCCAGATTCTTTCTTCTGCTTGTTCAATTCAGCTGTTGATACTCCCTATTGCATTTTTCTTTGTGTTCAGTTATTTTTCAGCTCCCTGGTTACTGTTTTGTTATTATCATGCCAATCTCTCTTACATTTTTTATTCTGGTAACTTATGGTTTTCCTTATTTTGTTGAATTGTTTCTCTGTATTTTGTTGAAGTTCACTGAGCTTCCTTAAAACAGCTACTTTGAAAATGTTGTCAGGCCGTTCATACATTTCCATATTTGTAGGGTCAGTCACTAGCACGTTACTATGTCCATTTGGTGATGTCATGTTTCCTGGATCGTTCTTGATCCTTGTGGTTGTACATCAATGTCTGCATTAAAGAAGCAGGTGCTTATTCCAGTCTTTGCCATCTGGCTTTGTCTGGGAATATCCTTCATTAGTAACCCTGTCCACAGATTCTGGGCAAGTCATCTGGTGTGGTCCCTAAGCATGTGACCACTACAGACATTGCAGCACTAGGGGGTGTCCTAAGCCCAGGACCACCATGATGACTGGCACAGTGCTGGGTTAGAATCTTATGGCCACCAAGGCTGGCACAGCACTGGGCTGGATTCTTATGGCTGCTGTGGCTGATACAGTGTTGGGGCACACCCAAAGTCCATGGCCACTGAGGCTAGTGCCACACAGAGGCACGACTAAAGCCTATGGCGGCTGAGGCCTGCCTGTCACTGTGGGTTATTTTTAGTCCATGATCACTGTAGTCAGCCAGTGGTGATAAGGGCTAGAGCTTGCATTCATCTCACAGCAGCTATGGGTTCCTGTTTGGCACCAGGATAGATCTAGAGGCTTAGTCCACGAGTACCGGCCTGCAGTCAAGGGCCATGTGGATCTGCCTGCTGCTGGATTTTCCTGTGTCAGGCCCTGTATTAGGGTCCAAGGTAAAGTCCTATTCTTTCTTCCCTGTCTTTTGCCCAGATAGTGGTATTTTTCTGCATTGTGCTGCCTGGGGTTCAGGGAGGGGTGATGCAGGTAAGGTAAAACTATCCTTTATACCCTCATGTTATGCTGTAACCAGGTACCGTGATCTGTCACCTGGTTTTCTTAGCTCTTGTGAAGGTATTTTTGTGTGTAGACAGTTGTTCAAATTGATGTTTCTGTAGGGGACAATCACTGGAAAGTCCTGTTTTGCCATCTTGCTCTGCCTTCATCTCTGTTCTTTCTTTTTTAAAAGACAAAATAAAAAATAAATAGAAGTTATTTGTATTTACTGATACCCCAGCCAATGTCTTGTTCATCTCCTGGGATGTGCAAGTCCTTTTTGGAGGCCACTGATTAAAACAATAGCTGTGTGAAGTTTCAGGGAAAATGTACTGTTTTCCTACTGCGGCCTGCTTTGTGTTATGGTCTGCTTTTTCCTAAATGCATTGGCCAGAATGTTGGTTCTTAACTCCCAGTAGTGCTGCCCACCACAGAAAGCATGAAAATGTGTGAGGGTATATACAACGTATATATATTTTTGCATGATGTATTGTTGGGATGCCATTGAAATATAAGGCCTGGGAATCCAGAGTACTGAGTGTCTTACAATGTATGAGACAGCCCATTCAGCAGGAACTGCCCTGTCCAACATGTTAGTAACATTGCCCCTGAGGAGTACTCCTTCAATCAGGGAAATTTCCACTACTAGGACTTTACTCAGTAATTCTGAATTAGTCAATTAATTAATTAAACAAATATTTATTGAGCAACCATTAATACCATTTTTTAACCAGATTATTTACCAATTCCTTGCCAGCTTTGTTCTATTCTGGTACTAAAGAAGATCTAGGGGATGTGGTTGTTGTAGATTGATTTGGAGGCCCATTCAAATGGCAAGGCCTTGTTCTTCAGGGCTCAGCCTGTGCTTTTTACATATACATCCTTTCACATGGACTACAGCCCTGTGCCATCTAAATATCTTTTGAGTAGGGTCTCCCAGAGTCAGGGCCTGTGGAATTCCCATATAAGGAAAAATACTAGAAGCAGTTTTATCCCATCTTTCTTTTTTTTTTTTTTGCATGTTTATATTTTTTATTTTTTGTATTTATTGATCATTCTTGGGTGTTTCTCAGAGAGGGGGATGTGGCAGGGTCATAGGATGATAGTGGAGAGAAGGTCAGCAGATAAACACGTGAACAAAGGTCTCTGGTTTTCCTAGGCAGAGGTCCCTGCGGCCTTCCGCAGTGTTTGTGTCCCTGAGTACTTAAGATTATGGAGTGGTGATGACTCTTAAGGAGCATGCTGCCTTCAAGCATCTGTTTAACAAAGCACATCTTGCACCGCCCTTAATCCATTTAACCCTGAGTTGACACAGCACATGTTTCAGAGAGCACGGGGTTGGGGGTAAGGTTATAGATTAACAGCATCCCAAGGCAGAAGAATTTTTCTTAACACAGAACAAAATGGAGTCTCTTATGTCTACTTCTTTCTACACAGACACAGTAACAATCTGATCTCTCTTTCTTTTCCCCACATTTCCCCCTTTTCTTTTCGACAAAACCGCCATCGTCATCATGGTCTGTTCTCAATGGTCGCTGTCTCTTCGGAGCTGTTGGGTACACCTGCAGAAAGGCTGTCACTTCACACTTGGAAGATTGCACAGTGGCCAGGCAGAGGTGCTTCTTACTTCCCAGACGGGGCGGCCGGGCAGAGACGCTACTCACTTCCCAGACGGGGTGGCGGCTGGGCAGAGGCTCTCCTCACTTCCCAGATGGGGCGGCCGGCCCTTATTTCAAATAAACCTAATTCAGTCATGAATGTTAGCAAAAATACCAATTTCTTACATTTTGTTAAGAATTTTTTCATCTAAGTTCGTAAGAGATATTGCTCTGTAACTTTCTTTTCTTGTAACGTCATTGTCAGGTTTCAGCATCAAGATTATGCTGGACTCAAAATGATTTGGAAGTGTTCCTCCTCCTCTATGCTTTGATGGCATTTGTACACGATTGGTATTTCTTCTTTAAATGTTTGATACAACTGACAAGTGAAATTTATCTGGGCCTAGTTTTGTTTGTGGGAAAAGATTAATAAAAAATTCAATTTATTTAATAAACAGAGGGCTAATCAGATATTCTGTTTCATAATGCCAATTTGGAAAATTGTGTTTTTCAAGGAATTTCCTCAACATTTTCTAATATGCACACACCAACAGTATTTTCCTCAACAGTATTTTCTAATATGTTGGCAAAGCATTGATCATAATATGCCCTTAACAGCCTTTTAATGCATGTAGGATCTGTAGTGATGTCACCTCTTTCATTCTTTTTTAATGCCTGTAGAATTCTTTTTTAATGCCTGTAGGATCTGTAGTGATAGTTACCTTTTTCATTCCTGATATTGATAATTTGTGTTTCCTCTGATTTTTTTTCTTGCTAAGTCTTGTTAGCAGTATATAATAACTCTTTTCAAAGAAACACATTTTTAGTTTGCTGGTTTTTAAAATTCTTTGTCTTCTATTTCACTGGTATCTGACTTAATCATCATTATTTATTTCTTTCTGCTTACTTTGAGCTTGATTTGCATTCCTTTTTCCTGCTTTTAAAGATATAAATTTAAGTAATTATTTTTAAACCTTTCTTCTTTTCTAATATAATCATTTAAAATTGTAAGTATTCCTCTAAGCATTGTTTTAGCTGAATGCCACAAATCTCAATCAGTAGTGTTTAATATTATTGCTTTAAAATTTTTCCCTTGTGATTTTTTTTTCTTGAATACACTTTAAAAAATGTGTTGTTTAATTTCCAGTTATTTTAGGACTTTTAAAAGTACTTGTTTTTGTTGGATTACTAATTTAATTACATTGAGGTCAGAGAATATAGTCTGTAAGATTTTGATCTTTTGAAATTTACTAAGATTTGTTTATGGCCAGAGTCTATCTTGGCAAACATTGCATGCACACTTGAAAAGAGTGTGCATTCCACAGTTGTTAGGTAGTATTTATAAATGTTAATTAGATCAAGATGGTTGAAAGTCTTGGGAGAAAAATTATATATATTTAGTGCTTTTTTTGTCTACTGGATTTGTTCATTTCTCCCTTAGTTCTGTAAGTTTTGTTTATGTATTTTGAAGTTCCAAATGCATACACATTTAGGATTGTTATGTTGTTCTAAGGACTTGACAAATTTTAATAATTCTGATATGTCATATTTATTTCAGACATTAGTCATTGTTTTGATGTTTACTTTGATATTAATATAGCCACTGTAGCTTTCTTATTCTTAAGTTTTACATGGTGTATGTGTTTATAATCTTTAATGATAAATATCTATAGTCTATATATTAAAGAGGGCTTCTCATGGACAGCATATAGTTGGAGTTTGTGTTTTTAATGCAGTTGCATATGTCTTTTAATTAATTAATTCAACCAATTAATTAAATCAGTTAGTGTCTTTATCCATTTGTGTTGCTGTAAAGGTATGACTGAGGCTGGGTAATTTATAAAGAAAAGGTGTTTATTTGGCTGATGGTTCTTCAGGCTATACAAGAAGCATGGTACCAGCATCTGCATCTGGTGAGGGCCTCAGGAAGCTTCCAATCATGATAGAAGGCAAAGGAGAGTTGGTGTGTGCAGATCACATGTCAAGAGAGAAGGCAAAAGACAGAGTGGAAGAGGGACCAGGCTCTTTTCAACAACCAGTCCTCATGAGAACTAAGATTGAGAACTCCCTCATTCCCACGAGAATGTCACCAAGCCATTCATGAGGGATCTGTCCCCATGATCCAAACACTTCCCATTAGGCTTCACCTCCAACATTGGGGATCAAATTTCAACACTAGGTTTAGAGGTCAAATATCCAAACTATAGCAACTAGTGTTTGATTCTATACATTTAATGTAATAATTGATATATTTAAATGTAGGTCTACCATGTTACTATTTGCTTTCTATTTGTCCGATCTTTTTCTTTCATCTGTGTTTCTCCTTTTGGCCTTCTTTTGTGCTAAATGAATATTTTTTAGTGTTTCATTTAATGAAATCTTTATTTTTCATTTAATTGGCTTTCCTTGTTACATCCTTAACTTGTTACAGTCCACTAAAAGTAGATTTCATATGACTTCATATAAAATGAAACAAGTTTTCAACACTCATACCTCCCCTTACTCCTCACTCCTGTCCTTGGTGTTACTGTTTTAATATATTTTATTTTTACATACATTATAAATCTCACAATTCAGAGTCATAATTTTTGCTTTTAAAAGTCATCTGTTTTTTAAAGAAATGGAGAAGAAAACTATACACTGCTAAGATCCACATGTTTACCACTTAAAATATTCTTCCTTCTTGTAGGATTTGAGGTTTCAACTGATGTTATTTCCTGAATAATTTCTTTTAGGCATTTCTTACAGTGCAGGTCTGCTGGTGACAGCTTTTTTCAGTTTTTGTTTATCTGAAATTATCTTTATTTCACCTGCACATTTATTTATTTACTCATTCATTCATTCATTCATTTATCCATTTGTACATCCATACTTATATATTCTGAAGTAATTGTAAAGTGTAAAGATCCCATGTACCTTTCACCCAGTTTTCCCAATGGTCATATCTTGTAAAATAATAGTATAATATCAAAATGAGGAATTTGACATGTATGCAATGTGTTTGCAAGTCCATATAATTTTATCACTTGTGTAGATTTCTGTAACCACCACTACAATCAAGAGAGAGAACTGTTTATCACCACAAAGATCTTCCTATGTTACCCCCTCCTATGTTTTTTTCTAAATGTTTCATAATTTTACATTTAGCCTGTGATCTATTTTGAATTAGTTTCTGTATAAGGTTCACGTTTTTTTGTAATCCCAGCACTTTGGGAGGCTGAGGTGGGAGGATTGCTTAAGCCCAGGGTATCAAGGTTGCAGTGAGCTATGATCACACCACTTCACTCCAGCCTAGGTGATAGAGTGAGACTCTATCTCTTAAAAAACACACACACACACAAAAGCAAATGGTTCATTTTTTTTTTACTATGGGTGTTCAGTTGCTCCAGTGCATTTTACTTAAGTGACTATCCTTCCTACTTTGAATTGCTTTTGGATTTTTGTTAAAAGTTGGTTGTGCCTATATTTCCAGGTTCTCTATTTTGTTTTTATTTATTTATTTGATTTATTTTTTTTGAGACGGAGTCTCGCTCTGTCGCCCAGGCTGGAGTGCAGTGGTGCAATTTCAGCTCACTGCAAGATCCGCCTCCCAGGTTCACGCCATTCTCCTGCCTCAGCCTCCCAAGTAGCTGGGAATACAGGCGACCACCACCATGCCTGGCTAATTTTTTGCATTTTTAGTAGAGACTGTGTTTCATCGTGTTAGCCAGTATGGTCTCGATCTCCTGACCTCATGATCCGCCCACCTCGGCCTCCCAAAGTGCTGGGATTACAGGCGTGAGCCACTGCGCCTGGCCCTAGGTTCTCTATTTGTTCTATTCATCTGTGTTTCTCTGTCAATATCACACAGTCTTGATTACTGTAACTATAGAATTTCTTGAAATTGGGCAGGGTGAGTCCTCCTACTTTATTTTTTTTTCAAAATTGTTTTAGCTACTCTAGTTCATTTGCCTTTCCAAATAAATTTTAGAATAACTGTGTTCATGTCTACAAAAATATTGCTATAATATTGATAGGAGTTGCATTAAACCTGTATATTAATTAAAGGAGAATTGACATCTTTACTATGCTGACGAAAATGCTGAGTCTTTCAGTTCACGAATATGAAACATCTTTCCATTTATTTACATATTATTTGATTTCTTTCATCAGCTGTCTTAAAATTTTCAGTATACGAAGCCTGCACATGTTTTGTTAGATTTATACCTAAGTATTTTATTTTTTTTAGCAGTTATAGATGGAATTGTATTTTAAATTTTGGTTTTCACATGTTCATTCCTAGTATATAGAAATATGACTGACTTTTGCATGTTAACCTTCTATCTTGTGATCTTGCCAAACTCACTTATTCTGGAAGATTTCTAGGTAGACTATCATGCCATCTGCAAAGAGGAAAAGTCTTATTTCTTTCTTTCTCATCTATGTGTCTTGTCTTTCCTTTTCTTGCTCTGTTACACTGGCTAGAACTTCCAGCACTATGTTGAATAGCAACGGTAAGAGTGGATGTCCTTGCACTGAAAGCTTTCAGTCATTCACCACTAAGTATGATGTTAACTGTAGGTTTGCAATAGATTTTTAAAAATTATATTGTGGAAGGTCCCTGATATTCCTAGTAATCTGAGAATTTTTATTATTAATGGGTGTTGAATTTTGTCAATTTTTTTCTCCATCAATTGATAGCATCCTGTGATATTTCTTTGTTAGCCTGTTACTTTAATGGATTATATTAATTTTTTTAATCCAGCCTTGCATCCCTGGAGTAAACTAGAGCATGTTTTAGAAGTCTTTTTATATTATACATTGCAGAATTCAATTTGCTAATGTTGTGTTACGGATTTTTGCATCTGTATTCTTGAAGAATATTGGTCTGTAGTTTTCTCTTTTTTAAATAATGGTTTTGTCTGGTTTTGGTATGACAAGGCTAGCTTCATAAAATGAGTTGGGACGTATTCCTTCCTCTTCTATTCTCTAGAAGATGTTTTGTAGAATTATTATTTTTTGTTTCTTGTTGAGATAACAAGAAACAATGTAGAATTAATATTAATTATTCTTTAAACATTTGGTAAAATTCTCCAGTGAACTCATCCAGGCCTGGAGATTCCTTTTTGAAGAAGTTTTAAGTCAAGAATTTGACTTTCTTAAACAGATATAGGACTAGTCAAATTATTTTATATTGTGTGAGTTGTGGTAGTTTGTTTTCTGAGGATTTAATTCATTTCATCCAAGTTGTCTAATTTGTGAGGAGTTTGTAGTATTCTATTATTCTTTTGATGTCTACCGCATCTTTTGTGGTATTTCCCATTTTATTCTTGATATTTGTAATTTATACCTTCTCTCTTTTTATCTTTGTCAGTCTTACTAGAGGTTTGTCAGTTTATTGATCTTTAAAAAATACCAGCTTTTTTGTTTGGTTTTCTCTATTGTTTTTCTGTTTTCAATTTCATTGATTTCTACTTTGATCTTTATTATTTATTTCCTTCTGCTTGTTTGGGTTTATTTTGCTTTTCTTTTTTCTAATTTCTTCAGTTGAAAGCTTTGATTATTGATTTGAGATTTTATGTTTTCTTATGTAAGCATTTAGTGCTACAAATTTCCCTCCAGTCAGTGCTTTAGCAATGTCTCACAAATTTTTATATGTTATATTATTATTTCCACTTACTTTAAAGTCTTTTATTTTCATCAAGACTTCCTCTTTGACTTACGGACTTTTAGATGCGTATTGTTTAGTTTCTAAATATTTGTAGATTTTCCTGTTATCTTTTTATTTATTTTTGATTTCTAGTTTGTTCCCATCTTGGACAGAGCACGTACTTGTTTGGTTTCAGTTCTTGTAAAATGTTTAGGATGTTTTATAACCAAATATGTGCTTTGTTTTGTACATGTTCCATGAATACTTGAAAAGAGTGTGTATTCTGCTGTTGTTTTATAGAGCTTTCTATAAATGTCAGTTAGATCCTGTTCATTGATGGTGTTGAGTATCCTTCCTGATTTTCTTCTTGTTGTTCTATCAGTTATTGAGAAAGCAGTATTGAAGTTTCCAAGTATAATTGTGGATTTGTCTATTTCTTCTTTCAGTTATTCTGTTTTTTGTTGCAAATATTTTGCAGTTCTATTGGGTGATACATACACATTTAGGATTGCTATGTCTTTCTGGTGGATTGACACGTTTGTCATTATATAATGTCCTGCTCTGTCCCCAGTAATATTCTTTGCTATGAAGTTTATTTTTCTAATATAGCCAATCCTATTTCCTTTTTTAAAATATTTGCATGGCCTATCTTTTTCCATCCTTTTACTTTTAACTTATATATATAATTATATTTGAAGCAAATTTCCTGTAGACAGTATATTGTTGAGTCTTTTCAAAAAAAATCCTCTTTGCCAATCTCTATCTTTTACTTGGTATATTAGACCATTTACAATTAACGTGATTATTGATATGTTAGAGCTTGTTGACCATTTTATTTTTCGTTTTCTTTTTCTCTGTTTTTGGCTTGTCTGTTTTTTTCCTACCTGCTTTTGGGTTACCTAAACACTTTTTAGAATTCTTATTTATCTATAATGTTTCTTTTTTTTTTTTTTTTTTTTTTTTGAGACAGAGTTTTGCTCTTGTTGCCTAGGCTGTAGTGCAATGGCACAATCTTGGCTCACCACAACCTCCGCCTCCCGGGTTCAAGCAATTCTCCTGCCTCAGCCTTCCGAATAGCTGGGATTATAGGCATGCACCACCATGCCCAGCTAATTTTGTATTTTTAGTAAAGACAGGGTTTCTCCATGTTGGTCAGGCTGGTCTCGAACTCCTGACCTCAGGTGATCCGCCCACCTTGGCCTCCCAAAGTGCTGGGATTACAGGTGTGAGCCACCGTGCCCGGCTATAATGTTTTCTATTGTATATCTTCATATGGCTTTTTTAGTGATTGTGTTAGGTGTTACATTATGAATACATACATTATCAAAATCTACTGATGTCAACATTTTACCAGTTTGAGTGATGAGCAGAAACCTTCTTTTCCCTTTATAGCCCTTTGCCCTTCCCATTTATAATAAAATGTATTATTTTATCTTCTTACATTGAGAATTACATTAGACTGTGCTAGAATTTTGGTTCAACCATCAAACATCATTTGTAATACTCAAAAGGAGAAGGAATGTCTATTTTATTTGCCTATAGTTTTGTTTACTGTGTTCTTCTTTCCTGATGGTCCAAGGTTCCTTCTTTTGTTATTTTCTTTCTGCTTAGAGAAGTTCTTTTATTCTTTAAGAGTAGCTCTGCTAGCCACAAATTCCTTTAGTTTCTTTGTCTGAGAATGTCTTTATTTCTACTTTATTCCTGAAGAAGAATTTCACCAGATGTAAGATTTAGGGTTGATAGTTCTTTTTTTTTTTTTTAGCACTTAAAAAATATTGTGCCCATTCTTTCTGGCCTCCATGGTTTCTGATGAGAAAACCACTATCATTAGAATTTATTTTTCCCTATTGATATATGCTTTAAAGATTTTTTTATTTGTCTTTTGTTTTCAGATGTTTGAGTATGATGTGCCTTGGTGTGAATTTATTTGCAATTATTATCTTCGAATTTCACTCAGATTCTTGAATCTGTTGCTTTATGTTTTTTGTTTTTACCAAATTTGGAGAATTTTCAACCCTTATGTCTTTGAATTCTTTTTTTTTCTTCTTCTTTTTCTTCCCCCTACCCTCTTTCTCTTCTCCTTCTGTCACTCCAATAATATGAACATTGGATCTTTAAAAAAAAAAATCCTACATATCTGTAAGGCTCTGTTCTGTTTTTTCAGGCTATTTTTTCCCTCTTGTCTAGATTGGGTAATTTTTATCGTTCTCCAAGCTTACTCATTCTTCTTTTTTCATTTTGCTATTGAGTTCATCCATTGAGTTTTTAATTTTGATTATTCTATTTTTTGCTCTAATATTTCCATTTTATTCTTCTTTATATCTTCTATTTCTTTACTGAGACTTCCTATGTTTTTATTCATTTTGAGAATGTTTGTAATTGCCATTAAGTATTTTTATGGTTGTTGCTTTAAAATCCTTGTTAGGTCATTCTATGACATCTCTCATCTTGGTGTTGATATTGTCAGTTGTCTTTTTTTATAATCTTCCTGGTTTTTTGAATGATGAATGATTTTTTATTGAAACTGGGACATTTCCAAAATTTTGTTTATATTTTTGGATTTAGGTGTACAAGTGCAGTTGTGTTACATAGATATATTGTGCAGTGGTGAAGTATGGGCTTTTAGTGTATCCATCATCTGAAGAGTGCACATTGTACCCAATAAGCAATATTTCATCCTTCACCCTTGATACAGTCTGGCTGTGTCTCTACCCAAATCTCATCTTGAATTGTAACTCCAACAATTCCCACGTTTGTCGGAGGGACCCAGTGGGAGGTAACTGAATCATGAAGGCAGGTCTTTCTCTTGCTATTTTCACAATAGTGAATAAGTCTCACAAGATCTGATGGTTTTAAGAAGAGGAGTTCCTTTGCACAAACTCTCTCTTTGCCTGCTGCTGTCCATGTAAGATGTGACTTGCTCCTCCTTGCCTTCCACCATGATTGTGAGGGCTCCCCAGCCACGTGGGACTGTAAGTCCATTAAACCTCTTTCCTTTGTAAATTTCCCGGTTTCAGGTATGTCTTTATCAGCAGTGTGAAAATGGGCTAATACAACCCCTGCTCCCCCCACCTTTTGGATTCTCCAGTGTCTATTTTTCTCTGCATGTCTGTGTGTTCACATGCCACTTAAAAGTGAGAAGATGTAGTTTTTCACTTTGTTTCTGAGTTATTTCATTAAGAATAATGGCCTCCAGTTCCATATATGTTGCTGTAAAAGACATGATTTCATCTTTTGAAATGGATGAGTAGTATTCCATAGTCTATACACACCATGTGGTCTATATATATAAACCACATTTTAAAAATACTACAGCAAACATATAAGGGCAGGTGTCTTTTTGATAAAATGATTTCTTTTCCATTGGGTAGATTACCAATAGTGGGATCAAAGGGTAGTCCTATTTTAATTCTTAAAGAAATCTCCATCCTGTTTTCCATAGAGGTTGTACTAATTTACATTCCCACCAACAGTGTATAAGCATTCCCTTTTCTCCACAATCTCACCAAAATCTGTAAATTTTTGACTTTTTAATAGTACCCATTGTGACTGGTGTGAAATGGTATCTCATTGTAGTTTTGATTTGCATTTCTCTGATGATTAGTGATGTTGAGCATTTTCTCTTGTTTCTTATCCACTTATGTGTCTTCTTTTGAGAAGTGTCTATTCATGTCTTTTGCCCATTTTTAAATGGGGTTGTTTTTTTGCTTGCTGAATAGTTTAACTTCCTTATAGATTCTGGATATTCAATCTTTATTGGATGCACAGTTTGCAAATATTTTCAATAAATATTTGCAAATATTTTCTCTTACTTTATAAGTTGTCTGCTTACTCTGTTGATAGTTTCTTTTGCTGAGCAGAAGCTCTTTAATTTAATTAGGTTCTACTTATCAATTTTTGTTTTTGTTGCAATTGCTGTTGAGGACTTAGTTATAAATTATTTGCCAAGGCCTGTGTCCGGAATAATATTTCTTAGGTTTTCTTCTAGGATTCCCTAGGATCTTATGTTTAAATTTTTAATCCATCTTCAATTAATTTTTTTATATAGTGAAAGGTAGGGGTCCAGTTTCATTCTTCTGCATGTAGCTAGCCAGCTATTTCAGAGCCATTTATTGAATAGGGAGTCCTTTCCTCATTGTTTATTTTTGTCAACTTTTTGAAGATCATATGACTGTAGTTGTGTGGCTTTATTTTTGGTTCTGTATTCTGTTCCATTGTTCTATATGTCTGTTTGGGGTGTGTGTGTGTGTGTGTGTGTGTGTGTGTGTGTGTGTGTTTTACCAGTACCATGCTGTGTTGGTTACTGTATCCTTGTAGAATAGTTTGAAGTCATTACCTTCATTCTTGAAGAACACTTTTGCTGGTTTTAGAATTACTGGTTGAAGTTTTTTTTTTTCTGACCTTTAAATATGTCAAGCCATTGTTTTCTGATTTCCACCTTTTCATCAGAGAAATCAGACATAATCCGTAACATTTTCCTTCCATATGATGTATATAATGTATCTTTTTTTCTATAACTGCTTTTAAGATTTTTCCTCTTTATTCTTGTTTTCAGCTATTGATATGCCTTCTTTTGGTTTTCTTTGTACATACATTGCATTGGATTTATCGAGCTTCTTGGATCTGTAGGTTTATTTTTAATCAAATCTTGGAAATTTTCAACTATTATTTCTTCTAATCTATTTTTACGCCCTATCTGTTCTCTCTTTTTCTTCTGAGACTCAAATCATAGTTTGCTAAGCATCTTGATATTGTCCCACAGGTCACTGAAACTCTGTTCATTTTGTCAATATTTTTTTTCTCTTTGTTTATCAGATTGAGTAATTTCTCTTGACAGATTTTCTAGGTTACTAACACTTTATTCTGGTACCTCCAATCTGCTGTGAAGCCCATACAGATATTGTACTTTTTGTTCTAAAATTTCCTTTCTTTTCAATTTCTCTGCTAAGTTCCCCATTTGTTCACTTATTATGATCACAGTTTTCTTTCCCTCCAACATTTTATATATATATAATGTTTATAGTATTTATAGTATACTTATAATATATTGAGGCCTTTTTCTTCTAATTTCAACATCTGGTCCATTTCAGGGTAGGTTTTATTGATTGCTTTTTCTTTTGACTATTGGTCACATTTTTCTCTTTGTTTATGTATCTGATAATTTTTTGTTCTATGCTGGACAATGTGAATGGTTGTAGAGACTTTGGGTTGTATAGTTTTCCTTTGGTATATGCAAACGATTGTTTCCAGGACCCCCTGTGTATACCAAATCCATGCATACTCAGTTCCTGCAGTTGTCTCTTCAGAACCCACATATATGAAAAGTTGGCCCTCTGTATGAGTGAGTTTCACATTCCACTGATACTGTATTTTTATCCACATTTGGTTGAAAAAAAATCTGCATATAAGTAGACCCATGCAGTTCGAAATCATGTTATTCAAGGTTCAACTGTATAATCCTTCTTCTAGGAGAAGTGATTTTTATTCTTATAAAAATTGATACTATATATTATTTATAACAGCTTTATTGAGCTATAATGTACCTACCTACAATTCAATGGTTTTAGTATATTCACAGATATGTGCAACTATTTAGAATGTTTTTATCACCTCAAAAAGAAACTCTGTACTGCTTAGCTCTACACTTTCCTACCCCTAAACTTTCTCTATAGATTTGCTTGCTTTGAGCATTTCATTGAAATAGAATTTATAATATGGGGTCTTTTGTGACTGGCTTCTTTTACTTAGCTTAATGTTTTTAAGGTTCATCCATGTTGTAACCAGCACCAATACTTTATTCCTTTCTGCGACCATATGTATTCCATTGTATGGCTGTACTACGATTTTCTTATCCATTTACCAGTTGATAGATGGAGAACTGATTTTCATTCTAGTAGGCAGTTAAGTTGGCTGGACTCAAACTCCAAACTCTCTCTTTCCTGCTAAATACATACAAATAACAAATGTCCTCCTTTTTAGGATGGATGCCATTCCAGTTTCTGCATCTTCTAGATTGCTGTCTAATGCCTACAAATAGCTCTTTTTATATTTCGTCCAGAATTTATCATATTTTTTCTGTGTGAAGGTTAGCTAATACAATCTACTCCACTGTTACTGGATGCAGAACTCACAATGCCTTACATTTCAATTCCCAATACAGCTTATGAAGCCTTCCATAGTCTTATTTCCTTCAAGCCTCAAAAAACAGCTTCCTGTCCCAACTCCAGATAAATGTCTTACGTAAACAGAGAATGCTGCTAGTGATATTTAGTCACTTCATCAATGTCAGCTAAGAAGGTGAAATCTTGGAAACACAAATTTTAGAGCTGGAGTGGTCTATTGAGTGAGATTATTGCTGATGGAATTCAAGTATCCATTCTTTACTCTTTACTATTGTGAAAGTTGCACTTCAAGACTTGAAATCACCCCTTGTGATTGGGGAGCAAGCCTGGCCAGGGTGTCTATAAAATTCAGCCTTGCTCTTTTTAGCTCTCCAGAGGAGGCTGTTATCCTGCCTTCCTAGTAAGGCAGAGGGAAGGAAGTACCAGCACCACAAGTACCACCATTCTGTCTCCCACCTTTGGGACTTAAAAATAATAATTAAAATTACAATAAAATAATCATCAGATAAAAAACATCTCTGTGAAGCCTTACCTCATCTTCTGTCCTGCCAAATCCTAGCTAGTCGTTGAATCCTCTCCATAGGCTTCTGAGAGTTCCATGAAGGAGTAGGACTATGTTGTAGGTAACAAGAAGGAGTAGGACTATGTTGTAGGTAACAATTGTATTCCTATCCTGTAAGCATGCCTAGTACATAGTAGGCACCCAATAAGGGTTTATGCAACAGATATTTGAATAGCTGAGCATATAATCTGATAAGGAGAAAATCTTGTAGTTCTGACATTCTGTATGGCAATTCTGAATCTGTGACCGGCTGGCTTTATTTCAGTGATTTAATTATGACCCTCCAGTTGAGAGTACAGTTGAAATATCTAAGTGAAATTTTAAAAACCCTGAAAACCAAGTCCAAGTCACGAATAACTTCCTATGTTGCTTTTTTTTTTTAACCTCTGTTGTAATTACTCTGGACCAAAGTACAAGGAAACTAGGACACAAATTCTATTCTTCCTGTTTATTCATGCATTAAAAGATTACAATGCCGTTCTCGCTCATAGGTGGGAATTGAACAATGAGAACACTTGGACACAGGATGGGGAACATCACACACCAGGGCCTGTCGTGGGGTGGGGGAAGGCGGGAGGGATAGCATTAGGAGAAATACCTAATGTAAATGATGAGTTGATGGTTGCAGCAAACCAACATGTCACATGTATACATATGTAACAAACCTGCACATTGTGCACATGTACCTGAGAACTTAAAGTATAATGAAGAAAAATATTACAATGCTGTAGACAGTTACATTTATCACAGCACCTAGAAATACTTCATGATTTAGAACAGAATAGAAAGCATCACAAATTATTGATGGCACAAGATATAATTTGAATGGTGTCAGAGAAAAACATTTCAAAATAAAAATAGGAAGGTTCACTTATGTACTACTGTTTTGATTGTTTTTCTTTATAAAAATGCAGATTATGTGGCGTCTCTGGGGAGACCTGTGGCTTCTCGGTATGCTGATGGTCTGTTTCCACAGCTCTACAGAGCAGAAGATGGCAGAGTATACAATGTAAGTCAGAGTTCCCTCAATGCGCAGTCCTGTGACATGGTGCTGACATCACATCGGGGAGTGCAGTGTGGGGAGAGACTTGTGCTGCTTGGCAGGGATGCAGCTGAGCCAAGCCCTTATTAGGCTGGGGGTTTTCTTTTGGCATTGATAGGGTGATGAAAATCATGGCCAAGGAAGGAAGTTTTTGATCCATTAGAAATTAGTGCAGAAAACTCTTGATGAGAGATGAAAACCTTTGCACATTACCACTTCGTTTTGCTTTGAAAATAAAGGAAAAAAAAATATGACAGAGATGATCTGAAAGCCAAGAGCAAACTGCCATTATCTGAGAGAAGCATTAGGAATAGGGGCAGCATTTGCAGATAGGAGAATGAGCACCACCAGAGGCCTTTACTCCCAGCAATTCAGCACCTGAGTCTCACGTCTCCTACATGCCAGGCCCTGTGCAGACCCTGGCCAACCACATGGAGCTCAAAGTCTGCTGGAGACACATGTCCCATCACGTCCATTTATGGATATTTGTTCATGTCTATGTACATGCATGTACCACCTGGACTACTGTTTCCTAATATTTAGAAAATTTAAATTACTTTTATTGGTAAATTTTTTTTTTTGAGAAAATTTCTGTAGACCCTATCCTCAAATATGTCTTCCAGTTGTTTACTCTCCTTCTCTTTCAGGAATGCCAATGAGTCATGGGTTTGGTCTCTTTACATAATCCTATGCGTCTCAGAGGTTTTGTTCATTTTTTTAAATTCTCTTTTTCTTTTGAGACACTTTCTTGTTCTATCACCCAGTCTGGAGTGCAGTGGTGTGTTCATGGCTCACTGCAGCCTTGACCTCCCGGGTCTGAGCGATCCTCCCACCTCAGCCCTCCAAGTAGCTGGGACCACAGGCGTGTGCCATCACACCCAGCTAATTTTTGTATTTTTTGCAGACGGGGTCTCGCCATGTTGCCCAGGTTGGTCTTGAACTCCTAAGCTCAAGCAATCCGCCTGCCTGGGCTCCCACCTGCCTTGGCCTCAACCTCATGCCTCAGATTACATGTGTAAGGCATCATGCCTGCCCCTTTTTCTTTATTTTTGTCTGCCTACATTGATTCAAAGGAGTGATTCTTCAACTTTGAAGTTCTTTCCTCAGCTTGGTCTATTTTGTTGTTAATGATTCTGATGGTATTATAATATTTCTGTAGTGAATTGTTCAATTCCAAAAGTTCAGTTTGGTTCTTTCTTAATATGGCTATATCATCCAATTCTTGGATTATTTTACCATTTTCCTTGGATTGGGTTTCCACCTTCTCCTGTATCTTTATGAGCTTTCTTGACATCCAGATCCTCAATTCAGTGTCATTTCAGCCATTTCAGTCTGGTTAAGAACCACTGCTGAGGAGCTAGTGTGATTGCTTGGAGGTAAGAGGACACTCTGGACTGAGAGTTTACGGAATTCTTGCACTGGTTCTTTCTCACCTGTGAAGGCTGATGTTTCTTCATCCTTTTAAGTTGCCATCCTTTGGATGGGCCTTTTTGTTTTTATGTTCTTTATTTCCCTTGAGGATTTGACTGTGGTGTGAGTTGGGTATAGCTGATTGGCTTAGTTTCTGGATGCTTTCAGAGGGCCAACGCTCAGCTCAGCATTCCTGGGCTGCATGCTGTAACCCTGGGGCCTAGGACTGGGCTGTGGCTTTGTCCTCTGGCCCCTTGAGGTCGAACACTGGCTGCGCTGGGGCAGCCAATGTGCTACCAGGCTGCTGGCAAAAGCCTTCCATTAGGGGCTGCTGGCAATGCTCTGGTGGGGCAGCAGGGGGGCCATGGGTGAAAATACCCTGGTGGGGTGTTGGGGCTGCCCAGGAAACAGCAGAGAGCCTGGAGGGATACTGTAAGAGGGACAGCCAGGCCATTCAGCCCTTGGAGAAACCTCCATGATGGGGGTGGTGGGTTGCCTTCAGCTTAAAGATGCACCCACTACTTACTTTTTCCAAAGCTTAAATTACCTTTTTTTTTTTTTTTTTTTGATGGAGTTTCACTCTGTCACCCAGGCTGGAGTGCAGTGGTGCCATCTCAGCTCACTCCGCCTCCTGCGTTCAAGCGATTCTCCAGCCTCGGCCTCCCAAGTAGCTACAGGTGTGCGCCACCGTATCCAGCTACTTTTTGTATTTTTAGTAGAGATGGGGTTTCACCATGTTGGCCAGGCTGGTCTCGAACTCCTGACCTCAGGTGATTCACTCACCTTGGCCTCTCAGAGTCCTGGGATTACAGGCATGAGCCATCATGCCAGGTCCAGCTTAAATTCCTTTTTAAACTAAGCCTGGTCCTAAGCAATACTATCTGTGGAATCTTCAGTTTGATGTGCTAAGTATATTTTTTATCTGAACCACATTAAAATCAATGCCAAACTTTTAAAAACACCTGTCCCTTTACCTTTAAAATCCACCTCCACATTCCCTGTGATGTGCCCACCCTGGCTTCTGTGTTGTAGCAGTAGCTGTGGATGCTGGTGAAGGAGCTGGTAATTCTGTCTTAAGGGGCCATGAGAAGCCTCCAAGAAGTGATGCTGGAGCTTGAGGAATGAGGTTGACATACACATGGGACAGGGAAGGAAGGAGCCTGAGCCAAGCCACAAAAATGTGGAATGAGGTGATGTGGTCTGAAAGCACATTTTCCAAGATAAAGTACCGTATCTTCTTTTAAAATGTGCTCTAAGAATCCCTAAGCCTAGCTGGGAAGGTGACCGCATCCACCTTTAAACACGAGGCTTGCAACTTAGCTCACACCGGGCCAATCAGATAGTAAAGAGAGCTCACTAAAAAGCTAATTAGGCAAAAACAGGAGGTAAGGAAATAGCCAATCATCTATTGCCTGAGAACACAGCGGGAGGGACAGTGATCAGGATATAAACCCAGGCATTTGAGCCAGCAACGGCTACCCTCTTTGGGTCCCCTCCCTTTGTATGGGAGCTCTGTTTTCACTCTATTAAATCTTGCAACTGCTAAAATAAAATAAAATAAAATAAAATAAAATAAAATGTGCTTTGTCACAGAATAGGGCACAATTTTTTCTTGTTCCTTGTCTATGTCTTCTATTGCCTCTCTACCTCTTGAAAGGCCTTGCACAGTGTGTCTGATCTATGTGAAGGATGGTTTATTTGTACATACAAGAAACTTCCTGCAAGTCTCTGTCACCATTTGGGGGCAGCTCAAGGGCTGCTGGTAGCAGCAGTGAGTGATCAGGTGGTCCAGGTGCAGGAGAGCTTCACCCGAGAGAGGAGGGCATGAGGACAAAAGTCATGAGCAGAAGGATGTGTAGCTGGGATGGCATCCTTTAGAGGAAGCCAGGAAGGTGTGCTGGCATGTTCAGTAGCATTTTCAGAAATATTTTTGGAATGTTATATTTAGGAAAACGTTTTAGTGAGACATTATTTTCCATCTGCCTTTGTTGGTCTTTTCTCCTACCTAATTTCTTAAGAGTACCCTGGGCTTTTTCTGATAAAGATAATCTGTAACTATAAAGATAAAACATAATCTGGAAAGATATTTTTTAAGGACTGCTGTATTTTGAATAGATCATATTATCATCTTTTCTTCTGTGGAGAATCCAAGCGTTTTTCTGTTGAAAGACTGGAACCTTTTCTCCTGGATTCTGTAGTGTTTGGAGGGTCAGTGACAACACTGTTATGAGTGCACAGTTCTCGGCGGCAGCACTGTGGTTCAAATGACTTATTTTGGTGTTGTTTTATTGTTTTTGTCTTTTATTTTCATTAAGCTGACAGCTAAATCAGAACTGATTTATCAGTTTGTGGAACATTTAACACAAGCTGTGGAGAGCTACAAACAGCGAATGGACTGGCTCACCAGCAAGAGCCGGCAGATTTTTGGTGTCATCTTGGAACAGTGCGTCACCATAGTGCTGGATTTTGGCGGCATTCTGGAGGGGGAGCTTGATCTGTGCCGAGAGGCTCTAACAATGGTTCTCCAGGAGCAGGTGGCTCACATAACCAAGTTCAATATCATACGGTGAGTTCCCATAGGAAGGGAGTATTTTAGTCAAAGTTCATAGTAATTTGTACATATTTGGAATTAAGTAGCACAGCTGACACAGTTAGCTCTCTGGTGAGGGAAGAGGCATTATCTTATACTTTCCTAGAAGATGTAATTTCAGCAGCAATCCCACAGTGAATAAATCTTAGGAACTTTTATCTGCTTTGCACAGGGTGTCTTAGCTTTCACATTAAAAGAGATTTAGAAACATGCATTTCTTCAGTGCATGGGAAGGTTAAAATATAAGAATATGAGTTATGGCAAATATATATTTAAGGCCATAAATCTCTTCATTCATTTTAGCTTTTAACTTGGGTAATGAATTCAAATGTCACTAATTTCACTGATTTTCCAGACTGAAGTTGCAACTCAAGTTGACCTCCCCTATAAGTTGACCCCTTTCACCAGAACAACAGGTGGCTGGCTTTATAGAATTTCCCATATTTCAGAGTTTTCACAACCAATTATTTATGGATTCTTGGATTCAAGAGAATTTGGACCTTAGCATTAACTTCTCATCTGGAAAAGTTATTGCACCTCCCTGACAAAAAACATCTGGATAACGGTTGGGGAAGGATCTACCTCATTCAGTTTTTCTGTTTTTAATCAAATACTTTCAGCTAAATAGAGGACATCTTTGGGGACAATGCCTAATTATGTTCTATCTAGATTCCTATTTCTGTCACAGGTGTATTACTGAAGGAATCAAGTGCTTAAGTCTGCAAAGCTTTTGCTTTCTTGGAAACCTCTGTACAACACAGATGCCACTCAGCCAGATTCTCTACCCAGGAAGCACACAGCAGACACGAGTGTGAGCCAGCCCTGCTTCTGGTGGCAGGCCATGGGGGCAATCGGGCCAGTTTATTTGCAATTATCAAGTGCAAATAAATTGAGATAATTCAAATGGCTCTTCTTTTTTTGGAATTGGGAGTTCTACCAGTCATTTATAAGCCCAAACTAAATGGTTGAACCAAATTTTCTCAGGATTTAAAAACTAATACTCTGTTGAACTCAAAACAATACCAGTATTAATCCAAAAGAAGGCAACCTATGGGAATCTTTCAGGACAATGAAAACAATGTCATGAAAGAATTAGAAATAAAATTTTAGAGCAATAGAATTGCTGGTGATTTGCAAACCTTAATACTGTGAATTATTATAAATTTACTATTAAGTGAAGCCAGTTACATATAAACTTGCTTGTTTATAAAAAATAACTTCTCTTAATGTTTTAAAGGACTCATTATTAGTGATTACCTTTCTGTTTCTCATGTAAACATTGTTTTTCCTAGTCAGCACAGCTTATAGAAGATAGTGGTGCTTTGGGAACCTGTCTTAAACAGCTTGCTGGTTTTGTTGGTAACATCAGAGGGCTGGGAGCTATGATTTCTTTCTTTTTCAGCTCTAGAGATGGATGTTGGCAGCTTGCTGCTCATGGCTGTGAGACGGAGGGTTGGCATCCCAGTAGCATTGATCACTGCCCAGTGACCACTCCATGTGATCCTTTTCAGGGTTTCTCAAGAGCCTGTGAAGTGGCAGGAAAATGCTACTCCTGTGACCGAACAGTCCATAGCTACTGCCATCAGTTGGGTTGAGAAACTGACGGTTGAGCTGACTGTGAGCGAGGCTGGCCGCCTGGATGCTCTGCTGGAAGCCGGGAGAGACAAGACTGTAAGTGGGTGTTCATGGCTGGCCCCAGGCCATGGAGGTGGCTTCCAGCTTAACTCTTCACACTCAGTGACTTTACACGGCCCTTCAACTGATCTTGGGCCCCTCCCAGCAGGATCCGACAGAGATCCCATCGGGCACTGATGGTGATGGCATAGCTGGAACAACCCAAATGAGGCCCCTGAATACCCGTCCCCTGAACCTGGCTAGGCTCCCTCTGTGGGGTGACTGGGGATGCAGGGTAGACCCTTGTTTAGCCAGTGTCGGGAGAGCCGAGTGCGACTCACACCCACCGAGCACCGAGAAAGGACAGGAGTGAGGCCATAGTTGTGCATCTTTGCCATATTAACTTCACTCTTGCTCTCCTACCAATTAGATCAGTCAGTCTATCTCTTATGGGGAGGAGAGAGAGATTGGAAGACTCCTCATAGAACCCTGAGGATGAGGAAATAAGGTTTTCCCAGCATCCATATTCTGAATCTTTCCTAGTTACTCTTCTTCACAGATGGATCTGTCATCTGTCACACACTTTCCAAGGTGAAGTACGCGCAAGCTGATGACTCCATCCATTTTTGGATGTCAATGTATTGACATGAATTTTGATAGGGACATTTTTGGAAATAAAGCTTTACCTGGAAGAAGTGATTAGATGGTGGTGTGTTATGTCTCTTTGAGCCACAGGGTCTCTGTTTCTGGGAGTGACTCTAGTGATGGGAGTGTTGGGGCAGTGGTAAGCCAGTGGAGACACACTCTGGGCAGGCGGGGTCCTTTGGCCAGCCTGGACTCCCTGTGGGAAGGTCTGCTTGCCTTTGGATACAGTTACTTAACAATTATGTGCTTCCTCCACTCTGGAAGTCTGGGGTTTCTGTAGGTTTCAGACTTTACCCAGCTGCATCAAGAAGTCCATTGTTGGAGAAAGAAGCCACGTGTTGGCATCTTGAAAGATAGCCCCCAGTGGTCACCGGCCTGTGTTTATCAATACTGAGGGCAATGGTTTGTAATTGGAAACACATTGCTTTTCCTTCCAAGGCCAAAGGAACAAATGTTTTCCATTAAAGAAGAACCAGATACAAGCTAGTTTGTTCCTTGGTCCTTTGAGTTTGTTTTAACATCTGTAAAATTTCAAGTGTCTGGACACCTTAATAAGCATTCAAAAAAATGGAACATTCCCAGGCTCAGGGTGTGTGTGCATGAGCCTGTGCACACAGCTGTTCTCTTTGTCTATGAACCTGGCTATTGTGGTCACAGCTGCCTGTGGCCCCCTGACCTGACTGCAGGATCCCCCAGTGACCCTGTCTTTCTGTTTCACTCCTTCTGGTTCGTGCCTCTCCTTTCTCCAGGGTTCATTCCTATTCCAGGAAGTAAGGAACAATTCAGTAAGTTCCAGGGAAGTCCTATGGAAGAAAAGGAATCAAGAAAGAAGCTTCCAGGCACTGATCATCAAATGCAGCCTGAAAGCTTTTGAGAAGAGACTGTGGAGCAGCACATGCAAGCCCTGCACAGACTGCTGTGCCCCTCTGCCCACAGCCTTGATCTGGGGGTGGTCTCAAGGAAAATTCTAGCAAATGCAACTGCCTTGCATATAAAAATGCTGTGTCCTATGTTTTATGAGGAGTTAAAAAACACATGTGTGTGTGGCAGGGGGGAGTGGGTTCCCATAAGTCCTGCTTCTCTGCTCCACACCTGTCATGCCCATCCCAGCGAGTTCTGAATTCATCCAGATGGCTGCAGTTTGCTCTGAACAGAAAAGATGGAAGGCTTAAAGAATTTTTTGAGCAGCAAATATAAACACCTAGACTGTTCCTACTGATGACAGCGTGCTGCAAGTTAGCATCTCCCTCCATGAGCGGGTGCTGAGAGGAGCCAGGAAAGTGGGCATTGTCTTGTGCCCACAAATTAACATGCAAGTCCCGTTTCTATACCAAGCCCACATGAGGAGTAGGGCTGAACCACGTGCTTGGTCATGGAGAAGGAAGATTCCCAGAGAGGCTCCTGGCCCCCTCCAGGCACAGGCTTTGTAACCACCGCGGGCCAGGAAGACTGAAACAGGAAGCAACGAGAGAGAGCCTTGAGGTCTAAGAAGAGCACGTGCAGAGTGGGAGGTCTGTTGAAATCCTGGCTCGACACATAGCACTGAAAGAGCATGATTGATAGATGAATTACTGTTGTGTCTCATGAAAAGGAACCTGGCTCACTGGGAGGGCAGCACGTGGGGTCCTGGGGACATGTTTGGTGGTTGAGGGGGTTGACATCCTCAGACACCAGGTGTGTGGACCGGCACAGAGTTTCTGCTCTTCAGTAGCCCTGGTCCAGGACATGCATCTTTGGAAGTTAGTAGCTTCCCAGGCCTCACGAGGAAGGGTGGTGTACAGGATGAAAGGGAAGGCTGTTTACCCAGAGCCCTGGTTCTAAGCTGCCTAAGAAGACCAAGGGGTTTTGCTTCTCTGCCAGGACAAGGCCACCTACCCAGAAGATACCTGCATTTCTGATTCTGTTCTTAGCCTCTCTTCTATCCACCTGCTGGCACACATCTGTTTAGTTTTTGGTTTCTTTTAATCATATTTCCTGGGAGACCAAGTGAGTGGATTAAAGACAGACCCACATGATTTCATAAAGAACCTTCACTGCTGGACTGAAAGCCAAAGTCCTGGCCACATTAATCCATGACCCTGGCAGTTCATTTATTTCCTTTTAGTGGTTCAGGCAGGCATCAGATCTTTTCTTTTTTGTGTCTCTGATGCCTAACAAGGGCTCTATAAATGCTTGTTGAACAGTGAAAGGTTGGAAAGGAAATAATTTTCATATTCTTGTGTTTGAGGGGAAGATGTGGGTCCCATTTCCAAGCTATGGCATAGATTTGGGTTTTGTGACTTGAAGTGAGATGGTCTGTGTGGGATTGAACAGGTGAATTTGCTGAGTCTTGTAGGACCCTGGTGGGGATGGCAGGTGGGGACAGAGACCCTGAAACCTGGGAGGCCAGAAAGTCAGTGGTGGTCAAGGATCCTAGGAGGGATCTGAGAGGTGAACTAGATCAATACCATGGGGACAGTCACTACCATGGAGGGAATCAGATGAAATGGGCTGAGACAGCAGAGGGTTCCCACAGGTACAGGGAGGATTTGGAGGTCAGATCCAAGGACTGGAGTTGGCCAGAAATGTTGCAGTGTTCAAAGGTGTACACTTTTGAACAGAACAAGACAGAACAAGACAGAATTTTGCTGGATCTTTCGCTGCTGTTCTGGTTGACTTTCTTTTTGCTCTTTGAAGAGTGAGGATTTTTATACCTGGAAGCCTAGGGGATGAGAGCACAGGCTCTGGCCACTGGAGCAGAGGGCAGTCAGAGTAGAAGCACACACTCCTAACCTGTTTCTTTCTTCCCCCAAAAGCTGCAGCTAGGAAGATGTCAAGGACTCTTTGGCGGGGCAGAATGCATGTTACTGTGTGAAGCTGCAGAATGAATGGCCCAGATAGAATAAGGAATTTCAAGTGAAAACATAAAGGCTCCTCCCTACTTGATGTCGTATGAAGTGGCAAGAGCTTTTTACTCACTCTAAAGGAGCTGAATGGAACTCACGTATTTTATCAAATTCGGTGCAAATCAGCATTTAGGGAAATGTGGTCGGTGAGGAAGCTACTCCTGGACTGAAGGCTGCTACTGAGCCTCAGGACTGGACTTTGCCTTCAAGGAGCTCAAAGACACTGGTTAAGGGAGCAGATTCCCATGAGGATAACTCCTTTAAGCCAAACAATCTCCTGGTCCCAACTTTTGGTCAGTGATGTTGGTATCTGGGGTAGGAGCCTGAACCCTTGGATGGTGGGGTAACCACAGAAGTGAAAAAAGTGCCTGTCTGGGGCCACCTTCTATTTCTTGCTCTTACTTTCAGAATTCTGGGGCTCACATTCATCTCTAACAGGTGACCAGCCTTGCCACAAATAGCACAGCGTAGCCGTGGACAGCAAGGGCAGGGCTTGTGGGGCCAGGCAGCCTAGGCTTACCAGCTTCAAGGCCAACTCAGTTTTCCTTTCCAAGCCTCAGTTTCTTCATCTGTAAACTGGGCATGGTAATAATTCATGCTCCACAGGACTGTTGTATTGAGTGAGATAATTCATTTTAGTTTATCATCCCAAATAGCCAACAGTATTAAAGCCATTTTGCTTTAAGAGGCATTTTGCCAGTTTGATGGCAGACAGGAATAGGTAGCATATTTATCCTCCTTTCTGTTTTTCTTTTCTTTTTTTTTTTGAAACCGAGTCTCGCTCTGTCGCCCAGGCTGGAGTGCAGTGGCACGATTCGGCTCACTGCAAGCTCCGCCTCCCGGGTTCACGCCATTCTCCTGCCTCAGCCTCCCCAGTAGCTGGGACTACAGGCGCCTGCCACCACATCTGGCTAATTTTTCTGTATTTTTAGTAGAGACAGGGTTTCACTGTGTTAGCCAGGATGGTCTCGATCTCCCGACCTCGTGATCTGCCCGCCTCAGCCTCCCAAAGTGCTGGGATTACAGGTATGAGCCACTGCTCCCGGCCACCTTTCTGTTTTTCTAAGTGTCATCACGTGAGCAGAAAGGAGAGGCAGAAAGACCGTGTACAGGAGAGTCGGGGGGATAGGTGGTCTCAATGTAAAGCATGTCCCAGGAAATCTGTAGCGTAGCACAGGGAGTTGACTGAAAATGTATGTGATTAAGAAGCCGAGTAATGAACTTAATGAATAGTGAATAATGTCATAACCTTAGTAAAGGAAAATAAATCCTGACTCACAGCAATTTTCAGTTTGATGAAATCTCAAGGGAAAAACATTTCTGCACAAGAACTTCAGGTTTTGGGATTAGTGCCAGAGCAAAGAAGCTGCGTTTACATGACGTGCATTGGATGTGTGTGGTGTCAGGAGCGGCTGACAGACCACCTCGAGATGTGTGTCCTCACCTCCCTCTTCATCTGACCAACCCTAGAAAATACTCTGTGTCTGCTCCCCTGTCTCAGGCCATGTGTCACTTAGATCCTTGCAACAGGATGAACCTGTCCCCATGCTAAACTTGGGCACTGCCGTGGCTGGAAAACTCAGATAAATAATAGGCCTGCTAAGTGGAAGCCGTTTAAATGCGTCTCCCACAAGATCATGCATCAGACCAGGAGAAGAGTGAAACAGAACGCATCTGCTGGAAGAGCAGTATTGGCTGGCTACAAGGAATCTGGAGAAGATGGTTTCTTCCTTCTTTCAGGGTTTTTCTCGCTTCCAGTTTACTGACTTGAAGAAATTTACAATATTCCTCAGTCTTTTACTGCTCGATCGGTACTTTTTAGAATCAGGAGCTGGCGTTGAAAGGCCTGAGAGAAAGAGGCCTGGGAGGGGCCAGGGCTTTCTGTGCCTCGTTGGTGGAGGGATGTTCCTCAAGTGGCCTGATCTCAGCTCCCACTCTGTCCTTCTCCTAAGTCCCAGTCTGGGCCCCACCCACTGCGTCCCACCCCCATCCCTTCCACCTCCTTGGCACAGTCTGCTCCATCTGCTGCAGGCAGAGCACCCCAACCAACTAGAAATCAACCATGAGGACTCCCGCCCCCCACCCTCCCGGCCAGGTGCATTTAAGGCCTGGGATATACGTTGAGGTGAGGCCATTTGTTGACTATCTTCAGCTCATTGGGATTTGGAAATAGAGCAAGGAGAGGGTCATGAATCCTAAAGGGATGGTGACATCTATTTACCTTCTAACACAATGCATTTGCTGGGGTTTCTTCCCCCATTTATGTGTGGACACAGTCCATCGGGACATTTATAGGGCAGGTTGAGAGGATACGGATTCCTGGCTCTCCTTGGGTTTTTTACTTTCTGAGATGTATAGAAATGCACACATAGTTGGAAGTCATCCTGTTTCAATGCCATCATGAATAATAAACTGCATTATCTCCCTTTTAACAAGGGAAGACACTGAAGTTAGGTCAGTTGCCTGAGGTGACAGAGCTCCTGGGTGGCAGGGGTGGGGAGGACTGTGGATGCACCGTCCTGGGAGGAGCGAGGGTGGCAGGGCTGCAGCAGGGCAGGAGGGGCGGCTGCCCTGAGATAGAGAGTTCTCTGTCTCTCAATTCAGCAGCTGGCACTTCTTTGGGATTGTCTGCTTACTGGGGGAGGTGTGCATCTTCCAGAATCACTGGTTTAAGCTGTGTGTGTGTGTGTGTGTGTGTGGTGTGTGTTCTGACACAGGAGTTGCTTATTCTTCCATTCTTCTCATGGCCTGGTTTGGTGGCAAGAGGCAGGGCACTGCAGGCGGACCTGGCATCTGACCAGCTACGCACAGTCAGGACAGCCTCACCCCAGCCCCAGGCGTGTGAGTCCCTGCTTAGGTGAGCCCAGAGGTGGAGCCAGCTGAGGATGTGCCCTCCTTTCCACGTTCTGCCTTAGACAGAGGACGCATGAGTTTGCATTGTAGGATTCTGGCACTGCCGCGGGAAATGGCAGATAAGCTCCCTGCCTGCAGTGGCTGTGCAGTCCTTCCTTCATTGCTTGACTTGAAAATAACCACTCCGAACCTGTGCGATATATTTGTGGCCCAGAGGAAGTTCTCCAAATCTGCCAACCATATTCTTCTCGTGCCTTACCCAAGACAATAGCCACTGTTGACAGACCTTCTTGGCACCAAGCCTTGAATATCTCACTTCCTGACTGGCCCTGATGTCCTCAGAAAACCCTGGGCAGGGCTGCTATTCTTTCTGCCCATTTTTTCTAAGAGATCGTTTTGTAGAATGGGTATTACTGATGAGACTAGTACCAAGCTAGGGCATGTGAGGGAGATAAACCGTTGGCACCACTGTTTTGCAGATTGAATCCATTTACTACTTTGTGGTGGGGGATGTTCCTGAAGAATCCAAGGAGCTTCTCCTCCAGAGGGCCTTGGAGATCCCGTGTCCAGTCTACACAGTGTCCTTCAATGCCAGAGGAGAAGGCACTATAGCTTTTCTAAAGGATCTGAGTGCCAAGACCCACAGCAGGTAGGCAGAAAATGTGCTCTTGAGTGACAGCAAGTGGGTTGCCTGCTCACACAGGATCAACAGTGGGTCTTGCATTCTTCGTGGCTTTAACCAATCTGTTGCTGTGTTCTCCTCTTTCCAGTATATTATTTAGTCTCTCTGCATCTTTTCTTCTCCGTCTTGTATTAATCATGACTTTCTATTTTCTGCAATTCTTATGCTTTGACCTCTTGGTGCCTTGCTGGTCCAGGAGACCCTGTCCCTCCCAGGGCTAGCCAATTCCTAGAGATAACAAATTACTCACTGGGGCACACTTTCATATGCAAACCAACCAAAGCCCACACTGCCAATCCAGGCTCTCTCACTTAGAACCGCTGTTCTCTACCCTGATCACTCCAGGGCCACACACCAGAAAACTCGGGACAGCCCCTACACCCCAGAGCTCAGGGAAATTATTCAAATAGCCTGCTTACCCTTCCTCTCCTGTTCCTTCCCTTGGAATCCACACTAAAGGTCCTCACCTACCTTTCCCCTCACTCCCTCTGCCTCCCGGCTGAGCCGGTGCTTCCCTGTGTGGCCTGCGAGGCACGCTGTGCCCCTCTCTCCTCCTGGGAACTGGGCTAGTCAGCTTGGGCTGCCATAACAAATTGCCACAGGCTGGGTGGCTTAACAAGTATTTATTTCTTACAGTTCTAGAGGCTGGGAAGTACTAGGTGAAGGAGAATTCGGTTTCTGGTGAGGTCTCTCTCCCCGCCTTGTAGGCAGCTGCCTTCTCACTCTGTTCTCACATGGTGGAGAGAGAGAGTGAGAGAGAGAGAGAGGAGAGAGAGAGAGAGTGTGTGTGTGTGTGTGTGTAGAGAGAGAGGGAGGAGAGAGAGAGAGGAGAGAGAGAGGAGAGAGAGTGTGTGTGTGTGGGGAGAGAGAGAGAGAGGAGAGAGACGGAGAAAGAGAGAGAGAGGAGAGAGACGGAGAAAGAGAGAGAGACAGAGAGACAGAGAGTGAGGGCGCACTCACTGGTGTCTCTTCCTCTTCCTATAAGGTCACTCATCCTATAGAATCAGGGCCCTGCCCTATGACCTCATTTAACCTTTATTACCTCCTGTTCTATCTCCAAAGACAGTCACATTGGGAATTAGGGCTTCAACATAGGAATTTTTTTTGGCTTGGAGTTGGGGGAGCACAATTCAGTCCATAGGGGAACCATGAGTAACAAATTATCTTTTCAATGGCAGTAGGCTCCTTATCTATTGGCCTCACAATACCCGAATAGTAATAAAACCTGCATTTTAAAACATATGCCCCTGCACCCTGGGTCTGTGTGTGTGTGTGTGTGTGTGTGTGTGTGTAAGTTTAGGTCTCTTGTGGAGAAAGACCAGCTACTTCTGTGGTTACAAGGAGAATTATAAAATCCTTTCCTAAGTTCTCCTTGAAATGGGTACAACGTCTTCCCAGAGCACTTGTTCTTTAAATATTTTTAAATTGATACATATTTGTACATATTTATAGGGCCCATGAAGGCGTGGGTTGCCCCTCCACACCTGTGGGTGTTTCTCGTTAGGTGGAACGAGAGATTTGGAAAAGAAAGAGACACAAAGTATAGAGAAAGAAAAAGGGGTCCCAGGGGACCGGCATTCAGCATACCGAGGATCCACACCGGCACCAGCCTCTGAGTTCCCTTAGTATTTATTGATCATTATCGGGTGTGGCAGGATAATAGGATAATAGTGGAGAGAAGGTCAGCAGGTAAACACATGAACAAATGTATCTGCATCATAAACAAGGTAAAGAAAAAAGTGCTGCGCTTTTGATGTGCATATACATAAACATCTCAATGCCTTAAAGAGCAGTATTGCTGCCAGCTTGTCCCACCTCCAGCCCTAAGGCGGTTTTCCCCTATCTCAGTAGATGGAATATACAATCGGGCTTTACGCGGAGACATTCCATTGCCCAGGGACAAGCAGGAGACAGAAGCCTTCCTCTTATCTCAACTGCAAAGAGGTATTCCTTCCTCTTTTACTAATCCTCCTCAGCACAGACCCTTTACGGGTGTCGGGCTGGGGGACGGTCAGGTCTTTCCCTTCCCACAATGCCATATTTCAGACTGTCACATGGGGAGAAACCGTGGACAATACCTGGCTTTCCTAGGCAGAGGTCCCTGCAGCCTTCCGCAGTGTTTGTGTCCCTGGGTACTTGAGATTAGGGAGTGATGATGACTCTTAACGAGCATGCTGCCTTCAAGCATCTGTTTAACAAAGCATATCTTGCACAGCCCTTAATCCATGTAACCCTGAGTGGACACAGCACATGTTTCAGGGAGCACAGGGTTGGGGGTAGCGTTACAGATTAACAACATCTCAAGGCAGAAGAATTTTTCTTAGTACAGAACAAAATGGAGTCTCTTATGTCTACTTCTTTCTACATAGACGCAGTAACAATCTGATCTCTCTTTCTTTTCGCCACAGGCCCATGTGATATTCTGTTGCATGCATAGCATGTGGAATGATCAAGTCGGGGTTTAGGATGTCCATCACCTTATTTATCATTTCTATGTGTTGGGAACATCTTAAGTCCCCTCTTCTGGCTATTGTGAAATATAAAATACACTGTTGTTAACTATAGCCACCCTACTTTAGCATTGGAACATTAGAACCTACTCCTTCTATCTCACTGTATGAACCTACTCCTTCTATCTCACTGTGTGAACCTACTCCTTCTATCTCACTGTACGTTTGTACCCATTAACCAACCTGTTTTTATCCCCCGATCCTCACACCTTTCCCAGCCACTGGTATTTATCATTCTACTCTCATCTCCATGAGATCAACTTTTCCACCTCCTACCCATGAGTGAGAACATGCGATATTTGTCTTTTTATACCTGGCTTATTTCCCGTAATATAATGACCTCCAGTTCCATCCATGTTGCTGCAAATGACGGGATTTCCTTCTTTTTGTGGCTGAGTAGTATTTATTAGGTATATACCACCTTTCTTTATCCATTCACCCATTGATGGACACTTAGGTTGATTCCGTATCTTGGCTATTGTGAATAGTGCTGTAATAAACACAGGGTGCAGATATCCCTTTGATATGCCGACTTCCTTTTCTTTCTTTGGGTAAATACCTGGTAGTGGGATTGTTGGATTGTATGGTGGTTCTATTTTTAGTTTTTTGAGAAATCTCCATAGTCTTTCCTATAATGGCTGTACTAATTTACATTCCCACCAACAATTTATAAGACTTCCCTTTCCTCTGCCTCCTCAGCAGCATCTGTCATTTTTTCTTTTTGATAATAGCCCTCCTAACAGGGTAAGATGGCATCTTGTTCTTAAGTGTAGGTGCTCATCACAGTCACTGGGGAGCTTGTTAATGATACAGAGGCCAGGCTTCACCTTGCCGGCTCATTCCACGTCATAGAGAGAGCCCGGGAATATGAATTTTTCCCATCACTTTGCATAATACCTGCCCAGAGAGCTTGATTGAGATGCAAATTTTATAGCCACAGCCCCAGGGATTCTAATTTTCAAGATCTGTGAAGGGCTAGAAATTTTCATTGTTAACAAGACTTTGGGACTCTAAGGCCCATTGCTGTGGCTGCTCTTAGGGCACTTTGAAATCTTTTAACATCAGGTATGTGGCTCCCATTCTGGGTTCCTGAGCCCCTAAGTACAGAAGGGGGCTCCCTCCTGTGACCTCGCTAGTTGAAAGAGAAGAGGCAACTGGCCAGTCACCTCTCTTGCTGTTCTCTGATTAGCTCATCTGGGGCATGCTAGAGCCCAGGGAATAATTTCCTGTGAGAGAAGCTGTGGTTCAGCTACCTAACGAGGCCATGCAGCCATGGAGGTGGGTCTTGCAGAAGAGGATGAGGTATTGATGTATCCTCCTGTCCACGCTCTGGGCCTTTGCAGGCAAGCGTAACCCATCACGAGTAGTGCCCCTGCCTTCTCCACTCCCTGCCTGGACACCCCATGGCTTCTGGTTGGTCTTGGTGCACCTTTGGCCGTGGGGCCCCAGCTGGAGGGCAGTTATTCTCCAGCTGCAAGTGGCATGTCCTGAGTGTCTCAGGTTGCAGGAGGCTGCCTGGTCTGGTGACCCTCCAAGTGGACTCCGGCTTCCCCTGTGCCAGAGGCTGTGTCTGGGTAGAACCACCAGTCCAAGCACAGCGCTGTGCTCTAAGGCTCAAACAGCCTGTCATAATGCTGAGTTGCTTCTGCACAAGTGAGACTGTATCAGCCAGAGGAAATTTCTGCCCTGCTCCCTTTTCTAATCTAGAAAACAGATCAGAGAGTGGAAGGTCCTGGGTGCCAAAGGCCTTGACACTCAGGGCATGGGGCCTGCTGGGGCAAACCTCACCCATCTCCCCTCCTTGCCCTACAGGGCAAGGGAGCTGGACATTTCTGCTCTGGATGAAGCTCCTGCAGGAGTTGGGAATGACCAGGCTAAGAGTTCATTGGCTTTAGGAAGGGCACCAGAATGAGGCTGACATTTTAATTGCCGTCAAGTCATTATTCCAGTCTGGCCTGAAACCCTTTGGGAAGAGACTGAGGCTTTCCATAGCCGCGGTGGGTTCCCTAGACTTCTCCCAACATTTCCATCCTGAGCGGTGCTTGGGATTTTCTCTGAGTTGAGTGTGTGGTGCTAGGCAGAGACGGAACTCCTGCGTGGCTGCAGGAGCATTACTTGTGACTTCCTCTGTCCACCTGAAAGAAATGTCCTGCTATTTATGGACTTTTTGGATTCCAGTTCAGTGGCTTTGAGGGTGTGACTTAGCCCATCACCCTGTGCACTACATCAGTGCTTGCAAACTTTCATGTGCCTGTCAGCCCCCTGGGGACCCTGTTAAATGGATATTTGGACTCCACAGGGCTGGGTGGGGGCCTGGGAGTGTGTATTCCTAACCTGCTGCTCCTTGGACCGTGCTTTGAAAAGACAGGTCCTAAAAACTTGTCTACACAGGAATGCTTCTCATTCGTGCTTAAGCCTGGCTCCTGGGGAAGTGTGTGTTTGCCGAGTTAAAGTTGACTGATGCCCATCAGCAGCAGGCAAATTAGGCAAATGCTGTCTGTGTCATGATCTGTCCTCAATGAACCTACAGAGCTGATGGGTGCTACTGGGGCCCCTCATTAGACCCCTGGCTTGGCTAAGCTGTGTTGACATGACAGAACCCTGGGAACAAGAGAAAGAATATAAGCATAGAGTGTCATTTTCCCAGGACCAAGAAATACCATTTGGTTGAGCTAATTTACCCTCTAATGAAAGGATGAGTTGTCGGTTAAAATCCCACATCATTCACAATTCTCTGTGCTATTCTGCCTCCCTGTCTTTTGCTTGTGGAATTGACAAGGTGCAGGAAGAAGCAGTGACCGTGGCTAAGAAGATGAAGATGCCCAGTGCTGCCGAAGAGCACGTTCAGTCCCAGGAGAAGGAACAAGCATGCACGGACACCTGCGTACTGCCTTCCTAATGAGCATCTCTTCATGTTTCAGATTCCACGCATTTGCCGAGAGAACAGAGTGTGTAGAATTTCCTGCATTCTCCACAAAGGATGGTGACAATGTGATGACTTGGAATTCAAGGAAACTGAAAGGAAAACTCCCTCCAGGTACCTGGAATCCAAAAGAAGTGGCGTAGCTTATGTCCCGAATAGCCTCAGATGACGTGGATCATTAGGAAGTAAAGTACGAGGGAGAGACTCCCCATGTCTTTTGTATAATATTATTAATGTAGTGCAAGAGCAGAGTTAATGGATATTAGTGGTGAGTTTGTCAGCGTAGCAACCAGGCATAAGTCTACAATCCAGGGAAATGGCCTAAGCGATGTGTGTTTACTAACTTGAGAACCTGCTGGAGATGTGGCCCTGGGCCTGTCAATGCCGGAGTTAGTTCTTGGCAAGGCAGAGCCACTCTGCTGTGTGGATTAGTTGGGAGGCTGCAGAGAGGGTGCCTGCGGTTCTTGAGGGGGTTTCTGCTGTCCTCCCTGTGATGAAAGCAGGGCCTGTGGATGCAGCTTGAGGGAGTGGCCTGCCCCTTGTGAGGGCGGAGGCCGCACAGGAAACTTTACGGAGGCGGAATGAACTTCCCCTTTCATTCAATGAATGTGATCAGAGAACTTAATGAGCACAGAGAATGAGGTCACCAAATCAGCGGGAAATAGGCTGTGATTCAGAAAAACAGTGGAAGGTTACTCAGAAAGCCAGGAGATGGGAGTTTCTTTTAAGCTGATGAAATTGCAAAGTGCTGAAGACTGAATAAACCCCACTGAGAAAAGGAGGGAAGGAAGCCCCTGTTCGATTGTTGGATGAAGGGACCTGGTGGGTTGTTAGAAGTCCAAGAAAGCTCACCCCCACTCTCCCTCTTTTTAAATTATCAAACAGATTTCTAGCTTCATTATAAGGCAGAGGCTACTCTTTAGGGATAAGAGAGAAGCTGTAGCAACAGCTGCTTGAAAGATTTACGTAACGGTGCTGCAAAGGCTCCCAGGAGAAGGTTAGGTTTTCAGATGGAGATAAAAGTGAAGATGAGTCATGAGCCTGTTCCTGACACACACTTTGTAGATTCAAATTCTTGGTGTCCAAGCAGAGGAGGGGAGACGTTCCCATAGAGTTCACTGGAGGCACTACTTCACGTAATGGAAACCTTTGTTCCAATCATGAAGGGGACATCTCCAGAGAATTCGAGAAAATGCCAACATATAGGCAAGATCGATGCTAATCTAAGAAGAAATTAATTCAGGATATATGTCATGCCTATTGAAAGTAATTTACAAGATTAAGCCTAGTGGGCAATGATTTAATCACGGCAAAGAATGTGAGATGTTACTAGCAAACCAAGGTGGGCCAATTACTGGAAATGGGGTTTAGTCTTGGTCTCTGGATTCCTTGGCAACTTAGTTATAAAGGGAAATACAAACTGCATAGCTTACATTTTCAGCAGCTACCATCTTACCAACCCTTTGAAGCATGCAAATTACATACAAAAACATTTTTCTTAGAATAAAATGCTTGGCATGGATCGTTGTTCTCAATCCATTTCAGTGATCACATCTGAATTTGGAGGGAGAATCCCAAATCCTAAATACGTGATCTTGTCTCCTCTGTCCATCACAATGTCCCAGAAATGCCAACATTTCAAAGCCTACCTCTCCCAAACTGCCCAGAAACCTTGACAGACTGTTTTGATTTGGAAAATGTGTGATTTCCCACCTCACCTGGGCCTCAGAGGCAGGTTTCTTCCCTTTACCTGATCACATCTCTCTCCGTTGCCACATCAGCCGTTTCACACATTTTCCACATCACTTTCCTCAGGCCACCCTCTCGTTTGGTGGGGGAGTGACTTCTTACATTATTTCCCCCTCCATTGTATAGAAAATAGAGACTCTCAATTAAGGGGTTGGAGAAGCATAGCTCAGAGGACTTTTCTGGCAATCTGAAGGAATTTCCTGCTATTATTGACTTTTTGGATACCAGATAATAGGCTTTCAGGGTATGACTTACCATGACCCCATGCTCTGTACCAATACAAAAAAACTCTGCAGTGAAGATAAAAATGTTTTTAAAAAAATTATAGTAAATTATATATGCCATAAATTTACTATCTTAACCACTCTTAAGCTGACAGTTCAGTAGTGTTAAGTACATTCCCATTGTTGTACACCCATCACCACCCTTTTCATCTTCCCAAACTGAAACCCTGTGCCCATTAAACAGTAACTTCCTATGTCTATGTCTGTTCATGCTGCTATAGCAAAATACCCAAGACTGGGTAATTTATAAAGAGAAACTTATTGCTCACAGTTCTGGAGGCTGGGGAATCGAAGATCAAGGCACTAGCCGATTTGGTGTCTGGTGAAGGCTCACTCTGCTTCCAAGACGGTGACTTGCTGCTGTATCTTTGGGAGGGGAGGAATGCTGCACCCTCACGGGCAGAAGAGATGAAAGGGCCAAAAAAAAAAAAAAAGGCAAACTGGACACTCCCTTCAGCCTCTTTTATAAGAGCACTAATCTTATTCAGGAGGACTCCGTCCTCATGACTTAATCACTTCCCAAAAGGCCCCACTCTCAATACTGTGACATTGGGTATTAGGTTCCAATGTATGAATTTTGGAGGGACACATATATTCAAATCACTGCACCCCATTTGTCCCACCCTCACCCCTAGCAACTGCCATTCTACTTTCTTTCTGTCTCCTTTCTGAATTTGACTACTCTAGGTAGTATCTCATAAATAGGTGCAATTATACAGTATTTGTCCTTCTGCCACTGGCTTATTTCACTTAGCGTAATGTCCTCAAGCTTCATCTATGTTGTAATATGTCAGAATTTCCGTCCTTTCTAAGGCTGATAATAGTCCATTATATGGATATACCACATCTTGTTTACTGATTCATCCACCCATGGACTTTTGGGTTGCTTCTACCTTTTGTCTGTTGGGAACAATGTTATGAATACGGGTATACAAAATAGCTCTTTGAGATTCTGCTTTTCATTCTTTTGGATATATACTCAGAATGGAAGTTCTGAATCATATATGGGGATTCTATTTTTAATGTTTTTTTCCAGAAACCTTCATACTGTTTTCCATAGTGGCTGTACCATTTTACATTCCTACCAACAGTGCACAAAGTTCCCACATCCTGGCCAACACTTGTTATTTTCTCTATTTTTGATAGTAGCCATCCTAATGGGTGTGAGGCAATATCTCATTGTGGTTTTTATTTGGATTTCCCTAATGATTCATTATTTTGAGCATCTTTTCATGTGCTTGTTGAAATTTTGACATAATATTTTAAAAAGTCAAAGTTAATGCCACAAAAATCCATGATGATGAAAATATCACAATTTCAAATAAAGACAGGCTCCAACAAGACTCTGTGAGGCCATATTGGAGCCTGAGGCAAGAGGAGAAATGTGTACCTCTCTCTCTATATATGTTTTTATTTATTATTTGTAATGATAATTTGTTTCTAGGTTATTAAGTTTAAAGATATTGAACAATTAAAAAGTGTATTAATACATTAAGTTTATTTTGGGAGTATATTTATATCTCTCACTAAAGTTTTTGTTCATCACACATACTTTCAAAGTTACTTTCTCACATTTCTTATAATTTACAACTCTGAATTGAAAATGAAATAAGAAATAGACTTAGAACATACTTGTTAATTGATGAATTTGTTTCCATCAAGATTAGGAGTGTAAAATAATAACAAATTCTGTTTTGGTACAAATAAAATAATGTAAATTATTTAAATTAAAAACATTCCTACCTTTTAATTTTCTAGTATTTTTTCAACTACTTTAGTGTTCTGGGAAAAAATTACCCATTGCAAATCCATGCCATCATGTGTGCAGGGGTACACATCGCATTGCTCCCCTTTGCCTCTGGCTCCAACATGGCTCCATGTGGCCCTGCTCAGCAGGCCCCTCCCCACCTTCTAACACCATCCACTTTCCTCTTCCACATGCACCTCGTTTTCAAGCTCTGTCTGAATGTCTGCCATCTCTTGGGCCATGTGAACTTGCTCTCATGTAAGCTCTGGAAGATGCTCCTTTGCTTCCCTGCTTCCTTCCATGTAAACATTACCTTTCTGGGAAGCCTTCTGTGGCCAGTGTCTCCCGTCTGCCCTTTTAGGCTGCTTGTTGAGGCATCTGCTGCGGCATACAAGCCATAGACAGGACAGTACCTTTTAATGGTAATTTGGGAAGGTCCAGAAACCAGAGCAGGCAAGAAGTTCTGTTCACAAACTTCTAGATGCTAGAGAGATCCATTAAAAATTCCATAATTGTATTTTTTCGTGAGCTCGCCCGTATTTTCTTACACACTGGGGGAAAACTTGCAGAATTCCTGTTTTTCCCTGCTGCGTATGCCCCCTGAGCCCAGGAAGCACAGAGTGATGACAAATATGTGTGGGGCGGGGGCGCAGATCTCATAATATTCATGACATGGTCTCCACCATCTGCAGCTCCTGAAGCAAATCTCGATGTTTCCAGAAAGGAATAATTACTCACCTGCGTGAGGGTGGGGCTAGGTTGCTGGCCTGCGCTGGGCTCCCAGGCCCTTGGTGCAGCTACTTGGCTGGGTGGTCAGAATCCCAGGGCCCCAAAAGCTGAGTGCCTGAACCTGGGTACGTGGCGGTTGTCTCAGCTTTTACTTCCAGGGATGACTGTGAGAGGTGACAGCGTGCTGGCAGTCCTCACAGCCTTGCTCACTCTCGGCGCCTCCTCTGCCTGGGCTCCCACTTTGGCGGCACTTGAGGAGTCCTTCAGCCCGCCGCTGCACTGTGGGAGCCCCTTTCTGGGCTGACCAAGGCCGGAGTCGGCTCCCTCAGCTTGCAGGGAGGTGTGGAGGGAGAGGCACGATCGGGAGCCGGGGCTGCGCGTGGAGCTTGCAGGCCAGCTGGAGTTCCGGGTGGCTGTGGGCTTGGCAGGCCCCGCACTTGGAGCAGCCGGCCGGCCCTGCCGGCCCCAGGCAATGAGGGGCTTAGCACCCAGGCCAGCAGCTGCGGAGGGTGTACTGGGTCCCCCAGCAGTGCCGGCCCACCGGAGCTGCTCTCGATTTCTCGCCAGGCCTTAGCTGCCTTCCCGCGGGGCAGGCCTCGGGACTGCAGCCCGCCATACCTGAGCCTTCCCCCACCTCCGTGGGCTCCTGTGCAGCCCAAGCCTCCCCGACGAGCGCCACCCCCTGCTCCACGGTGCCCAGTCCCATCGACCCCCCAAGTGCTGAGGAGTGCGGGCGCACGGTGCAGGACTGGCAGGCAGCTCCACCTGAAGCCCCTGTGTGGGATCCACTGGGTGAAGCCAGCGGGGCTCCTGAGTCTGGTGGGGACGTGGAGAACCTTTATGTCTAGCTCAGGGATTGTAAATACACCAATCGGCACTCTGTGTCTAGCTCAAGGTTTGTAAACACACCAATCAGCACCCTGTGTCTAGCTCAGGGTTTGTGAATGCACCAGTCGACACTCTGTATCTAGCTACTCTGGTGGGGCCTTGGAGAACCTTTGTGTGGACACTCTGTATCTAGTTAATCTAGTGGGGACGTGGAGAACCTTTGTGTCTAGCTCAGGGATTGTAAACGCACCAATCAGCGCCCTGTCAAAACAGACCACTCGGCTCTACCAATCAGCAGAATGTGGGTGGGGCCAGATAAGAGAATAAAAGCAGGCTGCCCGAGCCAGCAGTGGTAACCCCCTCGGGTCCCCTCAGACTGTGGAAGCTTTGTTCTTTCGCTCTTTGCAATAAATCTTGCTACTGCTCACTCTTTGGGTCCATACTGTTTTCATGAGCTGTAACACTCACCGCAAAGGTCTGCAGCTTCACTCCTGAAGCCAGCGAGACCACAAGCCCACCGGGAGGAACGAACAACTCCAGAAGCATCGCCTTAAGAGCTGTAACACTCACCGTGAAGGTCTGCGGCTTCACTCCTGAGCCAGCGAGACCACGAACCCACCAGAAGGAAGAAACTCCGAACACATCCGAACATCAGAAGGAACAAACTCCAGACGCTCCACCTTAAGAGCTGTAACACGCACCGCGAGGGTCCGTGGCTTCATTCTTGAAGTCAGTGAGACCAAGAACCCACCAATTCCGGACACAACTGCATGCTTTAGAGATTCTCCTTCCTCCCAGCACTGACCCATCCCATCCAGGAATGCTCACCAGCCTCAGATGAGCTCCCCTCCCTGGGGAGAGCAGGATCTTTGGCTTGGATTTACAGAGTGCAGGAGATTTAGTCTGGCAGATGCTGCTGACCGGAAGCTGCCACTCATCTTCTAAGCCTCTCCTCCTCGTAGCTGTCCTTCCCCTTGGCTTTCAGCCCAGCGTTGGCTGGATCCCTGCCCCTGTTCCCACTCCTGGGGCATTGAATGGGGGAGGTGGGTGTTCTGTGAAGGAGGCAGCACCTTCCCTCCCATACTTCTCTGCATGAGGGTATTCCTGCCTCTTTCTCTCTTTATGATGGGCTTGGCTGTCTGCTGGAGAGGGTAAGGGGCACCAATGGGACATAGATTATTATGGGACCAGAGCGATGCTCCCTTTTGGTGCTCCTCTGAACCACCCAGCCCCCAGCAGCTTGTCTTCCCTTCTCTGTTAATAAGCGTGGATTTTCTTCATGGCCTGTGTTTACCATGAAATATTAATATTCATCTTACCCATAAGCAAAATAAGACAGAGTCACATTGAGCTTCCCTGAACTCTAGGAATTTTCCTTGGAAAAGATCCCTTTCCAAGACTGGGCAGCATTTTCCCCATTCTTGCCTTGGGGTCTCAGTTTCCCCTGTCCACAGTCTTGTGGCATGTGCCCCAGGCCCCCTCACCAATGGCCAGTTAAGAGGTGAGCCTGATGGGCAGGTAGCAGGGTCACATTGCCTTGGCACCTGGCTCTCAGGGAATCTGTTGGACAGTCCTCCTACCCAACTTCCAAAAGCCTTTTAAACGTGGCAGCCGCCCATTGACTGTGGTGACACTTTTCATCTGCTCTGGTTGGCAGGGTTTCATGTGGTGCTGCTGAAGGAGACCTTTTTGCTTCAGAATCTGAAACAGAGGCCTGAAAAATCATCTTCTATGCCCCTCTGTTTCTGTGTATATGCGTCTGTTTTGCACTGCGATAAAGGAACACCTGAGGCTGGGTAATTTATAAAGAAAAGAGGTTTATTTGGCTCAGCGTTCTGCAGGCTGTGCAAGCAGGGCACCAGCATCTGCTCAGCTTCTGGTAAGGCCTCAGGAAACTTCCGAAAGCCTTTTAAATATGGCAGAAGGCAAAGGGGGAGCCAGTGCATTACGTGGAGAGAGAGGGAGTGAGAAGGGGGAGGACTCAGACTCTTCTTAACTATCACATCTCATGGAAACTCATTACCACAGAGAGGGAGGGCACCAAGTCATTCAGGAGGGATCTGCCCTTGTCACCCACACACCTTCCACCAGGCCCCATCTCTGATACTGGGAATCACATGTCAACATGAGATGTGGAGAGGACAGACATCCAAACTCTTATCACTGGGCATTCTTGGGAGTCAGGGAAACTCATCTTTTAAGCAAACTCTCAAGTGGCCTTCCTGCTGGCCACTTCACACCTGACCAGGGCTTAAAAGTATTCTGTGATATTCTTTGAACCTTAATCTTATCATGATGTTCTCCAAGTCAGCAGTGACTTCCAGGAGGCCACACCCCTCTCTGCCCACCAGTTAGTCATGGTCTTAGCTGTCCCCTCCGGAAGAACTGGCTCCAGTGCATTGGTTGTGTAGGTGACACTGCCTGAGGTCCTGGCAGACCCAAGTGAGGCCCCCTAAGTGGCAGATTTGAATTTCTGGTCACCAAAACAAGGCCGATTACTGACTTTGATTTCTAGAATTCAGTTTAATTTTTTATTCCAGTCTCCTCTCCTCTGGATGGGTGGGAAATAAAGCTCAGTCCTTGTCCCCATCCCGAGCTTTACCCACAGTTTGGAGACCCTAGGCAGTGTTTATGCATCAGGAGGTGGGGTCTAGTCGTTGGATATCTGTTCTGGAAAATCACACCATAAATACCCCTTGTCCCTGCCTTATTGCCGCTTCAGGCTGAACAGCTCTCTGCTGCTCCCGTGCTGGGCTGTGGATGTGAAAATCTTTTGTAGACCCTGCCCCGCCTCCCTGGATTCCCCCCATGCAGGCTTCCTCCCAGGGTGCTGCAAAGAACTGAGGCCAGTTCCTGTCTTCTCTTGGGGCCTGTCTCCTGTTCTCCCCCAAGCCAAAGGCAAGCTCCCTTTTATCTGAGAAAAAGCCTGGCTCCTTCCAGCTTCTTCAAAGCTACCTGCTTTGTAAACCGTAATACCTCTCCTAGGGGTTTAGGCTTAAAAAAGCCTGAATGTCTTGCAGCCTACTTCATCTTTCTACACTGCCATAGGCCTCCCTGGGGGCAAGTTTGCAATGAGCCTGGTATCTGCTCAAGTGTGGAGGAGGAGATAGAGAGGGGAAAACAGATTATCATCGCAGAATATGATCCATCCATGTGCATAAATGTGACCTTCTGTAAGTGCCAGGGGTATGATGTTAAATCCTAACAGATGGCTCTTCTGTGGAGGTGGAGACCACTGAGATAACTTAATTAGTTACTCTGTTTTTTGATGTTCTAAAATAACACTTCAAGAATAGATGCTGGAGAATGGTAAATGAAGAGTTGGCAGTCTCTTGAGTGAGGCATGCAGCTCTAGAGTACGATTGGGAAGCCACTGGCCATACGTGGCTGGAGAGCACTCGGAATGGAGCGAGTCCAAATTGAGATGTGCTGTGAAAGTACAATACACACTAGATTCCAAGGACTTAGTGTAAAACATATCAATTATCACATTAACAATTTTAAATTTAGAGGATAAATCAAAATGATAATATGTATATGTTGAGTTATATCAAATATATATATATTTGTTTGTTTTGAGAGGGAGTCTCTCTGTCACCCAGGCTGGAGTGCAGTGGCATGATCTTGGCTCACTGCAACCTCCATCTCCTGGGTTCAAGTGATTCTCCTGCCTCAGTCTCCTCAGTAGCTGGGATTACATGCGCCTGCCACCACGCCAGGCTAAATTTTGGATTTTAGTGGAGACGAGGTTTCACCATGTTGGGCAGGCTGGTCATGAACTCCTGACCTCAAGTGATGCACCAGCCTCGGCCTCCCAAAGTGTTGGGATTACAGGCATGAGCCACCATGCCTGGCCAAGTTATATCAAGTATATTAATAAAATTAAGTTCACCTGTTTCTTTTTACTTTCTAAACTGTAGCTACTAGAAAATTTAAAGTTATATATGTGGTTCACATCGTATGTCTATTGGGTAGCACTGCTCTAGCTGTGTACCCCTGAGCATGTTATTTAAGTTTTCTGCCTTATTTTCTTCATCTGTAAAATGGAAATAATATGTTGTTTCTATTATGCTATATTAGCTGTGTTACATGGTGGGGAGGCAGAGAGGAATGAGGCACTGTCCTATATTCAGGGAACTCAAATATAGTAAAATAAAAAAAACCTGGGCTTTGGAGTCAGACCTGTATGAATTTGTCACTTATTAGCTGTGTGATTTCAAGGTACTTAGCTTAACTAACTGGAGCTTTTGCTTTCTTTGCTTTTCTTTTTTTTTTTGAGACATGGTTTGCTGTGTCACCCAGACTGGAGTGCAGTGGCACCATTATAGCTCACTGCAGCCTCAACCTCCTTTGCTCAAGCAATCCTCCCATCTCAGCCTCCCGAGTAGCTGGGACTACAGGTGTGCACCACTATGCCTGGCTACATTTTTTTTATTTTTTGTAGAGACTGGGGTCACTATGTTGTCCAGGCTGGTCTCGAACTCCTGGCCTCAAGCAATCCCCCCACCTTGGCCTCTCGAAGTGCTGGGATGGCAGGCTGCTTTCTCCTTTATGAATGGGGTAATAATGTTAATAATGTTTACCTTATAGGTTGTTAGGAATATATCTCTATATAAGAATATATGTTAATACATGTATGTATGCATATATATGGATGGATGGATGGATATATATGTATGTATGCATGGTTATATGTGTATACATGCATATATATGAAAAATGTTTTCTATGGTCTCTAGCACACAGTTAACCAATCAATAAATTATAGTTGTCATTATTGTCATAACCATCATCATGTGCAGTTACCCTGTTAATGTTATTATCACTAGGTAAACAACTTAAAAACTAAGTCTTATTATCTTTACTTCTCTTCTGTAATCCTAATTCCTATTTTTTTTTTTTTAGTTCTGTCACTAAATATATTGTACTCAGTTCCCAATTCGAGTCCATTCCATTTACTTTGGTTTCCTGAGTTCTCTCTTGGTTGGCTGAAGTTCCTCTTCTAGTCATTCCTTCGAGAAGGGCTTCCTTCCATTCAAGGAATAATGGTGCCCACAGGGTTTTCTTTCTTTCTTTTTTTTTTTTTTTTTAATTGAAATGGAGTCTTGCTCTGTGGCCCAGGCTGTAGTGCAGTGGTGTGATCTCAACTCACTGCGACCTCCTGCTCCCAGGCTCAAGCTATTCTCCTGCCTCAGCCTCCCAAATAGCTGGGCTTACAGGTGGCTGCCACCACGCCTAGCTAATTTTTGTATTTTTAGTAGAGACGGGGTTTTGCCATGTTGACTAGTCTGGTCTTGAACTCCTGACCTCAGGTGATTCACCCACCTCGGCCTCCCAAAGTGCTGGGATTACAGGCATGAGCCACCGCGTTATCCCCAGAGTTTTCGAATGTCCTTTTCTGCAGTCTTTACACACTGAAAGGACAGCCTGGCTGCTACGATGCCCTTGGCTCACTTTTCTCCCTTGAGTGGCTCAGGAGCTGTGCTCCCACATCCTCTCTGCTGCATGCTGCTGAGGAGAAATCTGAGGCCAGCTTGATTAGTTTTTCTTTTGTGAGTGACTTTATCTTTTTGCCTGGTTGCCCCCAAAATTCTTTTTTGATCTTTAAAGTCCATTAAGTGTTAGGATTTGTCTCAATACTGGCTGCTGTGGTCGATTTTCCCTGGTCTACAGTGTACCCTTTCCATCTGTATACTCCAGACTTCTATTTTAGACAAGATTCCTTGGATTGTATCTTTAAATATTTGTCCTGTTCCATTTTATTCTTATTTTAAATTGGACAAATATATTACATGTTGCTTTGTATGTGCCAGGCACTCTTCCAGCCTCTTACCAAATTCCAGCTCACTCAATCTTCATAACATACCCCCATGGAGTAGGTACTATTATTATTTTCATTTTAGTGATGGAGAAACCAAAACAGAAGGTGGTTGAGAAACTTGTCCAAATTCACATAACTATTAATAGCACGTGGCAGAGTCAGGATTCAGACTCAAGACTGTTCTCATAACCATTGCATTATGCTGGTTTTCTTCAGAGACTCATTTTATCTGTCTGGTGTATCTCCTTTAACAGTCTTCTACATCTATTATTTTCTCTCTGACATTTTTAAGCACTTTATTTCTGCCTGCGTTCACCCTCTGTGGTTTCTCACAGTGAGTTCCATAGCACTTTTTTTTCATTGAGCTTACATCAATTTCATCTTAACTGCTGTGATTTTTTTTCCTCTTTCCTGAGTGTTTTTTTTTTTTTTTTTTTTTTTTTTTGAGACAGGTTCTCACTCTGTTGCCTAGGCTGGAATGCAGTGACGTGATCAAAGATCACTGCAACCTTAAACTCCTGGGTTCAAGGGATCTTCCTGCCTCAGCCTTCTAAAGCCCTGGGACTACAGGCACGTGCCACGCCACTATGCCCAGATAATTTTTTATTTTTGCAGAGATTAGGGTTGGGTTTTGGGGGGATCTCGCTATGTTTTCCAGGCTGGTCTCAAACTCCTGGCCTCAAGTGATCTTCCCACCTTGGCCTCTCAAACTGCTGGGATTACAGGTATGAGCCACTGCACCTGGCCCTTTCCTAATTTTTTTTTATATTTCATCTTTTCTTGTTGCCTTTCCATTTCATTTTTGAGTTCTTGAATTTCTGCTTTGTGTTCTTTCCTCAGGGAGATGATGGCTTCATATAGATATTTAATTCACAGAAAAAATGTTGGATCATAATTGTAAGGACTCCTTGGTAACATTTTTAGTGAGTGTTCTTCTTCTCTTGGTAGTTTTACTGCTCTTTTCCGCATAAGTTTCTTATAGTATCCTTGTTTGGATGCTGTGTATCAGTTTCCATTTTATTGATCACCATGGAATGGACACAAGCTATCTGCAGGCATGTCCTAGGGGAGGAAAGGTAGGGAAGGGGCTAAGATAGCCATCTATGCTTCACAACTCAGGGGCTCTCTGCTTTTTTGCTGCTGCAGGGACAGAGTGGTTCCTGCATGTAAGTTTGTTCCGGGTGATGCTTTGCAAAGCCCTACCTCTTTGCCTCTCTTAACCAAGTAGGCAGATTTTGCTGTCAGCACTTGTCATTGAGGTTCTAGCATCCAGGTTGCCAACAAGGCTCACCTTTGACAGTGGGTGAGGCACCCCCCACTTCCTCAGAGCTGCCACAGCCCTTTTGACCACTCTGGGTACACATTCTCTGTGCTTTCTTCTGCATTGCTTCTGTCCCATCTCAGCTGTTCTCCACAGCTCTTATCAGTATGTTATTTTTGTCTCCTAGTTTAGAGGAAAAAAGGTGTTTGTGTTTTCTTTTCCATTCTCATTTCCCCTCATAATTTCTAGAAAAGGGAAACAGTATTGACTTATATAGCTTTGTTCAACCTGGAAGTAAAGGCTAAGTATAAACATTCCAAGATGTATGAAGGCGTGGGCTCTAAGACCAAATGTGGAACCTGATGTCTTCATCGACTGTGTGGAGTGGACAGTGTCAGCCACTTTTTTTGGTCATAGGGTTATGTGGCATATATTATGTTGCCACTCGTTTAAATAAAATTGATAAAGTATCATTTGAATACTTAGCCCATCTATTCTTAATTTCGCAAATTCCAAAATAACCTTTGAAACCATGATATACAATTGTGGTGTTTTAAAAGAGAATGTAATTTGTAATATTAGAAAATAACTTTCATCCTTTGTTTTGTTCTCTTACTACTACATCAGGTATCTCCTGATGTAATTAATTAGAAACCATGATGTTTCTAATTATTGGACCAGGGAAGTGTTGCTTGGTGCATGCATACATTATCTCATTAGTATGAGGCTGGGGGTCTGAATCCAGGCTGTCAGGAGCACCTGACTATATTGCACTCTCCAGACATAATATAGACGATTTGGAAAATATGGAGAAGAAAGGAAAAGAAACATTCTTGCCATCCAGATATTTACACCGTTGGATATTTTGGTATATTTCCTACAGGTCTTCTCACTATATACTTAAAAATAATTAAAGCATGAATATATTATTGTACAAATTGAATATCGAATTTTCTACTTAATATAGAATCAAGTATTTTCCCACATTACTATAAAATTTTTGTAGTTGACATTAAAAATATCAAATACTTCATTAAAGTTCTATATTAGAGTTTTGTTGATCATTTCCTATTAGATATTTGGGTAATTTCAATTTTCTTTTGCTATCAGAGATCATACTGCACTTATCTTTTTTGGGGTGTATTTTTTTTCTTTTTTTAATTATTATTATACTTTAAGTTCTAGGGTACATGTGCACAACGTGCAGGTTTGTTACATATGTATACATGTGCCATGTTGGTGTGCTGCACCCATTAACTCGTCATTTACATTAGGTATATCTCCTAATGCTATCACTCCCCCCTCCCCCCACCCCACGACAGTCCCCTGTGTGTGATGTTCCCCTTCCTGTGTCCAAGTGTTCTCATTGTTCAATTCCCTATTCAATTCCCTATGAGTGAGAACATGCGGTGTTTGGTTTTTAGTCCTTGCAATAGTTTGCTGGGAATGATGGTTTCCAGCTTCATCCATGTCCCTACAAAGGACAGGAACTCATCCTTTTTTATGGCTGCATAGTATTCCATGGTGTATATGTGTTGTGTGGTGTATTTACTCCTGTAGTTTAGATTTTTTAAAACATAAATTTCTGATAGTGAAAATACTGAATCAAAATGTTTGAACATTGTGGGGTAATCTCTCATGTTGAATTGCTTTCCAAAAAATACTTTAAGACAATACAATTCACACCCATTTCACAGAACCTGAATTAGCATAAAAATAGTATCTCATTGTTTCCATCTGAATTTCTTTGATGAAGAAATTAGTGTCAATTAGTATTAAACAGTAGTGAAGTTGAACATTTTTGGATTTGTTAACTTCTTTTGTAAACTGCCTGTTTGTCTATTACCCTTTTACTTGCGGGGGTCTTGTGTTTCTTATCACATTGTGTGAACAGTCTTTGGTGTATTACATACGGATAATTTATGTTGGTCATTGTGTTCCTTTTCATTTTGGCTGTTTTTTATAGGCAACCATAAAATTTGCACAGTAACTGTAATCTATAAATCCTGCAGTTCCTTCGTAACTGTATTTCTTCTCCTTTTGGTTCTTTATTGCCTGAGTTTAAAACAAAAGCAAAAATTGTTTTGGTCCTTCTAGATTTATTTTGAAGTATGGTGTGATGTGGGAATATAAATGGATTTTCCCTAAAATATGTAACAACTGCCTTCACACCACTCATGCACCCTTTCTCCACTGACCTCTGTGCTACCCTTTGTAATATATTATATTCTTCTATATGACGCTTGCTCCTGGACCATCTGCTGTGCTTCAGGGCTCTTTCTCTTTCTAGTCTGAGGTTGGTCATGACCATTTGACCATGATTTGTTTTTCTACCTACCCTTATATTTATCATAGATGTGAAGAATGGGCTTCACATTATCCAAACAAATGTTCACTTTGAATGTTGCTTGCTGGACTACTCTTCTAAGGCGAGTGCACATGTGTGCTTGGTTTCTGTGCTGTCTCATTCAAGGCACACTATTTTTCTCATAGTATTTATTGACATTCTAAGCTTTTTGGGTTTTGCTACAAATACATTTTTCTTCTCTCTTCCTTGGTTTATTGACATAATTTGGTTAGCTCCAGTGATATACTTTGAAAGAAAAAAGATTGAGCTGTATCAGCAGTTTGCTTACTGCAGCTTTGCTTTTTGGTGTATTAAAGCCTTAAACATTTTGAAACAATAATATTATTGTTACTGGTGGAGGGTGTCCAGGTCCTTGGCATTTTGAAGAAAGAATTGGACAAAACTCACAAACAAAGCAAGGGAAAAATGAGGCAACAAAAGCAGGGATTTATTGAAAACGAAAGTACCCTCCACAGGGTGTGAGCTGGCTGAGCATAGGGGCTCAAGAGCCCAGTTACAGAATTTTCTGGTGTTTAAACACCCTCTAGAGGTTTCTCATTGGCCACTTGATGTACACCCCATGCAAATGAAGTAGTGGCCTGCAGTCAGTCTGATTGGTTGTGGAAAGAAACCAGTCAGAAGCTGACATGAAGTTGCAAAGGTTACACCTTATGCAAACGTTTGATTGATTGTGGAAAGCAACCAGTCAAAAGTACTTTCAATTTTCCATCTGCCAGGCAAAAAAGGTGTGTGAGGGTGGGGTTTGCAAAGGGAGTACCTCTGGTTCTTCTGTTACTTAGGTTTGGAAAGTTGGGGTTTCCTTTTGATTTAGTTCTAGGAAGTCACTGTGAATCGGCCTTAGGTTCCCTGCCTCCAGACCCTATTCCCCCGCCTCATTATCACTTATCAACTGGAGATTTAAAAAGCTATAATTGTTTTTGAAAGTTTTCAAAGTACTTTGGACTGCTCTAACCTAAATTACTAAAGCCTAGATAAACAGATAGATGCATTGCTACAAGTTCTGATTTCATTTAATTTTGATGTTTGATACTCATTGGTAAGTAGATATTTGTATGAATCTTCATTTCTTATAATGAGTTTGATAAATAAATTGTAAGGGTGTCTGCAAATAAATTAGTTATATATGAATTATTATCAACTTTTAGGCCTCATATTTTAGGATAGTTCCTTATATCAATGCTTCTTCTGAGGAAAACAAAAAGTAGTTGTAGGCTGAGAGCAATTTTATCGTCTTTGTTGCTTCATTGTAAAGGCAAAAATAGATGTATCATCATGTAAAATTATTTATTTATTCTGTGCTTGCTTTAGATTCCTATAGGTACATTAATTCCTTGGAGGGATTTCTCCCGAAAGTTTTTTCTGTGTTTGTTTTTCCAGGACTGCTCTTTCCAGGTGATGGAAAGCTTTTCCAGTGTTTTGACTCTGACAACGTGAGCCGCTTAGGTGGTGCATTAGGTAGAGCATTACATTTTACGTTTTTCTTATATTGTCCTTCAGGAGTTCGTGGTCATTCTTCTTTGACTGTAAAGAATATGAAGGCAGAGGACAGGAAGCAGACTCAGGTTCATAGCACCTGCTGAGTCAGGAGCCCTCTGAGCACGTGTGCAGAGGTGGCTCTGATGTGATGGTGGTGCCTGCCCCCTAGGGATCAAGTGAAATTGCCTCGAACCTTGATTCTGTGGCTTGGTGGTGTCTAAAGACCCTTTTGCCCAATTTCTGTGACCTTCTAGAGCAGGAGGCATACCCTTCTATTCCCATCACCCTCTGGGATCCTGTGCCTGCCTGCATGGTGTCTGGTTTCCCCACATTAGTCTGGAAGAAAATTCTATTCTAGACTATCTATTCTAAAATTCGATTCCTCTCCGCACCATCCTCTGACAGTCTGTAGGTGTGATTTTAACAGATGCCACTGACTCTCTGGAGGGTGAGGAAGGACTGACATATATCCTCCCTGGTTCCTCCCTTCTATTTCCGTTTGCCTTCTGAAGCTTCTCACCTTTTCAAGAGCAAAACATGCCACTGAGTCTTCTCGCCACCTGATGGCATATATCTTGCACTTGAGGTTTGCTGAGCTTCTTGTACCTGTTGGTTTACAGTTTTCATCAAATGTGGAAATATGTCAGCCATTATTTCTTGATCACAGGTCTACATGTCACCTGCAGTTTGATTAACATGGAATGGACTCTCCTTTAACTAGTGCTAATTTTTTTTTTTTTTTTGAGATGGAGTCTCTGTTGCCCAGGCTGGAGTTCAGTGGTACGATCTCTGCTCACTGCAACCTCCACCTCCTGGGTTCAAGCGATTGTCCTGCCTCAGCCTCCCGAGTAGCTGGGATTACAGGCACCCGCCATGATGCCCAGCTAATTTTGTATTTTTAGTAGAGATGGAGTTTCATCATTTTGACCAGGCTGGTCTCTTACCTTTAGTGATCCGCCTGCCTTGGCCTCCCAAAGTGCTGGGATCACAGGTGTGAGCCACCGCTTCCAGCAATCCAGGGTATATTCTTATTGTGGTGAATGCATGAGCATGAGCTGAGGCCCGCTATGTGCCACATTTAAGGCCCCCACTCATGTCATATCCAGTTGGCCAGAGCCAGTCACATGATCATGTCCTACAGCAATGGGTGGGGAGGTCTACTCCACTCACACGGAGGTGGGGAGGAAAGTGAACGTTTGATGAACAGTTGTGATTCCTTTTTTGGCTTGGAGACAGTGTTTGCTGGAAGGTGAATCAACTTTGGGATCAGACCTGGATTCAAATCTGAGTTTTGCCACTAAATACTTGTGTGACCTTGGGCAAGTTACCTAATCTTTCTGAGCTATGTTTCCTCATTTATAAAAATGGGAATAATAACATCTACTTTGTACAGTTTCTGGGAGAATTAAAGCATACGACACACATGGAAATGTCTAGCACAAAATTGACATTCCATTAATGGTAGTTTCCTTTTTTTCTTCTTGGGATTCCAAGTGGGTTTTGTTGTAGATATTGGTTCTGGAAAGTGAAATAATCCAAAAGGATTTGGCAGCCTGTGTCACAAAGAGCATTTTTCTAATGGTCATGGTAGTAACCAGTTTATTTGCATGCATAACGATGGATGAATTGTAATTTGGAACAAGGGAGTGAATACTGTACTGTTAAACTTTGTTCTTATGGGAAATGAGTCCATCTGTCAAGGTGGATCCTAGGAGTAGGCCGCAGGGGCCTTTCTAGAGGAAATCAGTAGTGCCTGTCCTTCCTCTACCACAACGAGAATCTGACTCAGTGGTAAGTAGGGTTATGCCACGGGGCCTGTTCTGGGTGTGAATTTCACCTACTTCTCTGTTGTCAGACTGAGCTCAGTAAGAAGTGTAAATGGTGCAATAATATTTATAAATTGAACATGGTAATTTTCAATTCTCAGAAGCTTTCATGGAGGCATGGATTGTCCCACATGTGGGCTGGGCTTGATGCTGTTTTGGGGAAGGAACTTTAACTGCTGGTTAAAGCTCCCCAGGGACTGTGTCTTTAAGGCAGACAGTCCCAATCTTCTGAGCAGCTGCTTTTTAGGTTGTGAAGGTCCTGTCGGCACAGGAGGAGGGAGTCTATTTAGTGGTTTGGGGACTCCTTCTCAGTAAGGAAAAAGACTTCTGATCTCTTAGGTTTGGAGAAGGCTTCATCTTTTATTTTGGTTCTCTTCCTGTATATCCTTGAAAATTTACTTAAACTGAAATAGTAAGTATGGATTAGTAAAATTACATTAGAGTAAACATCTTCCCTGAGGTCCTGGCATCAGGCTAAAAGAGGTAAACAATTTTGGCATTGATGCATCTAGCTCAGGATCTAGACTCAGCAGTGGAACGAACAGTGGACTTTTCTGAGATGGTGTGATGTCAGGCTTCTCAGACTTGCTGGTGGGATGAGCACCCAGGCTGAAAGCCATGGTCAGAACTCTATGCTGTCACTTCAAGCCAGAGCTTTGTACTTTATACACAAGGGAGAAGAGGAGGCACATTGCAAATGGTGCATATTTTCAACTTTAAGGTGGTTTCATGTATACAACCGAAAGTACCAACAACACAGAACCCTCTCACAGTTTGGTAGACCAGGGTTGGACAACATGGCATACCTTTCACCCTTTCACTTCTAGGCCTACCCCACCCACGACAGGCGTCACTAATCTGTCCATCATTGCTCTCGTCTCTAGCCTGTACTCACCTGGCTTCATCTCCTCTCAGCTCAGCACTCTGGCCAGCCCCTGCTCATTGTTTAGAACTATCAAATAGCACTCGCTCTGCTCACTATCATATTTTGCTTATGGGACAAGAGAAAGGCTGCAATGAATGAATCAAAAGAATAAATATTAGGTAATAGCAAAAGGTAATGTTTTTCTGAGAGTATTTTTGTTTGTGTCCAGTACTCCTGGCAAATGTCCTTAGAACAGCTACTATACTCTACCAGTATTATTCTTAAGTCCAAAAATATTGTAGCTGTAAAAATGTGGGTGATTCTACCTTCAGAAACTGTACTTTTTGTGTTGGTGGAGAAAAATGCATGAACTAAGACTAAATATTATGAAACTGAATTTTATTTACATAAGGACACATTCAGGCTGCTATGCTTAAAGGGAAAAAATAACCAAGTCATGTTCCTGGCAGACACCTGTGATCTCTAATTAGGTATTTAGAGTGTATTGGCCCATCGCTTAGGCTTGGCATTGCTTCTTTGTTTCTAATCTCCAATTTAATTTAGAAGCACTGATTGGTGCCTGTTTATGGCTTACTGGCGGCGGGAGATTCTTTCAGAAGGCTCCTTCCTTCCAGCTAAAATTCAGTTGAATTCAGCGGATGGAGCCGGAGCGGCTGTGCATCCAAAATTGTTGCCACGTTGCAACTGACAAGGCTGAGAGACTTTAATTCCCTTCAAAGTCCTGCCCCTTGTAACAGTGGGCTGCCTTGGATTTCTTTTCTATTTTTTTAAATCTCTTGAGACAGTCTCGCGCTGTCACCCAGGCTGGAGTGCAATGGCGCAATCTCGGCTCACTGCAACCTCTGCTTCCAGGGCTCAAGCGATTCTCCTGCCTCAGCTTCCCGAGTAGCTGGGATTACAGGCGCCTGTCACCACGCCCGGCTAATTTTTGTAGTTTTAGTAGAGACAGGGTTTCACCATGTTGGCCAGGCTGGTCTCAAACTCCTGACCTCAGGTGATCCACCAGCCTCGGCCTCCCAAAGTGCTGGGGTTACAGGTGTGAGCCACCGCGCCCAGCAGGATTTCTTTCTACTGCTCTGATATAGCCCTCTGGTTAGTTAACAAGCATTTATTAAACATCTCCTGTGTGCTTTAGAAACTTACTAGGGTTGAGGAGGAGGAGATTCAAAAGGAATAAAAGACAAGGTTCCCAGTTGGCAGGGAGCCCCAGATTCTCAGAATGCCATTTTTGCTTCTGCCTTATGATTTAGGGGTTGTTCCTTCCCTCCATAACTGCAGGATCCCAATTAGCTTAAGAACTGTCCACCTGCACCTTGCCCTCTTCCCTTAGCGCACACATTTATCTGAGGTGTTTGCAGATCTCGTTTTCCCAACTAAGGAGAGTAAGCCCCTAAGCCCAGGGAACCCCTCTGTTCCCACTCCCGTTGGCATACCTAGTTTTATTCTAGGCTTCTGGCTGCACTACGTCTTGTTCAAAATAGCCCTCTTGACACTGGGCAGGGGTGGGCTCAGCCCAGGTCTTGGGTCAGCCAGTGCAATCAGCTCCTTAGAATTGTGCTGAAATAATCAAGGGAATCCGGGCATCCTGCATCACCTAACACACGGAGCAGAGAGAAACCCTCAAAACTCTTAAACATGAAATTGAATTGCCAGGGAAAAGAGCCAGTGCAGATTTCCGACTGCATTTGAATTTCTGATTTTAGGGTGATGGCTCTGATTCCAGGGTGACAGATCCGTTTCACATTTACTATTGCAAAGTTGGGTGCTGTGCTGGGCTCTGGGGATACAATGATGAAAAAAGGAGGTCCCTCTCTTCAAGGGACCTGTGTTCTGGAATAGCCTATTTGGAAGTCTCGACCAGGTGTCAGGAAGGTACCAGGGAGAGGGGTTACAAAAACAGATAAACATAGTTCTGTCCTCAAGGAAGTCACGGTTTAATGAAGAAGACAAACTTACAGATAGTGGAAGCGCAGCAAGAGCTCTCAGCCTTGATAACCTGGTGGGCCATCCCTGTGGGTGACGACCGATTCCAATACAGGCAGATCGCTGTGGAGCCAGTAGGTGTGTCACTGCTCATTGGAATGTCACTGGAGCCCCTGACCTTGGGGACACAGCTCACCCACCATCACCACCTGCATCAGAATTACAAACTGGGTGGTTTCAGACGTAGGAAGAGATAAGTCTATAAGCCCCTTGAGGGAAAACTGAAAGTGATCAACAGACAACAGATGGGTTTGCTCACGTAGATCTTGTATCATGAGAATTTTCCAGGATACCCAAGGCCAGCGTTCCAGTGTGGCGGTGGGGAGCTTTGGAGACTAACAGCCTGAAGCTGAATCCTGACCTCACCACTTATTAGTTGTGTGGCCTTGGGCAAATTTCTCTGAGCCTCGGTGTGCTCATCTGTAAAACGGGGATGATGATCTGGACTCAGGCAATTGTTGCAAGTCAATGTGGTAACGTGTTTAAGTTCCCAGCACGGTGGCACATAGTAGATACCTGGTAAATTTTCATTTTCCCCTCTTTCTCCTCCATTTATCAGCAGGAAGCAGCCATTATAACATACATCTAAAATAGGTGACACTTAGAACCAGTAGAATGTTATGAAGATATGGATGACAGGTGGCCTGGAATGGGTGTTGGAAGATGGTGTCGGGGGTTCCCAGCACTGTGCAGGGGAAAGGGAGTGCTGCCTTCTCTTGTGAGCATTTCTGTAGGGCAGACATAGGGACATCCAGGCATGAGAATATTGCTCCTGGAAATCACCCAACTTTTTTTTTCTCCAAGAATATTTTGGAGAGTGATCATGTATTTACATGCCTCTCTCACGTCTTAGACTAAAGCTTTGTGAACTTTTGTTGCAAAGAATCACTGGGACCCTTTAAGAATATAGCTCCCTGGGGTTCCACCCTCAGAATGAGTCTGAGGTGGGGCCTAGGAATCTGCACTGACAAGCATTTCAGGGGTGTCTGCCACAGGTTCTGAGGACCACACTCTGGGAAGACCGCACTGGAGTGAGGGCCTCCTCAGAGCTGGGATGGTTTCCTGTTCATTTTGTATTTCCAGTGTCCGGATATAATCGGCAATGATGGGGTGTTGTTGAACAAATGAGTGAATGATGATTCTCCGAGTAGATTGTCCTACTGAGAAGGGGATATTTTAAAGCATTGGCTTCCTAGTTCCTAAGTCAGTGTCTTCTGAGTTTGAAGAAGATAATTAGCCTCCTAGAACTTGCTCATTCCTGAATGATCTGGCAGACCTGGGAGCAGACCCGTCTACGTGAGTGATATCCAGTCCCCAGTAGCCCATGCACACAACCATCCTCACAGAGTTAGGGCCGTTGTTGAGGACAGAGGCTGAGCAGATGCCGGTGCGGGGTTGCTCCCCAGTAACAATAGTCCTAGCCCTGCTCTTTGTGGTTCAGAGTTGGTTGATGGGAAATCAGGGAGCAGCCCTGCCACCATCTTTGTTTTTTTGTGCACTATAGATCCCTTAGAACAGAAAGAGGTTCAGGCCTTTTCTTGGATGGAAAAACTGAAAAAAACTCAGTTTTTTTTTTTTTTTTTTTTTGTAAATTTGCTCTAAAGGAAACTCATAAAGTTCTTCTGAATTTACATGTCAATAAAACATTTACCCCTGAGTTGATGCCTTATAAATGGTATCACTTATCCTAAGTAGAATAGATTTATTCAGCTAAACTTTGTTGATGAGCATCTTTGCATCTGTTCCTTAGATATTATTTCTCTGTCTCCTTGCCTGGGTCTTTATGGTCTACTAGCCCCGTAGCATCCTGGAGCCTGCGGTCATTTTTCTCACCAAGTTTGGGGGAGCACCTACCCTTTACATGGGGAGAATGGTGATGGTTCATTTTTGGGTTTTCTAAATGAATTTTGGACAATTAGACTGCATTACATTTGCATTTTATAGTGTGCCATTTAGAAGAGACGGAGAGGGCCCAGAGGACGGTGCCACATTCACGTATTAGATGATAGCTCAAGTTGCCCATTCTTCATATTGAAATTGCTTCTAAGATAACATAATGGCTCTTGTGAAATATATCTATTCATTGCCCCAAGAAAACATTAGATGGTTATCCAGATGGCGAAATGACTCTATATTCACTCTAAATTAATGAATGGTTAATTTCCATAGGGTGGGACTGAGAGCAGCCCCACACTGTGCCTCTGTGGTTACGGCAGGGGGGCTGGATCAAGCTAGCAGGTGTTTAATTACTTCTCGACAACAAAACATCTTAACATATAATGTAATAGAAATAACTGGGAATTTTTTTATTATGACAAAAACCACTGATTTTACGGCTTTCATTCCCTTTATGGATGCAATGTGGCCCTTTTACCACATCCTCATGGTAATTTTAGGTCTCTGGGAATGTTTAGCACCTCACAGTGTATTATTTTTTTTAATGTTATATCGCTTTCTGAAAATAGAAGTATGTGCTACTTTTTCCTGAAAATACTGCCTTTTCATAGTTATATTCAAGTCTTTCAAATCTGCATGACTGAATAGGAGTTTGGGGGTCAGGCAGACTGCAAGCTCTCCACCTGGCGGGATCAGTTCTTCACCGGAGAGTCCTGGGGTTGGGCAGGGCCACAAACAATGAGCCACAGTAGGACCGAGGGGATGGTCTGGGACTCAAGGGTCCCCGAGGGTGGTTTTGTTTCTGGGCTGCCCTCTCCCAGGGCAACATTGAACTGTACCTTGGATCAGCACCGCACCTGCCTATTTTTCTAATTGCTTTTCTCCTCCTATCCTGGAAATGATAGTACTTCAGATACTTGGGGGAAGTCTTGCTTACTGTGGCATGAACCCAGAAGGAAATGACTTCGTGTTTTAAGGGATGTCATTGTCAGTGTCTGGAATACCTCGGGCATAGCCATGTGCTCAGATGATCTGAGTCTCTTGCACACCCCTCTGAAGAGTTTCTTGTAATCATGAGGAATGAATGTATTAGGTGCTCCAGAACTGTTTCTATGTAATAAGGAAAAATAAAAAAGGAGGACAGAAATTCTTGCAGAAAATACTAGATAGAACCTGGGCTGAGTGCTGTGGAGGATACAAAGAAAGAAAAGACACTGTCCCTATGCTTAAGACATTTACCATCCAGTTGGCAAAGTCAGCCGGTGCACACACACACAGCAAGTGCCCAAGCACTGCAGGAGAGCCGCAGACCCCAGCCCACAACAGCTGGCAGGCTGGGGACGTGTTGCTGAGTGCTGAGCTGTGTTGTAGGCAGCTGCCTACTAAAAATAAGCACTGGGTTCATGGAAGGCTGACTTAAATTAGACTGGACTCAAGGTCATGCACAGAATGATGTCACCATCACAGGCTCCTAGTTCTTTGTGTTCTTGGGAATTGGAGGCTGAGTGACAGGCAGCCAGGAACTGAAATGCACACATGGACAGGTTCACTAATGGTGTGGCCCGAGCATGTCCTGGCAGCAAGAGGATGGAGTCCAGTGGTGCCCTGGTTCATTCCACGGGACTGAGAAGGGGGAGTAGGAGGCAGCTCACCGTTTCCTGGGGTGGTGGAGTCAAGACTATGTCTTCAGTGAAGGGTGGGACGGGGTGGGTGCAGCGGAGGGCTCAGTCCTCTGATACAGAGGACAGGGCTGGGAGGACAGTGCTCTGACCGGGTTCATGGTGCAGAGTGTTAGAGGAGTGTCATGGGAGCTTTGAACCCTGACCTCAATGCCAGCCCAGGGAGCTGGGCCCTGGTCACTGCATCCCCAGCACCAATAGGACCCACCCACTGCAGAGGAGATGCTCAACACATACTTGCCAAATGACCGTATTAATGAACTGGACTCTGGCAACTGGGTTTTATCCTGTAGGTGAGATGTGGAAGATTGGACAGGGAAATGGCATTTGGCAGCAGGTATCCTGTGGACTTTTCTCCTTGACATCAAAACTTCCTGTCCTGAGTCTCATTTTATTTGTCAAACTAGCCAGTCTGAGAAGTCAATACTAGGTGCTAATGAAAAACAGCAGCAGACTGTGACATTGCTCCCAGGTATGTTAGCATTTTAACACGAGCCTGCAAATTGGTTTTTTTGTTTTGGTTTGGTTTGGTTTTTTTGTTTGTTTTTGAGATGCAGTCTTTCTCTGTCACCCAGGCTGGAGTGCAATGGCTCTCTGCAACCTCTGCTTCCCAGGTTCAAGAGATTCTCCTGCCTCAGCCTCCTGAGTAGCTGGGATTACAGGCACCTGCCACCACACCCGGCTCATTTTTGTATTTTTAGTAGAGACGGAGTTTCACCATGTTAGCCAGGCTGGTCTCGAACACCAGACCTCAGGTGATCCTCCTGCCTAGGCCTCCCAAAGTGCTGAGATTACAGATGTGAGCCACTGCGCCCGGCCTTCAAATTGTTACCAGATGTCTGGGAGGGCAGCAGTCATGCAAGGCGGGGGATTGGGCAGGCATGCATTCTGGTTGGAGAATCCACTAGGTCTCCTGAATGACTCCATGAGGAACCGTATCCAGCTTCTGTTGTCAGGCAGACCTTAGTTGGCTTCCACCTTGACAGTCAAGATACATACAGCTTTGGTTGGGCACGGTGGCTCATGCCTGTAATCTCAGCACTTTGGGAGGCTGAGGCGGGTGGATCACCTGAGGTCAGGGAGTTCAAGACCAGCCTGTCCAACATGGTGAAACCCCATCTCTACTAAAAAAATACAAAAATTAGCCAGGTGTGGTGGTGATCCCAGCTATTCGGGAGGCTGAGGCACAAGAATCGCTTTAACCTGGGAGGCAGAGGTTGCAGTGAGCCTAGATCGTGCTACTGCACTCCAGCCTGGGCGACAGAGCAAGAATCCATTAAAAAAAAAAAAAAAGATACATAAAGATACATACAGCTTCCTGTTGTTTCATCTCCTCCCTGGTGTAGACTGGAGAATTTCAAATTCACGGAGGTCTGAACAGCGGGGTTTCCTGTGCCCCCATCGTCTTCCATCCCCAATGGGGCTCTGTCCCTCGGCTGTGGCTATCTGAGATCCCAACTAAGTCCTTAAAAGTGACCTTGATAAAACTGGCAGTGCTTCCTTACTGTGTGAGGAATAACTTGAAATAAAACCTGTGCATTGTCATGATGCTTTTACTGCTCTGTAGCTTTCTTTTTCACTGTTTTTTTGTTTTGTTTTCTTTTGTTTTCTTTTGTTTTTAAGCAAAGCAAATCAGATGGACTTGTGTTGCTCTCTGATCACCGACATAGCAGTCTGTAGCTGCTTCATCACGATCACTAGACTGGGGTAGTGATAATCCTAGATACTGCCTGCACAGGGGGCACGTCCCGGTCACTGCTGTCCCAGAGACACATTTCCCTGTCCCTGGATGACCAAGAGCCGACTGGGTTTCCTCGGAACTTTCTCCTTTGACCCTACCCTGTGGTGTACTCCCTCTTAAGATATTATTGACAAGTCTAGAGGAAAGCCTTGACTCATTTGAAACTTTTAAGAGACTCCTGCTACTTAACACCTCCAGGCTGAAGCAAGCAGCTGGCAGTCTGTCTTGATTTTACAGCGTTCAGAGGGCCTGTGGGCTTAAGGTTCGCATTTGGCAGCAGCCTGTGTTATTTTTGGATTTTCAACATGGAGCTCAGGACACATCAGATTTCACTTCCTAGGCTGTTGATGGCCGCAGAGCCATGGTAGCCGTCCGTCTCTGTCAGGGCTTGTCACTTGCCCCTTTAGGAACACAGCTATTAATACTCTCTCACTTGATTTGTCCCACTTCAAGAGGCTAGAACTTTGATGTCCCTTTTTTCTGCCCTACCCTTCTTGACTATATTTTAAAATTCAGAAACATCAACTCTGGTCTGCCCTAGTCTGCCTTGTTGGCTTAGGATCAGTCCTTTGGCTCCGGGTGGATGAGTCTCCTGGGGTGCCCCGTAGACTGGAGGGTGGTCTCTCATCATCTGTGGTTGTGGGATATTGGGCATCAGTTAATTATCATGCAGACTTGGGAAGTGGGAGGAAGGGGCTTTTCGGTGTATTTGGTGACAGAACATGTCTCAGCCAAGGGGCAGGGACTGCCAGTTGCCACCCAGATACACTCCCTTGCTCCTTAGGCTGTAGCCCCGATTTTACTTAGGGTTGCAGTGTACCCCGCCTAAAAGCATTTCTCAGTTTCCCTTGCTGCCAGATGGGGCTGTGTGATGCCATTCTGGCAGTGGCTAAGTAATGAAGCTGTGGGGTGGGCCTTCTGGGCAGGGTGCCTCGAAGGAACTGACTCCATCAGGGAGTGTGCTTCTGTGTCCTCCCAGTGGCCCTGCTGCTCAGGACGTGCTGCTTGGCACTAAGGACACCATGTTGAAACATAAGGTGGCTGAAGACAGAAGGATGTGCTGAGATGACCGAGGAGCAGGATAGAAAGAGTGTGGATCTGTTTTCAAGATTTTAAAAATTAACCTTTTTATTTTGAGATAATTGTAGATTCACAGGCAGTGGTAATAAGTGATACAGGGAGATGCCCATCTATTATTTATCTATTTATCTATTTATTTATTTATTTCGAGATGGAGTCTCATTCTGTCTCCTGGGCTGGAGTCTCACTCTGTCTCCTGGGCTGGAGTGCAGTGGTGTGATCTCAGCTCACTGCAGCCTCCGCCTCCCCAGTTCCAGTGATTCTCCTGTCTCAGCCTCCTGAGTAGCTGGGATTACAGGCACGGGCCACCATGCTCAGCTAATTTTTGTATTTTTAGTAGAGACGGGGTTTCACCATGTTGGCCAGCCTGGTCTCGAACTCCTGACCTCCATTGATCTGCCCGCCTCGGCCTCCCAAAGTTTTACAGGATTACAGGCGTAAGCCACCGTGCCCAGCCTGCCCATCTATTCTTTACCCACTTTCCCCCATAGTAACATAGTACCACAGCATGGCTGGGACCTTGACTTTGATACAGTTAAGGTAGCAGGACAGGACCTCTCACCGTGCACCTCTGCATGGCACACCACAGAGTGCACATCCATTTCCCCCCGGCCCACCCGCCCCAACCTCTAGAAACTGCTGATCTGTTAGAGCCTGGATCTCGATGAAGGCAGAGCCTGTATCCCAGCCCTAAACCACTCTCCTTGGCATGAACTTCGATTGATTGAAAGACATAAATATCTAAATTAATGGTGCCATGTCATTTTAAAAAAATGTTATAGAGTCAAACCTATCCCTTAACTGAGACAGTAGAGGTCCAGAAAAGGAGACCAGGCAATCACTATTACATTGGGGGAAATATTATACCTGTGGTTTCAAAGAAGCAGGACACCTTGGCTACATGGCGAAAGGATTAGGGGTTGTTGCTTTCACAACATGCCATTGCATTTCCCTTCCTCGCAGCGGTGACCCTGGCTTGTGTGAGGTGCTTTTGAATGTTTTTATTCCTATCTTATTTGGGTATTATCAATAATTCATTTTAAATATTCTGGCTGCTACAAACATTGACTTTAGAAGGATTTATTGTATCCTAAAGTCTGCATTTATGATTTCTTGAGATGATATCACTTCCTTGGGGATTTCAGTTCTGATTCTCAGAAAGAGATTAGTGGGGGAAGCGGAATTTGATGTTCAGAAATGTTCCAGAAACTTGGCTGCAATGCGTCAGGCCTGCTAGGCGGGCTGCCACATTCCTGGGCCTGTCTCAGCCGGCCGCTCATGCTGTGTCTCCCCTTTTAGGAGCTGGAGTCAGAGAGGACGTGTTTCTCGTTTGGCAAGAGATGGAGGAAGCCTGCAGCACGCTGGCCCAGATCCAGAGGCTGGTGGCTGAGCCTCCCAAGCCCGACGTGGCCACCGTGGACTGCGGTTGGTGCTATTTCTGGTCACTGGTGTAAAAGATTCATAAATGTTACTAGCTGGGGACCAGGGGCTGCTTCCATGTTCCTGACCAGAGAAGCTCCAGAGCCCAGCTGCGAGGGGCTGCTGAGGAGAGCAGCCAGAGCTGTGTGGGGTGAGGGGTGGGGAGGGGGCTGAACACACATGCATGGACACGTGTGTGTGTGTGTGCCCACGTGCTCACATGTGTGCATATGTGGAGATTGTCAGTACCCAGAGCTGGACAGTAAAGTGGTAAAAACAGATGCTTGGGCCAGGCGCGGTGGCTCACACCTGTTACCCCAGCACTTTGGGAGGCCGAGGCGGGTGGATCACGAGGTCAGGAGATCGAGACCATCCTGGCCAACATGGTGAAACCCCGTCTCTACTGAAAATACAAAAATTAGCTGGGTGTGGTGGCCCGTGCCTGTAATCCCAGCTACTCAGGAGGCTGAGGCAGGAGAATGGCTTGAACCCGGGAGGCAGAGATCGCAGTGAGCCGAGATCGTGCCACTGCACTCCAGCCTAGCAATGGAGAGAGACTCTGTCTCAAAAACAACAACAACAATAACAATAACAAAACAGATTCTTGACAAACTCTTGTATACTAAGGGAAACCAGACCTCTGTATAAAACTGGGCTCAATTCTGAGTACAACATGGACAAGTGGGGATTCATAGCCAAGGTCAGGGGGATGCCAGTGGATGGAAAATTATTAAGAGGAGATGTTAAGGGCAGGGGGGCTTCTGGCTAAACCAACTTGACAGGATTCTTTCAGGAGAGAGGCCAGTGTGATCAGATGTCGCCTGGGGGACGGTGGGAACGATGATGCGGATCAGATAGCAAAGCGATCAGATACTGAGGGTGGGGCATTCTGGCTACACTGACTTAGGCTTTTTGCTAAAATCAGGTGATGCAGAGATGGGCATAGAAGTGCAAAGGTTGAGGCCTCGCTGAGAAGAGCATTCAGAGGAGCCTGGCTGAAGGCTGGGCAAGGGGAGACTGTCGAGTTGCCGGTGCTCTTCCAGGGAGGAGGAGCAGGAGAGCTCAGTGATCGGCTAGGCCAGCCTTGACCCTTGCCTGCAGACAAAATCCCATCCACGCTGTCTGTGTCTGTGCAGGCAACCATCTGACTTGCTCTCAGATGCCTACAGGAAGGCCTAAATCAGTTTTCTTTGAGCAGGGTCCAGGACCTTGCGGCAGAAGGGGGCACAGGCTGGGGAAAAGGTGTGGAATGTTTACTTGGAAGGAGTAGTGTGAATGGGGGTTTGAGTTATTAATATTAAAAAGAAATTATTAAAATCCAGTTGCATTTCTGATATTCACTTAACACTCTTCTATCTAATTTGGAATAGCCACTTGAAACTTTGGAGTTTGGAAGACTGATTTGCATTCCCTAAATGGTAGTAACAGCAATATGACCACTGAGTGGGCACATACTATGTGTCAGGTGCTGCCCTGAGGGGTAGGCCTATATTTAGCTCATTTAAGCCTCATAACTCTATGAGGGAGTTTCTTATTATCTCCAACTGACAGGTGAGGAAACTGAATTACAGAGCGATTAAGTCATTGGCCATGGTCACATAGCTAGCAAACGTAGTCTGATTTTGAACCCAAAATGCAGAACAGCAACTTTCCTGCCTAAACTTTTACAAAAAAATATTAGCAGTGAGGCTGTACTCATCTTGATGTTGGTTTCCATGATTTAATTAGCACCTACCCTATTCTGAGTAAATGAAAGCACTTCTTGGTGTTTGATGGGTTCCAGCCCCACAACTGCACCATACAAACAACCTCACTGCATTTTTACTAGTGAAAGACATTGAGACTACACAAAATATTTTCTCCCTTTTTTTCTTATAAACCAAAGCATTTTTCATAACAATGGACATGAGTTTGGGGGTGAGAAAGACCTGGTTATAAATCCCAGCTCCATCACTAGACCCACCTGAGTTTGTCTCTTTTAGCCTTATTCTTCTGCACAACGACTATCATAATCTTGATGCTGAGGAACCAATGTACAGACAAAATACAATGATGCATGCTCCACACCAAGCAGGGACTTGATGTCAGCGCATTCTTTGCCCTTTCACAATTAGGGGAGTTGGTACACGGATTCTCCTGCATGGCCTTTCCTCTGTAAGGTGCTGGTTTCCTTTGGGGCACACCTGGTGGACGCACATACCTTACACATCAGGCACTGTTTAAGGCTCCTTATGAGCGTTAGCTCATTTCATATTTGCTACAATCTTAAGAGACAGGTGCTACTGCTACTATTATCTCCGTTTTGGCTTCAGTAACTTGCCCAAGGCTACACAGCTAATGAGATGATGAAGCCTAGATTCAAAACCTAGTCCACCAGTAAAAATACTGATATCTGCTTCCCACCCACCAGACATGTAATCAGGATGTCTGATTAAATCATCCTGATTTAATCCCTATGGGATGACATTGGGACTTTTGAAAGCTCCCCGGGTGATCCTAGTGTGCAGCTAATTTTGGAACCACTGCCAGGCTGCAGTGCCTCCTGGGTTACAGAGGTACAGAGGGCAGAGAGCAGGGAGGTCAGGCCGGCTGGGAAAGGGATGCAGTTAGAGGAGAAATGGGGATGGGGACTTGTGTAGAGGGAGAGAGAGGTTGAGGCATGGGCAAGCCTGCTGTGTGACTTGATAAATTCCTGGTGACTGTGACTTTTTCCTGTGACTGGGTGTCCTGACCTGGGCTTAGGGCACTGGTTGCTGTGGTTATATTGCCAGGGTTGGCTCCCTGGGTGTTCCTGGGAGGGACCTAATAGGCTTGTCTGGAGGAGCTGCTCACATGTAGTGACACCCACTCGAAAACCCAGATGGTCCCCTGTCATCCTGCAGATGAACAAAATGAACACCAAGCAGGGGACCCAGGCCAAACCTAGCACCTCCGCCCGGCAAAGAGAATGGGGAGCCTGCTGCTAAGGCATTTGTTTCGGGGAGTGTGTGGCCTGAATTGTGCCCCCCCCAGTTCATACAATGAAGCCCCCACCATGAGACTGTATTTGGAGACGGGGTCTTTAAAAAGGTAATTAAGGGACCAGGTATGGTGGCTCACGCCTGTAATCCCAGCACTTTGGGAGGCCAAGGAGGGTGGATCACCTGAGGTCGGCAGTTCGAGACCAGCCTGGTCAACATGGCAAAACCCCATCTCTACCAAAAATACAAAAATTAGCCAGGTGTGGTGGCGCATGCCTTTAATCCCAGCCACTCAGGAGGCTGAGACACAAGAATCACTTGAACCCAGGAGGTGGAGGTGGCAGTGAGCAGAGATTGCCCCATTGCACTCCGTTCTGGGCAACAGAGCAAGACTCTGTCTCAAAACAAACAAACAAACAAACAAACAACAAAACGGTAATTAAGGTTAAATGAGGTCATAAAAGGAGGGCCCTAATCTGGTAGGATTGGTGTCTTTATAAGAAGAGGGAGAGACACCAGCGAGCCCTCTCCCCAGAAGCACATGGAGGAAAGGTCGTGTGCAGCACAGAGAGAAGGTGGCCATCTCCTAGCCAGGAAGAACAGCCTCATCAGAAACCAGTGTTGCTGGCACCTTCATCCTGGACTTCCAACCTCAGAGAGAAAATAAATGTCTGTCCTTTAAGTCCCCCAGCCTCTGGTGTTTTGTGATGGCAGCCCAAGCTGACTAATACAAGGCGTATTTAAGTTTGGTGTGGTTAGTCTTAAGAGTTAACAGAAGGTCTTGGATGTTATTCCTAAAGGAAACAGATGAGTTATAAGCCTCAGATACTGGGCAATGATGTATCAGTTCCCTTTGTTTTAATCTAATACACACACACACACACACACACATGCACTCAAACTAAAACCCAAAATAACTCTATGCAGAAATTTTCAAAAAATTCTTTGAATGTACCATCTCTATTGAAAAAGGAAAGTTTGGCTGGGACCTTTCATCACTGGCTAGCCATCTCAGCTTTCGTAGCTTCAATCTGGCCCTCTATACCACGTGTCCGACCTGCTCTCATTCCCACCGCAGCCCAGAGTTACTGAGGCAAAGGCTGGGTCAGTTCAAGACTGGCTTGGAAGGCCTCCTAGGAAGGCAGCAGCTGTTCCCCTAAGCTGGCTGCTCAGGGCCTGCAGACCCCAGGAGAGATGGTGGCCAGCGGGACAGGGAAGGGGCGGATTGGAGGAGATCTAGCAAGCTGCCATTCCGCACACTGGTTCGAGGTCACCTGGCACATACAGGTCCATAGTACCAGGAGGGCAGTTTCTGGGAGAAATGTCTCATGAGTCTGGTGCCTGGGATGAAAAGAAGGTCAGAAGAAGGTGAGGCCACTGATCGTTTTTTTTTAACCTCTTTTAATTACCAAGAGCAGGACATGAGAGTTCCCTGGAAAAAAAAAAAACTGACAAAAATGTATGAATCAATGGTTTGTAGGATACTGAACACTAAGAATGAAGGCCAGTGATTTCTGACATACAGGGCCAAAGAAAGGTGAGCTCTAGCTTTCCCTCGCTTACTGCCTTGAGAGAGTTTCCAGGCCCTGGCGCACAGAGGAGGAACGTAGGTGGAGCCCAGAAAACATCCTGAGTTTGGGAGACTGAGCTGAGGGTCTGGAGGGACCAAGGCAGCTACAATTCACAGGACAAAGTACCAGAGAGGAGACAGATGCACAGAGAGAGAAGTCCAGACATCTGCAAAGGGTCCCCCTCAAGAATTCATTTGAATACTGATCCGCTCATGCCTGTGAGAAGGTTATCTGAGTCTGAGGAAAGGGCCATTGGAAAGAATTAGAAGAAACGGGGCTTGGAATTCACACAGGACCAAGAACAGTGCCTGTTCTCATCAGCCTGAAAGCTTTAGAATCCATGGGTCCCTGGGTAGACTACTTGGAAAGGTCTTGCCTCAGTCATGGGGAATAATTAGCTTTAAATTGAGCACTGCTCTGGGCCCTCCTAAGAAATCATTAAAGCAAGACATGAAAAGAACAAACTATTTCTAGGTAACATAACTGCATCTCTGAACAAAGCTCAAGAAAATTTGTAAGAACAAAAGCATCCAGTACCCAACAAGGTCAAACTCAAAATGATTGGCATCTAATCAAAGATTACAAGGCATGAAAAAAAGCAGAAAAATGTCATCTGTGATAAGTAGAAAAATCAATCAATCAAAACTGACTGAGAACTAACACAGACATTAGAAATGGCAGAAGAGTCACTCAGAGTTATAACTGTATTCCATATGTTCAAAAGCTAATACGAGGCATATTTAAGTTTGGTGTAGTTAGTCTTAAGAGTTAACAGAAGGTCTTGGATGTTATTCCTAAAGGAAACAGATGAGTTATGAATCTCAGATATTGGACAATTATGTATCGGTTCCCTTTGTTTCAATCTAATACATACACACACACACACACACACACACACACACAAACTAAAACCCAAAATAACTCTAAGCAGAAATTTTCAAAAAATTCTTTGAATGTCCTATCTCTATTTAAAAAGGAAAGTTTGGCCGGGACCTTTCATCATTGGCTAGCCATTCAGCTTTCTTAACTTCAAGAAAGATATTTAAAAAGACACATACTGAACTTTTAGAGACAAGAAAGATATTTAAAAAGACACACACTGAACTTATAGAGATGAAAACTTAAGAGAAGAAAATATGTTAGATGGAAAGCTTACTGAATGGAATCAATGGCAGATTAGACTTTGCAGGAAAAGAGATGAGTGGACTTGAAGACAGCAATAGAAACTATCCAAAATGAGACAGACATACGAAAAAAAGAATTTAAAAAAACCCAAAAGAAAATCTGTGAACTGTGGGACAATTTCAAGTGGCCAAATAGACATTAGATGGGATTCCTGAGGGGAGGAAGTAGAAGGGACAGGGAACAGAAAAATATTTAAAGAAATGTGTTGACAAGTTTCCAAATTTGATGAAAACTACAGACCCAGAGATCCAAGAAGTTCAGTGAATGCTAAGCACAAGAAAATGAGGAAAACTACACCCAGAGACATCTTAATAGGTTTGCTTAAAATCAGTAACACAGAGGAAATCTTAAAAGCAGCCAGAACAACAACAAAAAAGATATGTGCAAAGCCACAAAGACGAGGATGACAGCAGATTTCTCACTCAAATGAAAAGATGGTGGGGCAGCATTTTTTCTTTCAGTACATGAAATATTCAGCCTGGAATTCTATACAAAGCAAAAATATCTTTCAAAAACAAAGGCAAAATAAAGACATTTTCAGACATACAGAAGCTGAAATAGTTTATCATTGGCACATATTATACATGAAGTGATGTAATAGTACTTGAAGTTAGACTATGATAAGTTGAAGATGTGTAGTATAAACCTAAGATAACCACTAAAATAACAAGACAAGCTGACAAAGGAAATAAAATGGAATTAAAAATACCCAATCCAAAACCTGTCAGAAAAAAAAAGAAGAACAAAGAACAGATAGGGCCAATAGAAAACAAATAGCAAGATGATAAACATAAATCTAACCATACGTATGTCAAAACTTACCAGTGTGTACACTTTAAAGGTGTATGAGATATTATATGTCAATTGTAGCTCAATACAACTGTTGGTAAAGTGAAAGAAGAGGACAAAGTAGAAGAGAAGGAGAGTCACTCCTCTGGCACTGAGCTGTTCAGAGACGTGGGTGGGACACACCTGGGCATTCTGTGTGTGTGTGTGTGTGTGTGTGTGTCAGTGTGCCTGTTCTAGGCATGACCCTCAAACACGAAGATGGCTTTTCTCACAAAACGTTAAAGGATTTGTCCAGGCTGGGCATGGTGGCTCACACCTGTAATCCCAGCACTTTAGGAGGCTGAGGTAGGCAGATCACTTCAGCCCAGGAGTTTGAAACCATCCTGGGCGACATGGCAAAACCCCGCCTCAACAAAAAAAATGTGAAAATTAGCCAGGCATGATGGTGCGCACCTGTAGTCCCAACTACTTGGGAGGCTGAGGTGAGAGAATCGCTTGAGTTGAGAAGTGGGGAGTTGAGGTGGCAGTGAGTGGTGATTGCACCACTGCATTCCAGCCTGGGTGACAGAGCGAGACTCTGTCTCAAAATGAATGAATGGATGAATGAATGAATCAATCAATCAATAGAATTTGTCCAAAGCTTGACCCTTCTTTGATGATGCTGCCTCTCAAAGCATTTCAGGAACTCCTCATTTGGAATAACCTTCACAGCCATTTTGTGACTCAGTAGAAATCATTAGTCGAATAACATTGTGTAGTCATGCTTTAATCATGAACAAAGACAGTCCAAAAGATTACCATCTGAGACTCAAGATTTGGCTCCAAATACCTGCTTGTTTCAAAATACCAAATTCAGTTTCAAAAGACAAGGAAATGGCTGAAGGTTCATTCAGGCTCCGCAGGCAGTTGCAACCTACAGTAGGTCTACAGGAGTTAGAGCACATATTTTTTGAACAAATGGAGAGGGGGATGGTGCTTATTTTCATTAGTATTGTATTAAATAATCAGCAGATGTCTTTATAGTCCTGGGTGGTGATGAAGTACACAGACTCAGAGTTAGGAAGATTTTTTTTTTTTTTTTTTGAGATGGAGTATCGCTCTGTCACCAGGCTGGAGTGCAGTGATGCCACCTCGGCTCACTGCAACCTCTGCCTCGTGGGTTCAAGTGATTGTCCTGCCTCAGCCTCCTGAGTAGCTGGGACTACAGGTGTGCGCCACCATGCCCAACTAATTTTTGTATTTTCAATAGAGACGGGATTTCACTGTGTTGGCCAGGATGGTCTCTATCTCTTGCCCTCATGATCCGCCTGCCTCAGCCTCCCAAAGTGCTGGGATTACAGGCGTGAGCCACCGTGCCCGACCAGAAAGATATTAAACCTGGCTCTGCCCACTCCTGTTGTGTGATGCTGGGCAAGACACTTATTATCTGTGCTTCAGTTTCCTTATTTGCAAAATGTGAATGATAATGATAATACCTACTCCACGGACTGTTATGAAAGTTAAATCAGAAAACACATGTAAAACACCTAGAAATGTGCTGTCACATAGTTAGAATGTAATGATGGCTTAAGAAAAGTTTAATCCACTCGTCTATTCTTTCATTTATTTAGTGCTTACTCTATGTAGCACTATGGTAGGTGATGACGTAATGGTAAATAAGAGACATGGAAAGGGCCCTCATAAAGCAGAACCTACATGAACCATCTCTTGCTCCGTGAAGGTAGAAAATCGGATGAACACAAATGGGGTATTTACGATTGAGGAAAAGTGGGAGCTTCTGAGCTACTCCCAGGGTCAAGGAAGGGTTTCCTGAGGAAATAACTTTGGAGCGTATATCTGAGGGTTGAAGAGGTAAGTTAATGAGGTGAAAAGATGGGAGAGAGCCGGGAGTGTATGCCAGGAAGAAGAATAGCATATGCAAAGGCCCCGAGGCAGAAAGGAGTACGGCACTTTAGAAGAACTGAAAAGAGGAGTGTGGCTGGAGTTCAGTGTCCAGTGATGAGTCTGGAGAGGGAAGCAGGGACCCGATTGTGCTGGCTCTGGAGGCGGCAGTACAGGGGTTCACCCTCAATTTCATACCAATGGCCAACCGCTAGAGGATTGTAAGCAGGGGAATGCTAAGATCAGATTTACATTTAGAAAAAAAAAAGATCACTTTGGCTACAGGGTGGGAAACAAGTTGGAGATGAGGGGACAAACAGGATGAGGGAAGAGAATAAAGATGTTAGTACAGTGATGGTGGCATCCTGGACAAGAGTAGGAGGAGCCTGTGAAGGTGATAAATGGGCAGGCATGAGGGAGACTTTGGGTGTTGAATCGACAGTGAAAGAGGAAAAGTTCCCTTGTCCCCTTGCAGGATGTGTGATGGGGGAGTGACTCGCTTCTTCAGTGCCCTGCTGCTCAAACTTCTAGGGGAGCATACAGATGGGCAGGCTGTGGGGTACCAACCCCACGCCAATGTCTAGGAGTGAATGTTTACAGCTCCTGCAGCCCCAATGGGCGTGTGTTACAGGGTGCTCTTTTAGTTTGCTATCTATAGGCAGCTTGTGTTAACCAGCTCAATTTGACCCTCTACCTTGTCACAAGGACAGAGGCTTTCTGTGTCCTGGGTTCTTGCCTTGGTGTACCAGAAGAATCGGATCACACGTGGGCTTGGAGAATGAGTGCCAGGTTTTATTGAGTGGAAGTAGCTTTCCGCAGATAGGGGAGCTAGAAGGGTGATGGTTTTCCCCTGGAGTCAGGCGGCTTGGCAGCCCGGGCTCTCCTCTGACTGCCCCAGCCAAACTCTGCGTCATTCTGCTGGTCAGGGGCCTGCTGGCATGCCGGTGCGTTCCTCCCGACATCCAGCCACCTGTGTGTTCCTCCTCCGATATGCTCCTCTCGATGTCCAGCTGCTTCTGTCTCTGCACAGAATGGGGGCGTGACAGGCCAGGTTGGTCTTGGGAAATGCAACATTTGGGCAGGAAAACAGAAACGCATGTCCCCACCTAGGTCCATGGGGGTGGAACCCTAGCCAGGGTCCACACCCTTCCTGTACCCAGCACTTTCCTTCCCCACTTCCATATCGTTTAAAGGGACCAGCTCTTCCCTTCCCAGCACTTCCGCATCAATACGACTTGGGGGTGGGGGAGATGGAGGTGTCAAAAGTAAGCTCCTAGATGGATATGGTGTCGTCCACTACACTGAGAGAATGCTGGAGGAGAACTGGATCAGGGTGGGGAATGACACATTTTGTTTGAACCTGTTGAGACTGAAGAATCCTTGAGAGCCCGGTAGAGAAATAAAGGACGCAATTGACTATGTAGGTGGAGAATTCAGATACACTATTGGGGTGAAGTGAACATTCTTGGTATAAAGATAAATATAGACATATCAAGCAGGAACCCCATGTTTCTGAATCTTTGACCCCTAGTTTTTTGGACTCTGATATCCACAGAGGTGAGCATATCATCTGAGTTTTCTGTTCTGCACCAATGCTAGATGTTTAATAAGTGTACTAGATGAAGACTATTTTACCAACAGGATGACTTGCAATTTGAGAGCAGGACAAGCTAATTTACAGAGTACTTGTACATGTTTATCTTTTCAAGAGTGTCTTCCCTTTTTGCTCAAAGAAGGCTGCAGAAGAGATCTGGGGCAGGGCACAGCTGGTTTCTTATGCAACCAGAAGCAAATGGCACACTTGTCAAAGTGTTCACACTTCAGGCAAGGCAAAGGATAAAATAATATTTCTTCCCAGAACTCACATTTTCTTCAGAATGCCTTTATATATGTAGAGCTCTGTGTAGAGTCAAGTGAACTTTGGCAAGGTTGATTGATAAGCAACAAGTGAGAATGCTAGAAAGGACCAAGACTGTGCTTACTCAAATATGTATTTTCCAATGGGCACTGAGCTTCGCATTTTCCAGACAAAAAGCACACATGGCAAACACTTGCAGAAAAATACCATGTAATTCTCCCATGATTCAAGATTAATTGCTGAAAATTTTCTCCCCAAATTTGGGAGAATTGGTCGATTAGCATTTTGTAGATGCTATACATTTAACTTGGGAAAGATACTGGAATGCGATACAGGTATGGTGAAATGTCAATGTTAAAAATCATGTTGTTAAAAAATGACTGTGGAGGGCTGGGCGCCAGTGGCTCACGCCTGTAATCCCAGTACTTTGGGAGGCCGAGGTGGATGGATCACGAGGTCAAGAGATGGAGACCATTCTGGCCAACACTGTGAAATCCCATCTTTACTAAAAATACAAAAATTAGCTGGGTGTAGTGGCGGGCGCCTGTAGTCCCAGCTACTCGGGAGGCTGAGGAAAGGAGAATTGCTTGAACTCGGGAGGCGGAGGCTGCAGTGAGCCGAGATCGCACCACTGCACTCCAGCCTGGGCGACAGAGCGAGACTCTGTCTCAAAAGAAAAAAAAAATGACTGTGGAAAAGCACAACAAATCTATTGAGGAATTATATTTCGTGTATTTGGACCCCTAATTATCGAAACACCAAAAATACCTGGGCAAAAATGGCAGAGTTAAGGACCTTCAAAACTTCTCCTTCATAGAAGGCATAAGGACCTTATCAGAATCAACCTTTTTCATAACTCTAGAAATTAACCCAAGGTGTGCAGCAATCTGGGAAGTGTTTATTCAAGAAAAATAATTAAATCTCAGTAAGAATAGTGAGCTGGTGGCATTTTAGCTAGTCCTATTCACATTCCCCAGCTCCAGCTCCTCACTAACCTTAAAAATGAACAGTTTGTGATCACAGTGGAAACCACAGGCTCACAGCCACTGGAGGGGGCAGGATGGGGTTGGAGTTCCTTCAAAGCCTCATTTCCAGATAATTCTCATTATGTGACCTGTTCGCTGGCTCTCTGGAAGACCCCAGTTACAAAGCTTTCTTTATTTGACTTCACTCAGTTCTTCCTCAGTGGGAAAAGCCTTTTCCCTGGGAACCGTTGTCAAAAACAATGAGAGGTGATTGATTAATTTTGTGGCTGACTAAGGTTGTAGATAACAGTCAGGACAAACAAGAGGTAAACCAAAACACTTAAGATGAAAAACTGGGGAATGGGATGTCCATTGGTCTTTCCAAAGCTCTGAGGTATTCCTGGGAATCTATCATGCATAGCCCAGGCAGGCACATGCACAGGGCTGTGGGCATGCCCAGGCTATGCGTATGTTCAAAAAAAGACTCAGGAGGGCCCTAAGCTCTCATCTTGGGCTGACCCTGAGGCTCTGCACAAGCAGGAAGTAAAGGCTGAGGGAGAGTTGTTAACTGCTGCAGCATGGAAAGTGTGGCCTGATACACACACAGCTCCTCAGCAATAGTCCAAAAGATTTAAGGAAATCTCTGTTCAATTATTAGCTGACCACTGAGTTAACTGAGCAGAGACTCCAGTGGCTACAAATGACAGAGAATGCAGATTTTACAGAATTCAGGAGTGATAAACAAACAACCACCAAATCACAACAAACTCTGGGCAGGTGGGAGAATCTGATTTCCAGAGTTGCTGCATTTTATTATTTAAAATGTCCAGTTGTCAACAACAACAAAAATGAGGCATGCAAAGAAATAAAGTATGGACCATACAAAGGAAAAAAAGCAATCCATGGGAACTGTCCATGAGGGAATTGTCCATGAGGAAACTGTCCATGTCCAGGAGGAAGCCCAGACATTGACCTTACTAGATAAAGATATTAAATAAGCGATTTTAAATATGTCAAAGAACTACAGGAAACTATGTCTAAAGAACATAGGAAGTATAAGAACACTGTCTTACCAATTAGAGATATCAATAATGAGAGAAATTTTATTTAAGAAGCAAATAGAAATTCTGTAGTTGAAAAAAGTTCTGGAGTACAAAGTATTGAAATGAGGAACTGACTAGAGGGGTTCAACACCCCGATTTGAGAAAGCAGAACAAACCAATGAATTTTTAGATAGCTCAATTGAGGTTACCCAGTCTGAAGAACAAAAGGAATAAAGAATGAAAAAAACCAAACAGAGTCTTAGAGACCAATGGCATACCATAAACATAACAACATGTGAACAATGGGAGTCCCCAAAGGATGGGGGAGAGAGAGAAAGAATATTTGAAGATGTAAGGGCTGGAAACTCCCTACATTTGATGAAAACATTAATTTACCCATCCAAGAAGCAAAATGGATTCCATGTAGGATAAAAGACACTCACACCTAGACACATTATAATCAAGCTGTTGAAAGCCAACAACAAAAAAAGACATTTGAAAGCAACAAGGGAGAAATGACTCATCATGTAAAAGGGATACTTGATAAGATTAACAACTAATTGTGCATCAGAAACCAAGGCCAGAGAGCAGTGGAATGAAATTATCAAGTGCTGAAAGAAAGAAAAACCTGGCTAGGCACAGTAGCTCATGTCTGTAATCTCAGCATTTTGGGAGGCCAAAGCAGGCAGATCACTCGAGGTCAGGAGTTCAAGACCAGCCTTGCCAACATGGTGAAACCCTGTGTCTACTGTGTCTACTAAAAATACAAAAGTTAGCCAGGCATGGTGGCACACGCCTATAATCCCAGCTACTCGGGTGGCCAAGGCATGATAAATGCTTAAACCCAGGAAGCAGAGGTTGCAGTGAGCCAAAATCACAACAGTGCACTACAGCCTGGGCCATAATTTGAGACTCTGTCTCAAACAAAACAAAACAAAAACAAAAAAAAAGTATCTACCAAGAATATTATCCTCTAAAGCTATCCTTCAAAAAAGGATACATTGCCAGGTGCAATGGCTCATGCCTGTAATCCCAGCCCTTTGGGAGGCCAAGGTGGGCAAATCTCCTGAGGTCAGGAGTTTGAGACCAGCCTGGCCAACATGGTGAAACCCTGTCTCTACTAAAAACACAAAAATTAGCTGGGCATGGTGGTGCATACCTGTAAGCCCAGCTACTCAGGAGGCTGAGGCAGGAGAATCACTTGAACCCAGTAGGCAGATGTTGCAGTGAGCTGAGATTATGCCACTGCACTCCAGACTGGGTGACAGAGTGAGACTCCATCTCAAAGAAAAAAAAAGGAAAAATTAATATAAACAAAAACCAAGAGAACTTACTTTCATCAAACCTGCCCTAAAGAAATACGAAAGGAAATCCTTCAGGATAAAATGAAAGAATATTGGAGAGTAACTTGAATCCATAGGAAGAAATAAAGGGCAACAATAGAGGTAACTATGTGGGTAAACAGAAAGGATAGTATAAATGTATTTTTTTGTTTGTAAGTATTTTTTCTCCTATCTGATTCAAAAGACAACTTTATAAAGCAAAAATTTTAATCTGTTCTGATGGACACAGATGTATAAATGTATACTTTGAGAATAACAGCACAATGGAGGGGGGAGGCAGTGGAGTTATATAGATTTAATGTTTTGTATATTATTGAAATTAAGTTGATTAATGAGTGATAAGTTAAGATTTTCATTAAAATCTTCATGGCAGCCACTAAGAAAGTAAAAGAAATTCCAAATAACTTAAAATTGAATACTAGAAAATATCCATTTAACACAAAATAAGGTAGTAATAGAGGAATAGAAGAATGAAAAAGATATGACATGTAGAAAACAAATAACAAAATGGCAGGCATTAATTTTACCACATCACTTATTATATGAAGTGTAAATGGATTAGCTGGGCACAGTGGCACATACCTGTAGTCCCAGCTACTTGAGAGGCTGAGGTTGGAGGATTGCTTGAGGCCAGGAGTTTGAGGCTGCAGTGCACTATGATTGCACCTGTAAATAGCTACTGCATTCCAGTCTGGACAAGATAGTGAGTGCATAACTCTGTCTCAAAAAAAAAAAAAAGAAAAGAAAAAAAGAAAGAAAGAGTCAATGAATTAAACACTTTAATTGAATGGCAAATGAGTAAAAACAAAACAAAACAAAACACACACACAAAAAAAACCCATGATCCAACTATATGCTGTCTACAAGAGACACATTTTAGGTTGAATGACAGAAATAGGATGAAAGTAAAGAATGGAAAAAGATATACCATATAATAAGTAACAAAAAGAGAACTGAACAGTTATACTAATTTCAGACAAAATAGTCTTTAAGACAGAAATTCTTATTAGAGATAAAGGACATTTGGTAATGATAAAAGTGTCAATTATTTACCAGGAAGATGTAACAATTATAAATACATAAATATATGCACCTAAAAACAGTTTACCAAAATATAAGAAGCAAAAACTGACAGAATTGAAAGGTCTTCTATAGTCTGATAATAGTAGATGAAGACTTCATTATCCCACTTTCAATATGGGATGAAACAATTAGGCAGAAGATTGACAAGGAAATAAAAGGCTAAACAACACTTCAAACCAACTAAATCTAATAGACATCTATAAAAGATTATATGAAACAGCAATAGAATACATATTCTTAAGTGTACATTCTCTAGAATAGGCCATATGTTAGGCCACAAAACAAGTTGCAGTCAATTTAAAAGGATTGTAATCATACAAAGTATCTTTCTGACTACAATGGATGAAATTAAAATAAATAAGACTAGGACATTTTGAATACTGACAAATATGTGAATACTAACAACATACTTCTAAATAACCAGAGGGTGAAATATATCAAACAGGAAATTTAAAAATACTTTGAAGTGAATGAGAACAAAAAATTTGACATTCCAAAACCTATGGGGTGCAACTAAAGCAGTGCTTGGCTGAAAATACCTACATCAAAAAAGAAGAAAGATCTCACATCAATTATGTAAACCTCTGCCTTAAGAAATTAGAAGAGAAAACTAAAGTGAAACAAGCAGAAGGAAGGAAATAATAAAAAAGAGAAACTATAACTAAAATGGAAAATAGAAAAACAATAAAATTAAAACATTAAATGTTGGTTGCTTTAGAAGATCAACAAAGTTGACAAATCCTTACCTAGACAAACCAAGAAAGGAGAGAGAGAGAGAGCCATATTACTAAAATCGGGAATGAAAGAGGGGGTATGAGTACCAGCCTTTTGGAAGTAAAAATGATTATAAGAGACTACTATGAACAATTGTATGTTGATGAATAAGATAACCTAAATGAAATGGACAAATTCCCAGAAAGACACAAACTACCAAAACTGACTCAAGAAGAAATGGAAATTCTGCATAGATCTGTCATAAGCGACTGAGTTAGTAATTTTTTTAAAAAGTCTGCACAAAGAGAAGCCAGGACCAGATGTCTTCACTGGTGACTTCTTTCAAGTGTTTAAAGAATAATTAACACCAATTGTTTATTTTTTTTTAATTTGGCAGATAACATTGTATGTATTTATCATGTACAACCTGATGTTTTGAAGTATATGTACATTGTGAAATTGTTAAATCTAGCTAATTAAAATTTAGATTACCTTACGTAGTAAACATTTTTGTGGTGAGAGCACTTAATAGCTCTCTTTGGATTTACAAGAATATAATTTCAAGAATATAATTTATCACCATTAACTATCGTCACCTTGCTGTCGAATTTTATGATATGTGAATTATATCTCAAAAAGTTTTTGAAAGAATATATGAAATAAATATGCTGACTAAAGATTTTTTAAAAACCTCAGCAACAGTGATGCAAGATCAAAAAGGTGACAAATATTTTAATTTTCCAAAGGAAGCAGATTCAGCTTTCTGTGTCCGTTTCATTCCAGCATTCACACTCTGTTTCAGAGTTCTCATCCTTGCCACTTAACATGTGAATTTCAGGTCACTCAGTCTAAATTTCCCTAACTCCATCAATCCTTTCTCACTTCCTAATCTCAATTGTTCCATATGGTACCACACATCTCGAATCAGTCTGTGTTTATCTTGTGATGCCACAGCTATTTTTAAAGAAGTAATAGCCTAAGGTACAGTTTGATGCCTACCTCACTGATCCTCAACTATTTTCAATCTGTTTTAAATACTAGTTAGATGTAGACACAGTAAGATGTGGCTTTTATAATTCTTCTCTTGCAGTCTATAGTCCCTTTAGTGGTTTCTTCTCAGTCTTCATGCAGGCTTGTCACTAAATTAACTGCTCCTTATTTCTCTGCAGCCAGCTGCAGGTGCTGTAGTTTAAAAATTCTTCGTGCAGCTGCATCATTCACACCTTACATCTAAAATAATTCTTTTAAGATTCCTTCTTTCAGAATCATAAGGCAGAAGAGAAAGTGAGGGAAATGTTGAACTATGTCTTTAGGGGGCATTAGCTCCTCTTCCGTGTTCTTTCTGTTATTGGTGTTTGATGTTCTTTGTTTTTATGTCTGCTTCTTCTTTGCCTCCTTGTTTTTTATTTCTTTTCTCTCTCTCCCACCTCTACCTCCTGAGGATTATAGGAATTGAGAACACTATGGGTTGGAATCATTTTTCCAGTTGGTCAAGCCATGGAGCCCTTCTTTATAGCAGAGGTTTTATTTGGGCCTCAGCCCTTGTGTGTAGCCCGTGGGGTGCTCCAGAGAACATTTACCTGATCTCCACAATGAATCAGTTTGGTAGAATGTTGGTGGGTTACCATCCTCCATCTCCTTCATTCCCTCCTCCCCATTTCTTGGCTCCCCTGCAGTGCCAGGCAGATATGCTTATTGCATGGTACTTTAGCAAGTGTAGGTTGACAGCAGGTTTAGTTAGCAACTGCAGCAGACAAAGGGCTTGACTGCTCAGAGACGAGCTTCTCTCTCACACCACACTGTCGCCACCTGGCTCCTGGATCTCAGATTGGGATGGGCTTCATCTTACCTTCAGAGAACCCACAGCCCTTGCAGCTGCTCCATGCTGAACCGGCTCACAGGGCTGAAACCTCACTCATCTCACCAGCAGGCGAGACCACATTTCTTTTCCTGACAGTTGTTATGTTTCTCCCTCTTTTCCCAGCTGTCCTCAATTCTGGTTTCCTTCCTTCTTTTCTCCCCTCCCTTCCTTCCTTCCTTTCTTCTGTCCTCCCTTCCCTCCCTCCCTCCCTTCTATCTTTCCCTCCTTTCCTCCCTCCCTCCCTCATCATCGCCACTTAACATGTGAATTTCAGGTCACTCAGTCTAAATTTCCTTAACTCCATCAATCCTGTCTCACTTCCTAATCTCAATTGTTCCATATTATACCAAACATCTCCCTCCCTCCCTCCCTCCTTCCTTCCTTCCCTTCTTCTGTCTTCCCCTCCCTCCCTTCTTTCTCTTCCTCCCTCCTTCCTTCTTTCCTTCTGCCTTCCTTTTCAGCTAATTCACAGCATTCTTTTCCTGTACCACACCCCATGTGGTGGCCAAGAGTTTGTTCATTGTCTCATGGCACCCATGATCACAGGGGTTATGGTCTCTCAAATACAAACCCTCTAAAACGTTCTATGCAGAAAGACTCTGGGGCTAAATAGCTTTGGGAATCTTGCTTGTGGTAAGCCCCACTGCCCATTCCCCTAAGAAAGTCTTACAGAAGTCCTGTGATCAAGAATCCTTTGAAACTTTCCTTTCAAGCTCCCCAAACTTTTTGTCTAAGGAGCCCTCTTCCTGAGTAGAAGCCACTGACATGCAGTGGAAGCAGTTTCTGTGGGACCCACTCTTGGAAACATCAGACTTGGTCTAGAGTTCCAGTTTATTCATACGCTGACAGCCCCCCTGAAAGGCATGTGGGGCTAGCATGGCAGGAATGAGGTGCCAGGCAAGTAACATTCAGTGGAGGAGGCTGGGAGAAGAGAGTTATGGTGGTGAGAAATCCCTGATGGCTGTGAGCCCCTCTGGAGCTGAACCTGGAGGGTGGGTGGATGAGGGACAGGAAGAGGAGTGGGCACTGATACCTATGCCCAATTTATCTATTTGTGTGTGGCCCTGGCTATAGCAGGGATGGTTTTCAAAAGCATTTTCCCAGTAGGTCTTTTTCATTGAAAAATGTTGAGATTGACAAGTGGGATGGGGAGGACAGGGCTGGTTAATTCTGTGGCATAGATGTGCTCCCTTCTCATAACAGAAAGAACATCTTTAGCAATCTGTCCTGTGGAATAGGAAAGCCATGTAATCAGGATTAGCTGTGAGCTCATACTTCTATAATAAATGAATTCTCTGTGGGTGAGAATTCATGTAACATTTTTAATTAAGATAACTGCAGGGAAAAGGAAAGGACCCCTTAGTAAGTGACGCTAGTGAATGGATGATGCCCTTCCCTGCCCCTCCCAGGAAAATGAGACTCAGCCACTAATTGGTGTAATTAGCACTGGAAGTTAAAAGATTTCCCTCCTTTTTTTTTTTTTCTCCTTTCTTTAGCTTTAGAGTGCCTGGGTTCTTTGGTTTTGATTGCTTGTTCATCCTTTCTTTCCTCTATGAAAGTTCAGGTGGCTCTGGCGGCTTGCCTGAACCCCCTTTTCAGATGGTAATTGGGAGCCTGAATCCTGCCCTCAGGACTGCACCGCCTGGTCCACTGTGAAGTTGGAGTCAGAAGTTAGTCTCTGACTCTTTCAAAACCCTTGCGAGGATTGGTTCGAATGTGTTTTTAGGAAGTTCTGTGGTACGCTTGAATTTATACTTGATAGAGGGCTCTTAACTTTTTTAAAAGAAGGCAGCCCAAAGCAGAGCAGAAGGGTATAATAAGGTGTGTGTTGCTATGGAAATAATTGAATGAAAATTTAATTTCCTACTACACCTATTGATCAGGAAAAAAAAGGGAGAGGAGAAAAGGAAAGGTCTTCCTAAGCAGAAACACAATGAATGGGAATATAATTAATAATAATTGAAGAAAATGTCACCCCAAGGGTTTCTCCAAGGAGGCTGATCTCCCTGACAGAAATGGCGGCATCCTCTTTTTGCTGCTTCTTTGTGATGGGAGAGAGTGTGCAGGCGAACCCCAGGCACTCGGAGCTCTGAGAAGCCTCTGGCTTGAGCTCCCGGAGAAGCGTGAAAAAATGTTTTGTGATTCATGGAAAAGTCAGCTCCCGGTGTCGGGGATGCTGCTCTGAGGGGCTTTTGATGCCAGGTTGGTTTAAAGTTCAAAATCCAGAACAAGCTTCTTTGAGAAGTCCCCACTCTAGTAGGTTTCAGAGTGAATTCTTTCAATGGTGTTCTATTAAAATTCAAGGACGTGGGTCTCATGAAGCATTAATGGGGAGGTCCTTTACACATTATACAGAAGGAATTGGCTCTAACATGATTTATGTCTTCCCATCTTATCCTAATTCTATATCCCCTTAAATATAATAATAGGAAAGCCTGGGTCATATTTTTGTTTCCCTAACAGTGAGTGCTACTTTTTAATTAATGATACTTCACTTGCATGTGTGTCTGATGGAAGCATCAGCTGATGGAGTTACCAAGTCATAACTGAGAAGCCCTTTCCACCTTAAGCCAGTGGCAAACCTTGGCTGCACAATACAGTTGCCCGGGGAGCTTTGTAAAATCCCAGTGTCCAGGCCACACTCCCAAACCAGTTAAAATAGAATCTAGTGGATGGGACTCAGGCATCAGTATTTTTTTTAAAGCTCCTCAGGGGATGCCACTGTGAAAGGTTGAGAGCCATTAATGTAAGTGGAGTTAAACAAAACTCTATAGCGCTGGTGGACATCCTACGTGATAGTTCATGTTAGAAAAAAACATTTCCCTGCCAGGAACCCCTTCCGCGTCTTCCTAGGGCTCCCATGGTCCCAGTGGGGCCAAAATCTCAGGGTCCTTTCTGCCTTCCTTCCAGTGGTGTGCAAATGTTTAACAACCCACTCCAGGGAATTAAAAAAGCCCCGATGTGTAGCATGTGCTGATTTCCAGATTCCATAAATACTCCCACCATGGTCTCTTTCATCCTACCAAGCAGCCATCGCCCAGCATGGAGTTGGGAGATGTGCACAGCCAGCTCCAGACACCAGTGCCTCCTCAGCTTCACAGTTCTTCACCCCTCCTTTGTGTCCACCCCTGAGAAGCTCATTCTCCCTTAGGTGCTGTTCCAAGTTTCGAGTCATCTGGAAAAATAGTTTTCTGCTTGTGTGATATGCTGGCTTGTCCCACTCAGGTAACATAACACAGTCTTCTCAGTGTAGATTACCTCTGGAAAACACCACGAGAATGTGCCTGAGGCTGGAGATGTTTAGGCATTTGGCATTGTGGGTTATTCTTTTTCCTGTGAAGCTAAGGTGAGTTGTCCTAGATAGGGCACATGAGGTTTCTGAGCCTGCAGGGTGGAAAGCCAGGCTGTGAGTCAGGACACACTCACCAAGGTAACAAAGGGGCTTCAGGGGAGGCAGCCTCCTACCTTCGCGTGTTGATCGCCTCCACCTCATCACTTCTCTTTCCACCACATTACAAAGCATTTTCACATGATCTACCTTCCTTCCTTTCTTCCTCTCTTTCTGTTTTTTCTCTTTCTTTTCTTTCTTTCTTTCTTTCTCTTCCTTTTTCTTTCTTTCTTCTTTCTTTTTCTTCTCTCTCTCTCTCCTTCCTCCCTTCCTCCCTCCTTCCTTTCTCTCTTTCTTTCTCTTTCTTTTCTTTCTTTCTTTTTCTTTCTTTCTTTCTTCTCTCTCCTTCCTCCCTCCTTCTCTCTCTTTCTTTCTCTTTCTTCTCTCTCTCTCCTTCCTCCCTTCCTCCCTCCCTCCTTTCTCTCTTTCTCTTTCTTTCTTTCCTTCATCTCTCTCTCTCCTTCCTCCCTTCCTCCTTCCCTCCCTTTCTTTCTATTTTCTTTCTTTTTCTCTCTTCTCTCTCTCCTTCCTCCCTCCCTCCCTCCTTTTCTCTCTCTTTCTCTCTTTCTTTCTTTCTCTCTCTCTTTCTTTTCTTTCTTTCTTCTGTCTCTCTCCTCCCTCCCTCCCTCCCTTTCTCTCTTTCTTTCTTTTCTTCTCTCTTTCTCTTTCTTTCTGTCTTTCTTTCATTCTTTCCTCTTTTTTGATGGAGTCTTGCTCTCTTGCCCAGGCTGGAGCACAGTGGTGCATTCTCGGCTCACCGCAACCTCTGCCTCCCGGGTTGAAGCAATTCTGCCTCAGCCTCCCAAGTAGTTGGGATTACAGACACCTGCCACCACACCTGGCTAATTTTTGTATTTTTGGTAGAGATGCGGTTTCGCCATGTTGGCCAGGCTGGTTTTAAACTCCTGACCTCAGGTGATCCACCTGCCTTGGCCTCCCAAAGTGTTGGGATTATTGGCGTGAGCCACCACGCCTGGCCTCACATAACTTTTCTCACTGGATTGCTGCAGTTTACCTAGGAAGGCCAAGCAAATACTATCTTCCAGCTGCAGGTGAAGAATCCTGCTTAAGCTCAGAGAGGTCAAGTGGAGTGACTCACCCAAGTTTGAGCAACTTGCTAGAGGGTGATGGAGCCAGGCCTTGAAGCCAGAGCTTCTGACTCCATCCTTACACATACATGGCTCCTGACACACAGCCTTGGTCTACTGGTCACCTTCACCCAGGCATGGGGCCAGTCAACTTTGGTAGAGGAGGAAGTGAAATAAAAAGTAACCCTGCTTTGCAGTCTTTTGAATTATTAGGTTGGTGCAAAAGTAGTCGTGGTTTTTGCCATTAAAAGCCTAATAATTCTTTGCCAGTCCTGCTTTGGAAAGCTGTTTTCTGAAATGAAACATGGGCTTTGTGTCTAATAAAGAACACGTTGCAAGTTGGTCAATATTAAGTTGGGGGTGTAATATGAATGGCTCATGCAGTATGAATGGCTGACAAGCTGTGATTCTACAGAGTCAGAAACAACCTCTGTTGAGATTGCATCGAATCCAGAAGACACCTGGGACTCTAAGACATGGCTGCAGAAATATGGCTTGAAGGCCCAGAAGCTATCCTTGTATGATGTGCTTGCCGACTGCTCTTTCCGCCACGCTGATGGGGTTGTGGATATAAAAGCCAAACCGGAGAATGAGTCCGTGCAGACCAGTGCGGTAGGTGAAGTGCACTCCTGGGAGGGGCTGGGGCCTCCCCTCAAGTCCTGGGTGGGTGAGGCCTCCCTCGGGTCAGAAGGCAGGGGAAGGGGCAGCAGGGAGAGAAACCAGCTTGGGTTTCTGTGAAGAACAGGGTTCCTCTGTTTCCCTCCTCACCCTTCTCCAAAGGGCATCTGTGGGAGTGGAGATCAAGGCTGGGAATGAGTTCTAGACATCAGTGAGTTGTACATAAGCCAGGGGCTGGGTTTGGAGAAATCAGGCATTATGAGTTTCAGAATTATTCAACATTATGCAAATAGAGAAGCCCTTTGTTCCCCCATATTGAATGGAAAAGAGAAATTGCTGGTGAGTATGCCCAGCGCAGCAGGCGTTTCTGTGGTCCTCTTGTATTTTCCCTCATTATTCCAGTGACTAGCAGCCAGCATACAGCGCAATCCCAGCAAATAAGGAGTCAGATCCTCCAAAGGGCTATAGCCATTAAAAACTTTGAAAGCTGCAGTTCTATTGTGGGTTTTGTAGGAATACAGCTTCTCCTAGTGCCCGACTCTGGCTCCCAATGAAGGACAGTGCTCGACAGCAGTGCTGCCTTAACTCCAGCATCATGCATATGAGTCAGTAGGTCCGAAATGCGGCTCAAGAATTTGCATCCATAACAACCCCCAGATGATGCTAACACTGCTGGTCCAGGGGCTACACCTTGAGAAGCAGAGAGGTGTAGAACAGGAACCAGAAGACAAGGTGTCAAAGGTTTAGAAGCATGGAAAGACTAAGAAGTGTCCCAATATGAAATAGAAATCAGGATAAAATGAACATGGCAGATTTGCAAAACCAAAGGCAGGCTCTTTCAGGAGGTGGCAAAGTTCCAGGTACATGCTGTGAAGTGAACCTAAAATGCAAGCCCGGGGCAGACAGGCAGGTGACAGGCGGGTGACCGCAGCCCAGAGGAGACACCTGGGAAAGAAAATCAAGGCCCCCCCCTCAAATGCAGTGTCACCTCATGTATTCTTGAAGGCTCCGATTCAAAGTCAGGGTCATTACTGAGATGTTGTAACTCCAGCAGAGGGGGAACTCCAGTCCTGTTGCCACTTGTTATTAGGCTGGCTGGCCACTGAGCCCTACATGCCCTCCATGGAAAGGGCACTGTCCGTCGGGGCTATGTGAGCCACACCATGTTATGTTCTTGCCCCCTCACTGCTGTGCATTTATGACAAACTGCAAGGAAGAAAATATAAAAACTGAATTAGAAAAATGCAGAATTGATGCACGACTTGTTTCCTGGCTTACCCTAGGATGCAGGGTAATTGCTACAGCGCAGGGAAAATCTCATTTGTGGGTTTCCTCCCCCAGCACAGTTTTCTGGTTTTGTAGACATTATTCTGTAATGTTCAGGAAATCACACATAACTAAATTTTCATTTTAAAAATAGGCCAGGCATGGTGGCTTACGTCTGTAATCCCAGCACTTTGGGAGGCCAAGGCGGGCAGATCACTTGAGGTCAGGAGTTCGTGACCAGCCTGGCCAACATGGTGAAACCCCATCTCTACTAAAAATACAAAAATTAGCCAGGCATGGTGGCACGTGCCTGTAATCCCAGCTACTTGGGAGGCTGAGGCAGAACCCGAGAGGTGGAGCTTGCAGTGAGCCAAGATTGAGCCATTGCACTCCAGCCTGGGTGGCAGAGGGAGACTTTGTCTCAAAATAAAATAAAATAAAATAAAAAATACATTAGATTCTGGATATTTCAAAATATTAATCCCCATCAATTTGAACATAGCTTACTGCAAACTGACGACAATGTAGTATATTCAAGCTAGCTCTAATACTGATCATCTCCTAACTCATTCTTGTCAATTTTAAATGAAATTTTACAGGACCACTTTGAATAATTTGGCTTACAAGAGGGAATTTTACCTCAATTTTTTTGTGCTAGTCAACTGTATTATGGTAAAGATTGAGAATTATTAATATATAGTACAGCTCCCTTTTTTTTTTTTTTTTTTTTTTTTTTTTTACAAATACTGATGAGAAAGGGACAGTTTTATTTTTAGTCTTTGGGACTACGTACTGAAACTGGATTCACACCTAAAATTGTGATGTGTATAAAGTAGGAAGAAACTAAGGCTGTGAAATAGGTAGATTATTTAGGGTTCCCCCAGACTCCCACTGGGCAAGACCCCCTAAATATTTAACAATAAAAACTAGTTTATAGGAACAGACCCAGGAAACTCGTTAACACAGAAATGAATGGCTAAAAAGGCCTTATTATGTAGCAGTTCAAAGATGATGAACAACTGGGAGGAGGAGACAAACATGCATTTCTAATAAGGGAATTTCAGGCCAATCCTAAGAACTTGATATTTCAGGCATCCCTGAAATCACACTGCATGCACGGTTGCTTGAGCTCATGCACAAAACCAGGCCTGATGTTCAAAAACCCATTCTTGTCTCTTCGTCTATTTTTCAAACAAATATTTATGGAGCCCCTGCTATGTACCAGTTCATGTGATATGGCGGAAGGCACACTGGATACGGAACGAGAAGTTCTAGGTATAAATGCTGCTTCTAGTAGTTACTGATGATGAGATGTTGAACAAATCATGTGACTTCTTTGAGCTTCACCCTTCATATTCGTGAAATGGGTAGTGTAAAGTGCAAATTTACAAATGCATGTCTGAGCACAGTGCCCGGCACATAGGAGATGCCCCACAGATGTTGCCTTCCTTTTTTTCTGCACTACAAACATTGTGAGTCAGAATTGAGCATTTATGGAACGCTTCTATGCTTTATATTCAAGGTAAACATTTGTGCTCTCAGTTTACACAGGAGAAAACAGTCGCGGGACCTGTGAGAGGTTAGGTAACTCGCTTGAGATTGATCTTGTGGCAGTTGGAGGCAGGGTTTGAACTTGGGTCCACTGGGCTTTCACACTATGCTTTTCCCATTCTGACACGCGCTGCCTGACACAGAACCTGCCTCTCTGTGGTGTATGGTCTGGTGGTTTTCCATTTGGCTGTGCATGAGGCACACTCGGGAAATGCCCTTTGATGGGGATGTGGTGAGCATGAGAGACAAGACACCTTTCTCCTTCCATCCTTGCAGGGCAGCGGAGGTGTCCACCTCTGCCTGCCTTGGGAGCATAGGACAGATCTCATCATGCCCTTCAACCTCTTTCCGCCTTTTCTGGCTTATCTCCATGCAGTTAACTATACTGGCAGAAACTGGAGGAAAACAGCCACAATGCAATGCCTGGTTTCACTGTAAATTCATGCCCACTCATGTCAGTGGATCTTTTGAGCTGCCCAGTAGTCTACTGAGTCCACTCGTTCTCACCAGTCACCACTGGACTCGGGAATTCTCATTGCCATGCGGCTCTGAACATCCCTTTTCTGACCCCACTCCACCCTCTCTGACTCCTAAAATCCCCCCACCCCGCCCTCTGGGTGCATCATCAGCAAACCCTGATTGCTTCCAGGCCTCTGAAACGTTCCCATTGGATGCTTATCGGGGCTCCTCTCTGAGAAGCCCTCCCTGCAGCCCTCTGGAGTGGGGGCTGGTTTCTCTCCCATTCCCTTTGGACCTGTGGACCTGGGGTGGGTGGTGGCCTCCTTGCTCCTGTTTTCTGGTTCTTGACCTTCTCTCTCCTTCTTCCCACGTCATCAGACTGTGTCACTGAAGACATCTCTTGTGGTTGTCACTTACTAAGCTCACCCTCGTCAGTCCTCGAAGATTATGGGGCTTCTCTCTTGCTTTCATTGGCTCCAACACCTGCTTCAGTTCATAGTGACTTCAGTCCCATATGGAGGACCCTTCCAATACCCCAACCTCTCATTTCTTTGACCTTCTCTTTCCCAGTGACTTCCTCCCCAACTCCATCTCTACCACTCCTGCCTTAGGCATGCCCTCGGCCTTGTCATTACAAATAACTGTGTAATCATAAGCCACATCCTCAGTTCCAAACTGTCTGACCAGCCCCCCTGTCTGACCAAGTCATCTGTAGGTTGTTTATTCTCTTGCGCTATTCCCACCCATCTGTCTATTCCCACCCATCTGTCTCCTCCACCAGGATATAAAAGTTACTGTTTCTACCACCTCCTCTCTGTCCTCTCTATCCTCCCATGCATCCTCAACCATTTTTCCCTTCTCTTAAACTATTGCGCTCACCTGGCAAAACCCCAGATTTAACCCTGGCTAATGCCAACTTTCCGTCTTTTCTGGCTTATCTCCGTGCAGTTAACTGTACTGGCAGAAACTGGAGAAAAACAGCCACGATATATAATGCCTGGTTTCACTGTAAATTCACGCCCACTAATGTCAGTGGATATTTTGTGCTGCCTAGCAGTCCACTCAGCCCCTCACTGGCTGTCCTCTCCTCCTGAAACACCTAGCACCTTCCGCTCCACGCTCACTCCACTCACTCTCTGCAGGTGAGCTTGCTTCCTATGTTGTGAACATCGACGGGAATGTCATGAGCTTCTGCCTCCACATCTCAGCCCCCAGGGTCTGCCATCTACCTTTATTTCTCCCAGACCGAATTGTCCTTGTCCTGTCTAAGGCCATTCACTGCACAGATACATGGCTGTCTCTCCACTCGTTTATTCACTCTCCCTTTCTACATCACAGCCTCCTGTTGCCCTTGTTTCCAGATAATTCGCATCAGCACACACACATTCTGCCATTTCTCCCATCTTAAAAGTTTTTTGATCCCATATGTGCCTCTGGCTGTGCCCCCATGCCTCTGCTCCTCTTAGAATTCAATTCCTCAGTCGAGTTGTATACGTTTCCTTTCTCTGCTTCTTCAGTTCTCCTCCCATGCTCCTGGGAGCTGCTGTCATCAGGCAGAAACTCCCCGACTTCCACCTCTCCACCAAAACCCACGTTTTGCAGGGATCCCTGAATTGCTAAATCCAGGGGTCCATTCTCAGTCTCTTTCTTACTTGACCTTTAGTAAGTTGATGTAGTTGGTCACTTCCTTGAATTTTTTTTTTTTTGGCAGAATATACACTGCTGGTTATCCTCCCACCTCGCTGGCTGTTCCTCTCTCAGTCTTCTTTGTGACTTCTCCTTGTCCTTAACCTGTCAATGCCGAAGCACCTCGAGGTGCAGTGCTCTGATCGCTTCTCTGTCTACACTCGTTTCCTGGGTGGTCTCCTCCAGTCCCATGGCTTTTAAGCCCCTGTGCATGCGCCTTCAAAATGTACCCCTCCAGCCCCGCGGCCTACCCTGATCTCCCGACTAGTGCCGTGCTACCTGGATGTCTAATAGGCACCTTGAACCTGATACATCAGATGGTAAATCTCGATCTTTCCCATTCAAAGCTGCTCTTCCACAACCTTCCTCCTATCAATTGATTGCAACTCCACCCTTTCACGTCCCGGCCTGAAAACCTCAGGGTCATTCCTGACTCCTCTCTTTTCTCGCATACACACATCTGATCTCTCGGTGAACGCTGTCGGTTCTGTTTTCAGAACGTGCCTGTCATTCAGGATCTGACCACTTCTTCCCATGGGCTTGGCTGCCCGGGGCCATTAAACTCCGTGACCTTCTGGCTCTTTGCTTCTGCCCTTGGTCCTCGGCCGTCCAGTCTGCTTTACAGAGCAACCACTGTAAAGCTGTGAAACCCTCAATCAGACATGTTGCTGCTCTCGTGAAAGCCCTGGGAAGAGTCCTTTTTCACTCAGAGCAAAAGCCAGCTCACTTCCGACAGCTGTCAGGCTTTACGGGACCTGCTCCTGGCCCTCCTCTTCGTGTGTCCCGGCTTCTCTCACTCTCTCTTCCCTCTCTCTCTTTCCTTTGGCAATATTGGCCTTCCTAAAATTCGACAAGCATGCCGGGTGGACTCCCAGCTCAGGCCTTTGCTCTCGCTGCGTCCTCTGACCTCCTCCCGGCCTCGCTATGGCCACACTCTGTTCCGCCGGGCCTTCTCTCCTAGCTCACTGTCTCTGGGAGGCTTTCCCTGTGAGTTTCTAACTTGTCCCGTCTCTCCCCTCTTTCTCTGCTCTTCCTCCTTGCCTTCCTCCACGTGTCATCCTCTGACCTGATGTGTCATGATTTGCTTATTACTGGGCTCCCCTCCTGCACTGTGAGCTCCATGAAGGCAGGGGTTTGGTCATTGTGTGTGTTTGTATTCCTGGTGTCTTAGAAGGTCTCCTAAGAGGAGGAGCGCCGGTTGAGTGCCTGTGGGCCAAGTCATGGAGGTCCACTGAGGAGGGCTCGCTCCGTCTGTCTCGGTGGAGGGCGCTAGATGTGCAGTGGGGTTCTTGGTGGGAAAAGAGGATTCATGGGAATCTCAGTCCCGCCTCCTCCAGAATGGTCTCGCTGGCCATCTAGTCCACTGTCGCTCTCTCTTCTTTACCAGGACTTTCCAGGTCCTTACTCTCTCAACCCAGTGCCAGGGACTGAGTATCTAATTCTCCACATTGCTATGTCTCTCTCTCTCTCCCTCTCCCTCTCTGTCTCTGTGTCTGTGTGTGTGTGTGTGTGTGTGTGTGTGTGTGTGTGTGTGTGTGTCGGTTGGGGGTGTCTCTATGCTGGAATCATTAGCTTTTCTGGGGCACACATGTGATCTCCTGTATCTTTCTGGCCTATGTTCATGACATCTACTGCAGGGCTCCATAGGAAGCGGGCAGCGGAACATATTTGGTTGAACTAACAAAGGAATGATTGACGGTAGAGTGGAGTGCTAAGAGCCACTTGAATACGACAGAGCTTAAGGTGCCATCTGGAGGCTCTTCTCTTTGGACAGTTTCTGAGTGGCTTCTGTCCTTTGTCATCTCCTTAGGAGACGAACAAGAAGACAGTCCATGCAAAATATTGCAGCAGGTTTGTCCATGCTCCCTGGAAGGATGGGAGCTTGGTCCACGTCAACATTACCAAAGAGAAGTGCAAGTGGTACAGTGAGAGAATCCACACAGCCCTGGCCCGGATCCGAAGGAGGTTGGTGTTATTTGCAGGAAGTTACAAGTGGTCTCCTCGCTCTGGACATTCTCATCTACTTGATCTTTTTTCCTCCCTTTTATTTTTAGTTGACACACAATGATTGTACCTATTTACGTGATACACAGTGATATTTAGGTGTGTGTATACAATGTACAAAGATCAAATCAGGGTAACTCACATATCCATCACCTCAAACACACGTCGTTTCTGTATGTTGTGAACATTCAAAATTCTCTCATTTAGCTTTTAAAAAATATACATAAATTATAGCTGACCATATTGACCCTCCAGAGCTGCAGAATACCAGAGCTTGTTCCTCCTATCTAGCTAAACTTTTGTATTCGCTAACCAACCTCCCTATCCTCTCTCCCTACCTTTCTCAGTCTCTAATACAGTTCTACTCACTACCTCTATCTGCTCAGATATTTTTAGCTCCCACATATGAATGAGAACATGTGGTATTTATCTTTCTGTGTCTGACTTAATTTGCTTAACATAATGTCCTGTAGGCTCATCCATGCTGCTGCGAATGACAGAATTTTATTCTTTTGTATGGTTTAGTAGTACTCCATGGTGTATATATACCAGTAAAAGCTCAACTGAGACAAAGGGCCAACAAACATTGTTAAGTCAAGGTTGCCATCTGATGGTTTGCTGATAGCCTTGTTAAAAAAAAGGGGGGGGTTGTTTGGATTCAGATCCCAGCTGCCTTGATGCCAGTGCAGTTTATTGAAAACAGCAAGCCAACGTGTGGCTATCACACTGGTCACACCTTGTGGTAGGAGGCTAAGGAATGCTTCTGTTTCATACCTCACATTCTTTTCTAGGCCACACGTGTATTGCCCAATGTGTTATACCTTTCTTCTGTACTCTTTAGCTGCCTCTCACAGATTTTGATATATTGTATTTCATTTTCAATCATTTCAGAATATTTTCTAATTTTCCCCATCATTTCTTCTTTGACTAAAGGGTTATTTAGAAATGTGCTGTTTAGGCTGGGCGCAGTGATTCACGCCTGTAATCCCAGCACCTTGGGAGGCCAAGGGGGTGGATCATGAGGTCAGGAGTTCGAGACCAGCCTGGCCAACATAGTGAAACCCTGTCTCTACTAAAGATTCAAAAAATTAGCTGGGCATGGTGGCGGGCACCTGTAGTCCCAGCCGCTCGGGAGGCTGAGGCAGGAGAATCGCTTGAACCCGGGAGGCGGAGCTTGCAGATCGCACTACTGCACTCCAGCCTGGGTGACAGTGCGAGTGTGTTGTCTACTTCCCAAATATTTGTGGATTTTCCTGATAGCTTTTGTTACTGATTTCTGTTTTAATTTCACTGTAAACAGAGAAATACTGTGTGATTCAATTCTTATAATTTTATTGGGACCTGTTTTGTAGTACAGATTTTGGAAAAAAAAAATAAGGTTTTGTTGGGTGGAGTATACTACAGGTATCAATTAGCTCAAGTTGGTTGAGAGTGTCATTCAAGTCTTTCATATTATTACTGATTTTCTCTAGTTGTTCTATAAATTATTGAGAAAAGAGTGTTGAAATCTCCAACTGTAGTCTTTAATTCTCATTTCAGTTCTGCTTTTTCTTCACGTATTTTGAGGCAATATTAATAGTTGCATGTACATTTAAGATTGTTATGTTCTCTCGATGAACCAATTTTTTTGTAATTATGAAATGTCCCTTTTATATCTCTGGTAATATTCCTTGTTCTGAAATTTACTCTTATAGCAGTTTAGCCACCCTACATTATTTTTATTATTCTTTTTTTCTATCATTTCATCTTTACTTGTCTGCATCCTATATTTAAATGGATTTCTTACAGACACAAGATATATAATTATATGTGAGCATTGTATTATTAATCCAACCTAACAATCTTTGGCTTTTAATTGGAGTGTTAAAATCATTTACATTTAATGTGATTATTGATTTGATTGGATTTAAATCTAAGATTTTGCTATTTGTTTTCTGTTCCCTTTTTACTGGTTTTCTGCCTTCTTTTGTTTGAGTATTTTTTATTATTACATTTTATCTCCACTATTGTCTTATTAGCTCTACCTCTTTGTTGTGTTTTGATGTGTGTGTGTGGCTATTTAGGATTTACAATATTTATCTTATCAGTCACCCTACAAATAATATTATATCACTTCATGTATATTACAGGAATCTTACAACTTTCACTCCCACTTACGCCCTTTCTATTGTTGTGCACTTCTGTGCATGCATTACACAATACATTCTAAACAGTCAATTGTCTTGTAACTAGATTAAAAACTAGAATAGATGTATTTTATATTTAACCACATACTTGATATCTCTGTTGCTTTTTATTCCTTTGTATGCATCCACATTTCCATTTGGTATCATTTTTTTCCACCTGAAGAAGTTTCATTCATATTTCTGGTAGTGCAGGTCTATTGGTGATGAATGAGCTGTTTCAGTCTGAAAAACTCTTTAATTTACCTTTATTTTCGAATGATGTGTTGGCTAAGCATAGAATTCTGGTTTTACAGTTCTGTCTTTCAGTACTTTGAAAATCCTTCTCCATTGTCTCCTGGTTTGCATGATTTATGATAAGAAGTCTCCGGTCATATTTTTGTTTGCTCCTCTACACATAATGTCTTTGATGCTTTTTAAAATTTCTCTATTTCTAGATTTTATCAATTTTATTGTGATATGCCTGGGTGTAGTTTCCTTTATTTTTCTTCTTCTTGGGTTCTTTGAGCTTCTTGGATCTGTAGGTGCACTGTTTCAATCAAAATTAAAACATTTTGGTCATATTTTCTCAAATATTTTTTCTGCCTCCCCCTCTCTTCTCCTTCTTCTACTTTGATTACACATATGTTAGACTCCTTGATATTGTTCCACGGGCCACTAATTCTCTCTGATGAAAATGCTTTTGTCTTTTTTCTCTCTGAGTTAACTTTAAATTGTTTCCTTTGCTTTGTCTTTTGTTCCCTAATCTTTTCTTCTCCTAATGTCTAATGTACTATTAATACCATGCAGTATATTTTAAATTTCAGATATTGTATCTCTCTACAAGTTTTATTTGGGTCTATTTAAATATCTTCCATTTCTCTCCTCATTCTGTTTATACTTTACCTTTTTGACCATATGGGTTATATTTGTAATAGCTGTGTAACATCCTTTTCCGCTAATTCTATCATCTGTGTCATTTTGGGATCTGTTTCTGTTGATCAGTTTTTCTTCTGGTTTGGATCATATTTTCCTGCTTCTTTGTATGCCTGGTAATTTTTTACTGGATGCCAGGCATTTTAACTTTACATTATCAGGTACTAGATTTCATTGTAGTTTTATATATGTTCTTGATACAGTGAAGTTACTTGAAACCAGTTTGACCTCTCTAGGAATTGCTTTTCAGTTATGTTAGAATAGATCTAGGGTCGCCTTTAGCCCAGGGCTAATTTGGTCCTGCTACCGAGGCAATACTCTTTCAAGAACGCTACTTGTTGCCCCATATATTAAGGAGATTTTCCCACTCTGGCTGGTAGATGAACTACTCCTAACCGCGTGTGAGCCCTGAGGGGTTGATCAGCCTACTCCTTTGGTGATTTCTTCCTTGGTTTCAGTAGTTTCTTCACATGCATGCCTTGATCATTATTTAGCCAAAATTTCGAGGACACCCTTCTGCAGATCTCTGGAGCATGCTCTCTCTCCCTTTCTCCTGTGCAGTAATGTCCTTTCAATATTTTGCCATTCAAATTTTAGTTTCTTAGGCTTTGCTGAACTCTGAACTCAATTCAAATATTTTTTCCATACTCTTTCCTTACCTCCACCCCCCAGGCTTTGCCTGCAGCTACGAATTTCATTTATTTACATCCTGTGATGGGAACCTGGTCATGGACCACAGACGCAGTCCTTCTCACACAGCCACCAGGGCCTTGGTTATTACAGAGCTCTGGGGCTGCTTGATGCTGTCCATAAGTTTCATTGAAGCTTCAGGAATGTGCTGGCTTCACTAGCTTGACTGCAGTCAGCCAGATTAGAAGAACAAATAGTCTGAAGTCATAGCTGAGGTCCTCAAAATATCAGATGACTAGAAGTAATTTATTTTTGACTTTGGCACCTTTCATATGCGTCCGTGTGAAGAGACCACCAAACAGGCTTTGTGTGAGCAATAAAGCTTTTAATCACCTGGGTGCAGGCGGGCTGAGTCTGAAAAGAGAGTCAGCAAAGGGAGACAAGGGTAGGGGCATTTTATAGGATTTGGGTAGATAAAGGAAAATTACAGTCAAAGGGGGTTGTTCTCTGGCGGGCAGAGTGGGGGTCACAAGGTGCTCAGTAGGGGAGCTTTTGAGCCAGGATGAGCCAGGAGAAGGAATTTCACAAGACAATGTCATCAGTTAAGGCAGGAACAGGCCATTTTCACTTCTTTTGTGGTGGAATGTCATCAGTTAAGGCAGGAACCTGCCATCTGGATGTGTATGTGTAGGTCACAGGGGATATGATGGCTTAGCTTGGGCTCAGAGGCCTGACAGCACCCACAATGAATTTATTTTTCTGTCATACTGATTTTCTTAGTTTTGTTTTACTTGGCTTGATGGTGGGTAGTGCATCCTACAGCCCAAATGTAGGATTTTCTACAGAAAAACCTCAAAGCGAATGATCTACTCACAGAAGATTGGGTATAAACAACATAGCGCAGCTCTGTCCTCTGCAGATGCATCATTAAGTTCTTGGGAAGATGCTCTTGTTGCCTGCAGGCCCTCACCATTCACTTTCAACCTACTTCCTGCCTAGGATTAAATGGCTACAGGATGGGAGTCAAAGCCTCTTTGGAAGATTGCATAATGATTGCATCTACATTCTCATTGACACGTCTCACTCAATGAAGAGCAAACTGGACTTGGTGAAGGACAAGATCATTCAGTTCATACAGGTTAGATGGAACTGTCGGTTCATGCATTTGGGGCTTTGTGTATCAGATGGTTATGAGCAGTGGATAGGGGCTTGTTGCTCTAAAAAATTCCTAAGAAAGCCAAATTCAGAGAAGTACTCCCTTTTGCTAGTTAAAGAATCATCAGTTCTCTTTTGCAAATAGACCCTTTCTCTGGTGGATTCTTTCTGTCACACATGAGTTGCTTAAGGGAGTTGCTATGTTCATTGTTTCAGATTTTCTCTGTCCTGAAATCTTTGGTATACACACACTTCCATTGTCTTCCAGAAACTCCTCATCTTAGCATTTTTAATTTCAAATGTTTATTAGAGATGCTGTGTACCCTGGTGCATGGGAGGCATGCAGGCTGGTGTTTAGAAGCTCCCAGTTCTTATTCTGCCTGTGCTGCCTCTGAGCTGTGTGAACTGAAGCAGGTTGCCCAAGTGCCCTAAATCCTAGTGTCCACACCTGTCAAATGATATCACAGTAATGCTGTGAGTTTGTAGTATTGATGTATTATTAACCACAGAAATAATAACGGGGAGTGTTTGAGAAATACAAAATGCACTTTTTTTTTTTTTTTTTTGAGATGGAGTCTCACTGTGTCGTCCAGTCTGGAGTGCAGTGGTGCCAACCCGGCTCACTGCAAGCTCCGCCTCCCGGGTTCACGCCATTCTCCTGTCTCCCGAGTAGCTGGGACTACAGGCACCTGCCACCACGCCCGGCTAATTTTTGTATTTTTAGTAGAGACGTGTTAGCCAAGATGGTCTCGATCTCCTGACCTCGTGATCCACCCGCCTCAGCCTCCCAAAGTGCTGGGAGCCACAGTGCCCGGCCAAAATGCACTTTTTAATTTAAAAAAGCTCTACTGGAGAAATATGAGCAAGTGTATAAAGTTGTAACTGAATAATGGCTTTACCTAAAAGAGAATGACTGAAATGATGATGTTGTTTTAGATTTCTTTTCTTCCAGCATATTGTATTTGGTGTGCTTATTTGGTATATCCTTAATGTTAGTATTAAAATCAATATTTAATGTCACATTATATATATAAACTTTTACATATACGTGACATATATAATGTATATTCATATAATCATATATATATTTGTAAAGGTCTTAACACACAAACTGGATAAATTTTATTTAACTATCCTTTATACTAGATAGGATATTCTCTATTGAATATAATTTTTTGCTTCTTGAACTGAAAATAGAGACCATCATGATTAAAATATATCAAACTGTGGCCTACCCTAACCCTTTCTAACATCTGAGTGGTTTTATGGTTAAATAATCATTGTCTCTTTTAGGAACAGCTGAAATATCAAAGTAAGTTTAACTTTGTGAAGTTTGATGGTCAAGCAGTTGCTTGGCGGGAACAACTTGCTGAAGTCAATGAAGATAATTTGAAACAGGCTCAGTCCTGGATTAGACACATAAAGGTACGTTGGAGACTAAGCTGGGAGAAGCATCCTAGGAGTCTCTCACCTGTGTACTGAGTTCATTCACAGGACAGACATTCCTGAGAGGTGTTTTGCACTCTCAGGATGGAAGTGGCTTAACATGTAGACTTTCATTTTGCTTGCAGTGGTCACGTTAATCCAATCTCATTTTGTCAATATCATAAGGTTTAGATGAGCCTCTTATTCTTACCTACTCACAGTTCTGTATTTCCAGCTCTGCCCTTGGCTCAGGTTGAAGCCCCCTTATGAAAACACATTTCAAAACAGAGTTTTTTTTTTGTACTCAGACATTCAGATTTTTTTCTTCTGAAATTTCATTATTGTTGGAAACGGTATATTGCAGCCATTCTTTTCAGTGGGCTTTGTTCAAAAGTAAGGAGCATGTGGAAATATACAGTACAATCTGAGTGTTTAGGACTGAATGCAAGAAGAGAGCTAGGGCAGGAGAATGTAGTAAGAAGGTGAAATCATTTCCTCAGAAGTGACTGCCCTTGGCATTTACACAGACTACTGGGAAGGCTTTTCCTTGCCCTAAATTTTCTTATCTTGAACTTATCTTAATTTTTTATAGCATATATTGTTGCAAACTTCCAAATATTTGAGATATACTAGAATTGAGACCAAGAGTTGTTCTTAAAAAGTCAAATATAGGAGCTGGACATCATGGTGCACACCTGTAGTCCCAGCTCCTTGGGAGGCTGAGGTAGGAGGATCGTTTGAGCCCAGCAACTTGAGACCAGCCTGGGCAACAGAGCAAGTCTCCGTATCTTTTTTTAAAAAGGCAAATATGTATCAGAAACATCTTTAAAATAGTTTAGTGTCTAGTTTAGAGTCTTAGATTTGACAGAAAGTCACAAATAGACATTAGCAGATCATTGAGATGCACCAGGGCTCCCTTGTGACTTGTTTTTAAAACTGGGAGGAGAAAATCTGTTTTATAAGAAATAATAATGCCTGTAAGATTTTAATTTAACTGGGCACCTTATCCTGGGAAATAGTGTTGAATTCATACCCAACTTGTTAAATTTCCAGGATTAACCAATGAAGTTACTTGTGACATATGTTCTGTCCTTTTTTTTTTCTGTCCTTTTAAGACACAATAATAGGAAATACCTTGTTAACTCAGAGCCTACTAATTTAGGGTTTATGATAACAAGATATTATATATATAATCTCATTGCATAAAAACATCATTGGGTTCTGCTTTATATAAAAATCACTAATGAATAGAGTCAGCCATCTATTCAGATTTTAGCCATTTGGCTAAAAACACATATTCCTATAAAGCATAATTCTGTTCTCTTTACAAATTTTCACTGATGCTCCCTTGCTGGCTTGTTGAATGTCCAAAATTCATTTTCAAAAGGACGAAGGATAAAGAAAATGTGGCATATATACACAATGGAATACTACACAGCTTACAAAAGAAGGAAATCCTGTCATTTGCAACCACATGAATGAACCTGGAGGACATTATATTAAGTAAAATAAACCAGGCAGAGAAAGAAAAAACACCACATGATCTCACTTATATGTAGAATCTAAAAATGTCGAACTCACAGAAGCAGAGAGTAGAATGGTGGTTACCAGGGACTGGGAGCAGGGTGCTGGGTGTTGATGGGGAGATGTTGGTCAAAGGGTACGTAGTTTCAGTTAGACAGGAGGAATAAGTTCTGGAGCTCTATTGTACAACATGGTAACTATAGTTAATAACAATGTATTGTATACTTGAAAATTGTCAAGAGAGTAAATTTTAAGGTTCTCACCACTCAAAAATATGTCAGGTGATAGATTTGTTAATTAGCTTGGTTTACTCATTCCACAATGTATACATATATCAAAACATTACATTGTATACCATATATACAATTTTATTTGTCAATTAAAAGTAAATTAATTTTAAAAAGATAATATAGAAAGCCAAATTCTATTATTCTTTCGGCTGATTTGGTCCAGTAGTCAACCTGGTAGCACTCAGGGTGGTCTGAGCCTGCTTTGTGCTGTTGTCATGCAGCAGTAGGTCCCCAAACAAGCATAGGCGTTCCTAAGGCCAGGGAGCACAAGCTGTGGCAGCGCCTGCCCAGTAGTTGAGCGGGGGAGATGGAGGGAGCAGGTGCAAAACAGGTGCCACCCTCAGACCATGTTTCCCCGGGCTCTCTCTGTCTGGCTCTTCCCCAGCTTTGCCACCATCTTTTCAGCAGTAGGCTTTTCAACAAAAGACTATTGAGAATGGGTTCAGAGGGAAGAGTTGTTCTGTTTACCATCTGGAATACACATTTCTGCTGCCCAAATCCTGCAAGAGGGTTTTGTTTTGCTTTTAACTTTTAAATTTGCAATAATTTTAGACTTACAAAAAAGTTGCAAAAGTAGTATGGAGCGTTCACATTTACCCTTCACCTAGCTTTCTCCAGTGTTCACCTCTAACATAGCCATGGTATAATTATAAAACTAAGACATTCACATGGCTACTGTGAGCTAAATTGCAGACTTTATTCAGCCTTCATCAGTTTTCCACTAATGTTCCTTTTATGTTCCAAGATCCAGCCAAGGATCTCACATGACATTTAGTTGCAATGCCTCCTTAGTCTCTTCCAATCTGTGACAGTTCCTCAATCTCGCCTTGTCTTTCGTGACTTTGACACTTTTGAAGAGTGCTATTCAGATCTTCTGTAGAATGTCCTTAAGTTTGATTTTGTCTAATGTTTTCTCATTATTAGATTGGGTTATGGATTTGGGGGAGGGAATACTCTTCCCAGTGGATCACCTGAAGGCACACATGATGCCGATATGCTCTATGACCAGCAGTGTTTACTTTGATCATTTGATTAAGGTGACATCTGCCAGGTTTCTCCCCCAAAAGTTACCATTTTTTTCCCTTTGTAAATAATAAAAGTTTTGGAGGAGATGCTCTGAGGCTATGCAAATATCGTTTGTTCCTTAAGCTTTTGCCCACAATTTTAGCCCTCGATGTGGATCATCCTTACAACAATTATTACTGAGCTGAGGTGATTTTATATTTCCTCTATTCCTTTCACATTTCTATATTGGAATTATTCTATAAGGAAAAGATTTCCCTTTCCCCCTTTTACTTATTCATTTATATATTTATTTCAATGTGGACTCATGGAAATTTATTTTATTCTTGGAGTTATAATCTAATACTATCATTATTTATTTTGTTACTTTGGCCATTGGGAATTCTTTTATGCTGCCTCTAAATATTTAAATATGCATCCACCTTTTTCCCCCTTTAGCATTTCTTGATTTTCTGTCACTATAAGATGTTCTATGATCATCTTATATTTTCCAAGCCTCAGCCCTGAAATCCACCACTACTCCAAGGAACCTTGATTTCTTTTGTTACAGAATGGTATTTAGAAACCAAGATCTGGACACCTGGGTATGATTATTGCTACCGGATTGTATCACTGCTTTTACGCCCTCTCAGTGGACAGAGATAGAAATATATATACATAGAAAATATCTATATTATATATTGATATATATGATATCTATTAAATGTATATTTCTATAGCTACTCCATGTATCCATAAACATCTATATTTATTTATCTGTATATCAGTCTGTATTTATATTAAATAAGCAAACAAATCATGCATTCATACTGATACCTCTAATTCCAACACAGAGCCCAGGGTTCATTTGTAATGAACTTATTTGCAACTTCTTCAACAAGGAGAAACCTGATTCTCATTACCTATAACATATTTACTTATATTTTCAACCCTACTCTACATATAGCTTTGATATTGCTAGTTCATACTCTACCGGAAACAAATTTATCAGCTATAATGTTTGTATACAGCTTTTTTTTTCCGCTTTAACTTTACAGTATCCATTCAAAAAACTGTCTTCCAAAGCTGTGAAGTCAGGTAACTTTCTTACCCAATCTCTTTAGCGTGCTTATGTCATTCATTAGTGACACAGTTAGACTCATTGGTTACAGTCTGCATTTCACCTTGGTTTCCTCCACATCCTAGTTGAATCTTATTTTAATTTGCATGCAGTAAAAAAATAACACTCTTTTTGGTGATAGTTCATGGATTTTGATAAATGCATAGAGTCATGTATCTCCACCACAGTACCAAAGGGACCAATTCTATCACTCCCAAAATGTCCTCATATGCCCCTTTGTCACCAACTCCCCCTCCCTCCTGGTAAACACTGCTCTGTTTCTCTGTCCTTATAGCTTTTCCTTTTCCAGAATGTCATATAAACAAAATCATACAATAGAACTTTAGGGTTCTAGCTTCTTTCACTTACCAAAATAACACTTGACGCCTGCCTGTAATCCCAGCACTTTGGGAGGCCGAGGCAGGCGGATCACGAGGTCAGGAGATCAAGACCATCCTGGCTAACACGGTGAAACCCCGTCTCTACTAAAAATACAAAAAAATTAGCCAGGTGTGGTGGCGTGTGCCTGTAGTCCCAGCTACTCGGGAGGCTGAGGCAGGAGAATGGCGTGAATCCAGGAGGCAGAGCTTCCAGTGAGCCGAGATGGCACCACTGCACTCCATCCTGGGTGATAGCGCGAGACTCCGTCTCAAAAAAAAAAAAAATTGAGTTTCTGGATATAAGAACTTTCTCAGTTCTTATAAGTTTGTCCAACTTATTTCATGAGTCAAGAGTTTATTCCCTTTTATTGATAAGTAGTGTTTTTAATTAATGAGTAGTGCTTTATTGATGAGTATGGAAGCAAAACTGTTTACCCATTCCTTTTTGAAGGCTATCTGTGTTATTTCCTGTTTTGGGTTTTATACATAAAGCTGCAGTAAACATTTGCCTACAGATTTTTGTGTGAAAAGGTGTTGAGAACTGTGAAGGGTCTGAGATTTTACCTTTCTTGCAAACTAATGTGGATGCCGGCAGAACACCAAGGCTTTTGGGTCAGAGAAAAATGACTTTATTACCCACAGCAAAAGCAGTAACCAGAGCATCAGCATTTTCTTTACTAGCTCCCTGAGCCCCAATTCCCGCAGGGTGAAACAATGAGGACCAGGCGACACTTGCTCATGCATTAGGTTGTGTTAAAGGAGGGGGCCCTGAACTTAAGAAAACCAAATCTTCTATAATGGACTGTGAGCATGCTGGTCCTTCGCTCCAGAATTAGGTATTATCTTTATACCGGACAATAAGCATGCCTACTCTTTGCTTTGAAGAGAGACAGTATTTCTGTTTTCCAAGGCTGTTCCCTATATATACATCTTGAAAAGATAAACCAGAGCAGACAGCACGTCTGTTGCAAGATATGTAGAAATACATGAGACCCGTGGGAAATGGTTTCCAACAATAAGTTTTCACTTCATTTGAATATAAATAAATATCTAGAAGTGAGATTGCTGGCCAGTATGCTAAGTGTATGTTTAACTTTATAAGAAACTGCCAAACTGTTTCCCAATGTGGCTGTACCGTTTTGCATTCCCGTCAGCGATATATGAGAGTTACAATTACTTTACATCTTCTCCAGCTTTTGATGTTGTCAGGTTGTTTTATTTTAGACATTCTAATATGGCTGAAAGATGTCTCGTAGTATCCTATTGTACTTTTAATTGCATTTACTTAACACTCGTCTTTTCATGCTTATTAGGCATCTGTATGTATGTCTTCTTTGGTGAAATATCTGTTCAGATATTTTGCCCATTTTTTAATTGCGTTGTTTGTTTTCTTAAGATTGAGTTTCTTCAGGCTGGGCGCAGATATGGATAATAGCTGGAGTCAGGCCAGGCACGGTGGCTCACGCCTGTAATCCCAGCACTTTGGGAGGCCGAGGCGGGCAGATCATGAGGTCAGGAGTTCGAGACCAGCCTGGCCAACATGGTGAAACCCCGTCTCTACTAAAACTACAAAAAATTAGCCGGGCATGGTGGCGGGTGCCTATAGTCCCAGCTACTCAGGAGGCTGAGGCAGGAGAATGGCATGAACCCGGGAGGCTGGAGATTGCAGTGAGCTGAGACCACGCCACTGCACTCCAGCCTAGGTGATACAGCGAGACTCCATCTCAAAAAAAAAAAAAAAAAAAAGATTGACTTTCTTCATGTATTCTGCACATAAACTTTATCAGACTTACAATTTGCAAGTATTTTCTCCCAATCTATGGCTTTTCATTCCCTTAATAGGGTTTTTCACTGTGTATCAGTTTTTAATTTTGATAAAGTCGAAGTTGCCAAGTTTTCTTTACGGATTGTGCTTTTAGACCCATAGCTAAACACACTGCAGTCATGCAGGTTTTCTCTTGTTTTCATCCTCAAATGTAATGGTTTTACATTCTGTGTTTAAGAATAGTGTACATTTTGAGTTCATTTTTGTATAAGGTGTGAGGCAGGATCCAGCACTGTTTGTCTAAGTAACTATTCCTCTCTCCGTGGAATTACCATTGCTTCTTGTCAAAAATCATTTGACTATATCTGTGTGGGTCTATTTTTGTTTCATTGAACTATTAATAGGTGTCTGTTCTTTCACCAACATCACATTGTCTTTATTATTGTGACTTTACACTGAGTCTTGAAATCAGCCAACCTGAATCCTCTAGCTTTGTATTTCCCTCCAAATTTTTTTGGCTGTTATATAGTTCCTTTGACCTGCCTTGTACATTTCAGAATCAGTTGTTGAAATCTACAAAACAGTACACTAGGATTTTGATTAAGATTCCCTTAAGTCTATAGATCAGATTCAAGAGAATTGACATCTAACACTGTGTACCTCTAAATTTATTTGGGTCTTTTTTGTTACTATTGTAAATAGTACTTTTTAAATTATAAATTTTAATTCTTTATTACAATTGATTTTTGTATACTGACCTTATTTCTTTTGACCTTGCTAATCTTACTTACCTGCTCTAGGAACTTTGTGGTAGATTACTTGGGATTTCCAATGATGTTATGTATGAATAGAGATGATTTTATTTTTTCCTCTCCAACCCGTATAGTGTTTATTTCTTTCTCTTGCCTTAATGCACTGGCTAAGACTTTCAGTATGATGTTTAACAGGAGTGGTGAGAGAGAACATACTTGCCTTGCTCCTGATATTAGAGGGGAAACATTCACTCTTTCACTATTAAATACTTTGCTAGCTGTGAGGTTTTTTGTTTTTTTTGTAGATGTGCTTTACCTTGTTAACCAATTTCCCTTCTATTCTTGGTTTTTTGAGGATTGTTACCATAAACAAATACTGGATTTTGTAAATGTGTTTTCTGCATCTGTTGAGCTTTTGATTTTGATGAAGCCAAGTTGCCAAGTTGTACTTGGCAGATCTGTTGTCTGTTAATATGGTGAACTACATTGATTTGTTTTTGAATATCAAATTGGCTTTGCATTCTGGGATAATCTCCACTTGTTCAAGATGTATTATAGATTGAATATATTCTGCATTAAATTTGTTAACCTATCTTGTTGAGGTTTTTTTGTCTATATTCATGAGGAATATTGGTTTGCAGATTCTTTTCTTAGAAATTGTTGTCTAATTTTGGTATCAGGAAATGCTGACCTCATAATATGGGTTAGAAAATATTCCATATTCTTTTTTTCTAAAAGAGGTTGTACAGAATTGATATGATTTTTCCTTAACTGTTTGGTAGAATTTACCAATGAAACCATCTGGGCCTCTTTTTTTGTTAGAAGTTTTAAAACTATGAATTCAATTTCTTTAACAGATTTAGGACTATTCAGATGATCTGTACCTCTGTGAGTTAGTTTTGGTCATTTGTTTCTTAGAAGGAAGCAGCCCATTTCTTCCACAGGGTTGAATTTATGAGCATAGAATTGCTCACAGCATTCCCTTATCATTTCCTTAATGTTTGTGGGATCTATAGTGATGTTTGATATTGGTAATTTTTGTCTGCTCCCTTTTTTTCTTGGTTAGTTTGAAGAGCTTTTTTTATTTTTCTTTCAATTTTGTTAATTTTTTTGAGAAACCAACTTTTTGTTTCTTTGATTTTCTAATTTTTAACAAATGTTTTAAATTGTGTTGATTCCTGCTATCTTTATTATTTTTCTCCTCCTACTTGCTTTTTTTAAATTAAATCTCCATTTCTTAGATCTAAGAATTTAATGATATAAATACCACCCCCAGCTACTGCTTTAGCTGTTCCCACAAATTACGTTTTATAACTGTTTTTGTTCAGTTCAAGATGTCATTTCTAAAGACTTGGCCTAATCTTAGATCCTGAAGATGTTTTCCCCGTGTCCTTTTTTCTAGAAGTTTTATAATTTTGTTTGACATTTAAGTCTATGATCTGTTTGGAATTAACGTTTGTATAAGGTGTGAGATCTAGGTTGAGGTTTATTTATTTATTTATTTATTTTGAGATGGAGTTTCGCTCTTGTCGCCCAGGCTGGACTGCAGTGGCGCGACCTCAGCTCACTGCAACCTCCGCCTCCCAGGTTCAAGCGATTCTCCTGCCTCAGCCTCCGGAGTAGCTAGGCCTACAGGCATGTACCACCATGCCTGGCTAATTTTTGTGTTTTTAGTAGAGACGGGGATTCTCCATGTTGGCCAAGATGTTCTCGATTTCCTGACTTTGTGATCTCCCCGCCTTGGCCTCCCAAAGTGCTGGGATTACAGGCGTGAGCCACCGCACCCGGCCAGTTTATTTATTTTTTGCCTATGAATGTGCAATTCTTGTGACACCGTTTATTGAAAAGGCTATTCCTCCTCTATTGAATTGTTTTTGCTCATTTGCCAAAAATCAGTTGAATATGTCTGCAGGTCTTTGTATGGGTTCCCTGTTCTGTTCTATCGTTATATGTGTTAATGTCTCCATTAGGACCACACTTTCTTGATAGCTATAGCTGTATAGTGAGCTTTAAGATCAAGAACAGCTACTCCTACTTTACATTTCTTTTTTTGAATTATTTTGGCTATTCTTGGGCCTTTATTTTCCATACAAAAATTGAAAACAAACTTCTTTACGCCTATTGAAAACCTTGATGACATTTGGATAGAAATTGCATTAAACCTATAGATCTAATTAGGAAGAATTTGCATCTTTATTGTGTTAATTCGTCTATTCCATGAATACAGTATGTCTCTCCGAGTATTTAGGTCTTTGATTTATTTCATCAGAATTTTATAATTTCAGCATACAGCTCTTGTACCTGTTTAAGTATATACTAAGTATTGTAATTTTTTGGAGCAATTGTAAGTGGTATTGCACTTTTTATTTTGGTTTTCACCTATTTGTTGTCAGTGTGTAGAAACGCATTTGGTTTTCATGTGTGGACTTTGCATCTTTTGACCTTAGTAGGCTTACGTACTATTTCGCTTTTTGTTTTTTGTGTATGGTAAGCCCTCCATATCTGCAAGTTCTGTGTCTGTGGATTCAACCAACTATGGATGGAAAATATTTGGGAAAAATAAATGGTAAAAATCATAACAATACAAGAATAAAATATAATACAAAACTTAAAAGATATAACAACTACTTATGTAGCATTTACATTTTGTTAGATATCATAGGTAATCTGGAGATTATTTAAAGTATACATGAGGATTGTATAGGTTATGTGCAAATACTATGCCATTTTATATGATACTTGAGCATCCTCAGATTTTGGTGTCCATGGGGTTGGGAGTGGATCCTGGAACCAGTCCCCCACAGATACTAAGGGACAACTGTAGTTCTCAGGATTTTCTATGTAGATAATTGGGTAGTCTGCAAATAGACAGTAGTATTTGTTTTGTTTGTTTTTTTCCAACCTCTATGACTTATTCCTTTGCTTTATTGCAGCGGATAGAACTTCCAGTACTACATTGAATAGGTATGTTGAGAGCAGACATACTTGCCTTTTTCCCAATCATAAAGGGCAAGAATTCAGTCTTCTCCCATTAAGTATGATGTTAGCTGCAAGCTTTTTGTACGTGCTCTTTATGAGATTGAGAAAGTTTCATTCTATTCCTAATGTACTGAACTTTTATACTGAATGAAGGTTGCATTTGCCAAATCCTTTTCTGTGCAAATTGATATGCTCATATGATTTTTTTTCGAATTTTGAACCAACTCTGAATACATAGAATGCCACTTGGTCATGATGTATTATTCATTTTATACATTGTTGGATTAAATTTGCTAATATTTGTTGAGAACTTTTGTGTCTAGGTTCATGAGAGATGTTGGTCTGTAGGCTTTTTGTGTGTGTGCTGTCTTTGTCTGCTTTGCGTATCAGTGTAATACTGGCCTCATAGAGTGAGTTGGGAAGTATTCCCTCCCCTTCTATCTTCTGGAGTGGATTGTGTAAAACTTGTGTTAATTCTCCTTTGAATGTTTGATAAAATTCTCTAGTGCGGCCAGGCACGGTGGCTCACACCTGTAATCCCAGCACTTTGGGAGGCCAAGGCAGGCAGGATCACCTGAAGTCAGGAGTTCAAGACCAGCCAGGCCAACATGGCAAAACCCCGTCTCTACTTAACATACAAAAACTAGCAAGGCATGGTGACAGATGCCTGTAATCCCAGCTACTCGGGAGTCTGGGGCAGGAGAATCGCTTGAACCCAGAAGCAGAGGCTGCAGTGAGCTGAGATGGTGTCACTGCACTCCAGCCTGGGTGACACAGACAGACTCTGCCTCAATAAATAAATTAATTAATAAATTAATTCTCTAGTGCAAACATATGGACACAGATACTTCTTTTCAGGGGCTTTTTAATTACAAATTCAATTTCTTTAATAACCATAGAACTATTCAGGTTGTCAGTTTCATCTTGGTAGAGTTTTGGTAGTTTGTGGTTTTTGAAAAAGTGTTCAATTTTTTCTAAACTGTCGAATTTATGAGCATAAAGTTTTTCATAATATTCTCTTATTGTCCTGTCAGTGACTGCAAGAGATGTTGTAATAGGCCCTGTTTTATACTTGATGTTGGTAATATGCGTCTTTTTACCTTGCAAATCTTGCTAGAAGTTTGTCAATTTTATTGATTCTTTTTAACAACCAGCCTTTTATCAATTTTCTCTGTTGTTTTACTATTTGAATTTTATTAATTTCTGTTCTTTATTATTTACTTCTTTCTGCCTGCTTTGAGTTTATTTTGCTCTTGAGTTTACTTTTCTAGGTTCTTGAGGTAGGAACATAAATTATAGTTTTGGCATATTTTTATTTTATTGTAAGTAAGCTTTTAGTACCATAAATTTTCCTGCGAGAATTATGTTGGTACATCCCACAAATTTTAAGCAAAACAGCTTAATTTTCATTCAGTACTATTTAATTTTTAATTTTCTTTGTGATTTCACTTTTGGGCCATGAATTATTCAAAGCATGTTTTAAAATTTCCAAGTGTTTGTGGAAATTTTCATGTTGTCTTTCTGTTATTAATTTCTATTTTGATTCCACTATAGTCAGAGGGCATACTCTGTATGATTTCAAATCTTTTAAATTTGTTAAATGTTGTTCTGTGACTCAAGATATGGTCTATTTATGCAAATTTTCAGTGTTTGTTTGAAAAGCATGTGCAGTCTTTTGTTGGGTGGAGTATTCTATAAATCTCAATTAGATCTGGTTAGTTGATGGTATTGTTCAATTCCTCTCTGTCCTTGCTGATTGGTTAGTTGTTCTGTCAATCATTAAGAGCGGGATATTGGGCAACACTCAGTCTCCACCCAAACTCTACCATGTTGAGTTCTGTGGGTCATGTCTGCTGCCTCAGCCTCCAGGGACTTGCAGGAACTCAGCCCTTCAGTGTTGCTACTCCAAGCTCAGGTCTTGCCATGGGCCACTCTGGCAGCAATCCAATCTACCAGGAAATATGGGCACAAACATCACCTTTGCTGAAGACAGGCACCACCACTGGGTGTATTTTGGTGGTCATTGATGCAGTAGTGGATGTCCAGTTTGATGAGGGACTACCATCTATTTTAAATGCCCAGAAAGTACAAGGCAGGGAGACCAGGCTGGTTTTGGTGGTGACCCAGCATTTGGGTGAGAGCACAGTAAGGATTATGCTATGAATGGTACAGAAGGCTTGTTTAGAGGCCAGAAAGTCCTGGACTCTGGTGCACCAATCAAAAGTCCTGTTGGTCCTGAGACTTTGAGCAGAATCATGAACATCATTGGAGAGCCTATTGATGAAAGAGGTCCCATCAAAATGAAACAGTTTGCTCCCATTTATGATGAGGCTCCTGAGTTCATGGAAATTAGCGTTGAGCAAGAAATTCTGGTGGCTAGTATCAAAGTTGTGGATTTCCTCGCTCCCTAGCCAAGAGTGGCAAAATTGGGCTTTTTAGTGGTGTTGGAGTTGACAAGATTGTACCCATCATGGAATTAATCAATAATGTTGCCAAAGCCCATGGTGCTTAATCTGGGTTTGCTGGTGTTTTTGAGAGGACCTGTAAGGGCAATGACTTATATTATGAAATGACTGAGTCTGGTGTTTTCAACTTAAAAGACGTTACCTCCAAGGTAATGCTGATGTAAGGTCAAATGAATGAACCACCTGCTACTCATGCCCAGGTAGCTCTGACTGGACTGACTGTGGCTGAATACTTCAGAGACCAAGAAGTTCAAGATGTACTCCTGTTTATTGATAATATCTTTCACTTCACCCATGCTGGCTCAAGGGTGTCTGCCTTATTGGGCAGAATCCCTTCTGCTGTGGGATATCAGCCTACCCTGGCCACTGACATGGTGGGTACGATGTGGGGAAAGAATTGCCACTACCAAGAGGAGATCTATCACCTCTGTACAGGCTATGTACCTGCTGATGACTCGACTGCCTCTGCTACTTCCTTTGCTCATTTGGATGCCACCACTGTGCTGCCCCATGCTGTCACTGAGCTGGGCATCTATCTACACGTGGATCCTCCGGACTCCATCTCTCACATCATGGATCCCAACATTGTTGGCAATGAGCATAATGATGTTGCCCGTGGGGTGCAAAAGATTCTGCGTGGCTACAAATCCCTCCATACGTTATTGTCATAATCCATATAGGGTATGGATTAACTTTCTGAGGAAGACAAGTTGACCGTGTCTTGAATGTGGATAATACAACATTTCTTGTCTCAGCCATTCCAGGCTGCTGAGGTCATCACAGGTCATATGGGGAAGTCAGTACTCCTGAAGGAGACCAGTAAAGGATTTCAGCAGATTTTGATAGGTGAACATGACCATCTCTCAGAACGGGCCTTCAGTGATGGAACCCATTGAAGAAGGTTTGGCAGAAGCTGATACGCTGGCTGAAGAGCACTTATTATGAGGGGTCTTTTTGGCAAACTAAGCACTCATCTGCTGTACTGTCCCTCTCCTTCCCCTAATCCAAACAGTTTCAGGTTTCAGTGTAAGCCACATGAGAACCTTGATTGAAAACATGTTCTATCTGAAGAGTATTTAAGGCTTCCAATACAATGTACACCCCTCAGAAAAAAAAGAATGGTGTATTGAAGACCCCAACCATAAGACTCTACCTATTTTATCTATTACAACTCTATTATAAAGTAGATAAAAATAGATTTATCTATTTTTCTTTTCATCTCCGTCAAATTTTGCTTCATGTATTTTGAAGCTCTGTTGTTTGAAGTATACACATTTAGGGTTGTTGTCTTCTTGGTGGATTGAGAATTTTATCATCCTAATGTCCCTTTTTGTCCTTAGTAAGTTTTCTTTGTGTTAAAGTCTACTTTATATAATATTAATATACTTATTTTTGCTTTTTAAAAATAAATATTTGCATAATATGTTTTTTCCATCCTTTTACCTTTAACCTATCTATGTTGTTATGCCTGAAGTGAGTTTCCTGTAGACAGCATAAATTGGGTCATGTTTTTGTTCACTCTTCAGTCTCTCATGTAATTGGTATATGTAGGTGATTTATATGTAAAGTTATTATTCATATTTAAGGATTAAGTGTCTCATTTTATTTATTATTTTTGTGTGTCTCCTCTGTTTCTCATTTTTCTCTTTTGTCTTGCCTTCCTATGGGTTATTTGAGCATATTTTGGTGTTTCATTTTGATTTATTTATACTGTTTTTGAGTGTATTGCTTTGTATACTTTTCTTAATAGTTCTATATATTTCCTTATACATATATGTAACTTATCACAGCCTATTGTGATATAACTTATCACAGCCTATTGGTGGTTTGCTACTTCAAGTTAAGTGTAGCAACCTTACTTCTATTTAGGTCCCTTTACACTCACCATTTAAAATATATAATTGTCTGAAGTATTTCCTTTGCATGCATTATATGCCGTCTTAGATGGTGCTAAACTTTTGCTTCAATCATAAAATGTAACTAAAGAAATCCATGGTGTTAAGGATTATCTATTATGCTTACTTTTATATTTACTCATTCCATTGTTCTTTTTTCTGAAAGTCCAGGCTTTTTTCTTTTCTCGTTCTCTTTCTATATGGAAAGCTTTCATGAACCCTTCTTTAAGGGTAGGTCTCCCTGTAATAAATTCACATAGTTTTCCTTCTCCTTCAACCCTGGAGGCTATTTTCCCCAGATAGGTGATTCATGGCTGGCAGTTATTTTCTTTCAGCACTTGAAAATGTGGCGCCTCTTCCTCTGGTCTCTATAGTTTCAGATGAGAAACTGCTGTCATTTGAGTTGGTGCTCTTTTATAGGTAATGTGTTATTTCTCTTCAGCTTTTTTAGGATTTTTCTTTGTTTTTAGTTTCAGAAATTTAAATACAATGTGTCTTGGTGTGGCTTTCTTTGGTTTTATCATGTTTGGGATTTGCTTAGCTTCTTGAATTGTAGTTTCTGTATCTTTAACCAAATTTGTTTGTTTGTTTGTTTGTTTGTTTGTTTTTGAGACGGAGTCTTGCTCTGTCGCCCAGGCTGGAGTGTGGTGGCGCGATCTTGGCTCACTGCAAGCTCCACCTCCTGGGTTCATGCCATTCTCCTGCCTCAGCCTCCTGAGTAGCTGGGATTACAGGCACCTGCCACCACGCCAGGCTAATTTTTTGTATTTTTATTAGAGATAGTGTTTCACCATGTTAGCCAGGATGCTCTCGATCTCCTGACCTCATGATCTGCTCGCCTCAGCCTCCCAAAGTGCTGGGATTACAGGCGTGAGCCACCGCGCCCAGCCAAAATTTGGGGTTTTTTTCAGTCATTAATTTTTAAATGCTTTTTAAGCCCCATACTCTTTCCCCTCTTTTTTCTGAAACTCTAGTTGTATGAATAGTATTAGCTCTTCCTCATTGTTCCGGAGATTTCTGAGGCTCTGTTGGTATTGGCATCAGTGGGTTGCTTTTCTCATTCGAATGTGATATTTCTGGTTCTTGGTATAATGAGTGATTTTTAAATTATATCTTAGACCATTCGGTTATCATGTTAGAAGACTTTATTTCCACTTATGTCTGTTTATTCGGCGCAGTCGCTGTGTTTGGGTGTAGCATGTTTGCTCTGGCTTACTTCTGTGGGCTTTCGTTCCAGTGACAGTCTCGTTCCCTGAGCCATCTTGTGCTGCTGGGGCCCCCTCAATTCCTGTTTGGTGCTGTCTGCAGGAGTGGAAGGCATGTCCCTGGGCTGCCTGCTGTTGCTGGGTGACCTTCTGGGATGGGGAGCAGACCACAGACTAAAAATACGGGAAAAATAAGCCCTTAGCCTAGTAAGTACTCAATAGTTGTTGTTTTATGATTAACATTACTCCCATCGTTTTCCTGGCCCCTCTTCTCCTATGGGCTTTACAGTTATGGAATTACTTGCTGAATCCTGAACAAGAAAGGAGTCTGGAGCGTGCAGCATCCTTTCTGTGGTTTCCTGCCTATCCTACTCATCCTTTAAGAGTCTTCCCTGCCGTCTCCCCCAGAAGATGTATTTAGCAACTCACTCAGCTAGAGTAAGACGCATCCTACACTGGGCATGAACTTTTACAGCTTTTGACACAGTGTTAGGTCGTCATCTTCTAGGCATCCAACACCATCCCATGAACCCCCTTCAAGGCACAGAATTTTGTCTGGTTTTGTAGGTTATGTCTCAGATCTATCAAAATGTCTGGCACGTGGTACTTATGTGCTTACTAAGTATCTATTGAAATGAAAGGGAATAAAGCTGATGAAGGAGCCTTAGGTGAGAGCAGCCGGATGGGTCAGGTCATGGGGTTCCCCATCATGGCTGAGTCTGAGAAAGTCTTAATGGAAGAGTGCCCATGGTATACGGTGAGGCTTGAGATGCCTTGGGCGGGGTGGGGGCTGGATGTGTGCTGGATCTTTGTCATTCCTTAGGCTGTCAGTCTCTGCTCCCTTCTTATCCTGATTCTTGGGATGGGGGCAGAGTCTGTTCACCTATGGAAGTTGAAGGGTCTGGCCTTGCTTTAGCTAGGGTGTGGGTAATGTGACCCAGGCACCATCAGTCAGAATAACCTCCTAGGCTTTGACTTGAGAGATTGTGACTCCAGATGGCAGGTCCAGCAGAGACAACCTTGGCAGTGGTGGCAGATGCATACTGATGCAGCTCCTGGGGTGGCAGTGGCAGTGAGCTGTGGTCCATCTCTTGTCAATACTCCCAGTGCCAGCGAGGAAAGTCACAGCGTCCAGCACTCTGCAGTGGAACTGCAGCGGGGCCCCCACCAGGCAGCCCTGCAGCAGGATTGGGGGTCTCATTCCTGATGAGAGGTCCCAACCCAGGTTATCCTGTCCATTGGTGATGCTGTGAGCCATCCCAATGTCCTTTATCATAAATTCCTTCCTGTTTGAATCAACCACAGTTGGTTTTCTTGCTTACAACTGAAGCTGGAGTGATACAACGGAACTGAGATGAGGGGGATGTTGAAGGAGGCTTTTGGACAGTTCAAAGTCCTGTATCTCTACTGATGGTCCCTTGGTAAGGATCATTTTTGCATATTAAGGAGAGTACATTCCATAAATTAATATGTATCTAAAAATCCATTCCTTTCTATATTGATGAAGTATTTAAGAGATTTTCTAAGTGTTTACTATGATTTGAGAGATTGCTAAAAACAGAACTTGTCAGGTAATGTTAGATATGCCCACATGTACATTGTTAGATTGCTAATGATACCACACTCACGTTTACCAAATATTGGGTATCATGAATAAATCCTGGTTTGAAACCATTACGGTGCCACAGTGTATTTAGGCTGCATGTTTAAGCTCTGTTGACAGACGAGTGAGCAGTAACTGAGTTAGCATCTCATGTAGAAACACAAAAAAATAAAATTGCATTAAGAGCTCTGTCATCAAGGCAGGAAATCCACAGTCCTGACTTCTAGCAGTCCTTGGACTGCCCGGAAAGAGACTTTTAGGCACACCCTGGGATATGTTTCTTGGAATCACTGGGGCTAAATTATTATCTCAATGTAATTTTAATTTATCTTTCATCTCACAAGTACTTTTTCTCCTTTTCTGGAAGCAGAAAATAAATACTTGTTTGTGAATTCTTTTTTGGGATTCAAGTGTGTCCTTGGTATCTCTTTTTTCCGTAGATTGGAAGCTCCACAAACACCCTGAGTGCCCTGAAAACTGCTTTTGCTGATAAAGAAACACGGGCAATCTACCTTCTGACCGATGGGAGACCTGATCAGGTACTTATCAGAGCTGGGAACAAAGAGGGCCTCACTGATGTTCTGAAAGCAAATGCTGGAAATGGGTCTGGGGGACCTTTTCAGCTGCCACCAAAAATCCGTGGACATATACTTCCTTGGCTTAGGGACTCAGATCTGAGGTGAGAAAATACACTGAGAGATTCCTTTGTCTCTGGAAACTCTGAGGAGAATTTATGAGACAGTGAATGTTGCCTGGTGAGTGTGACACACACCCCTAGCCTGGAGACCAGCCCCACAAAAGGAGACGTCTGCTGTCCACTGAAGACTGGTTTGCATTTTATTACAAATGAAAAGCGAGGAGATTCTTTTTGATTTTTTTTCCTCTGGAGACTCTGAATCTAAACATGTCACTGCATAATGTCCTTGGCTTTACCTCTAATGCTAACTTAGTACTCATTTAAACAAAAACACGCCTTTCTAGCGAAATGTCCTTTGTTTTGTTTAGCCCGACTGGAAAATATTTGAAAAGCTGTAGAGGAGTCTGTTCATCTTCTTTGGAGCTTTGTGAATGAAAGACGAGTACTCCAGGCATTAAATAAACAGAAGGATTTTCAGGCCAGCGTAATGTAAATTAACAGCTAAAGTGAATTAGTGTCAACTCGTGTCCTTCCTTGTGAGATGTTTGCATATGCAGATTGCTAGGCAAATATTCTAAAATATCCTGTGGCAAAAAGTTCAGGGCTTAAAGAGAGTAAGCATCCGGGTTTTACTGCAGCTTTAGATTTATGGCAGAACGGGAGTGTGTAAAGTGAAAATTTATTTTAAATTTTTTTCCTATCAACTTCACTGTGTTTTCTCTTTGGAAGCAGTTCATCGTGTCTCTCTTCTGTTCCATGTGTGGTGCCAGGGTCTGAGGCTATAAAGATGAGTAATAGCTCATCCCTGCCTTTGGGAAGTTTGTGCTTTGGCGAATGTGCTAGATGTATACAGTTTAATACAACACGGGAACAGGGTTGCCTGTGCTATGTCTAGGAGCACAGTGACGGATTTTGCTGTACAGATGGAGGGAAGGCCAGGGCAGGTTCCAGCGAGGCGGGGACATTTGAGCTGTGTCTGGAAAGAGAAGAAGGAATCTTTGGAACAGAAGACACTGTTGATGTCCTGGGCAGAAGGGACACAGAGGTGTGGAAATATGTGGGGGACTCAGAGAAAAAAGCTGAGGACAGGGGCAACGGAAGAAGATCAGGGTGGAGGTGAAAAACGTTGCGTTGAGGGAGACTGTGGAAGTCCTTGAATGCCACATTAGAAGGGTGGTGTCACCACAGAGAGGAACTCTTGGAGGAGCCGCCCACCCTACCCATCTGCATCTCAGAAACATGCCTCAGTTGTGCCAAGGAAAGGCTGGCGCTGCCATGGCCTGCTGCTGGGTCCTTGATGAAAGCTGGGAAGGACCTAGCCTTGGGTGGGAGCAGCAGGAATGGGAGGAGGGGACTGCCTCCAGACGTGAGCCGCAGGAAGCAGCATCAACAGGACCCCATGGCCAGTTTGGAAGCAGTGAGCGAGAGGTGAGGAGAAGGTAGGAGCAAGGCAGAAAGGAGTCAGGATGACTGATTCCTGGTTTACAATGATTTTGATATTAACGGATTGAAATGCAGATTTCAAGAAGAGGCAAGTAGGCTTGGGGGTGGCTGGTGGAGGAAGCTGTGTTTGCGAACCTCTAGTGAGTGCATGGGTGTCTAGAAGTCCCTAGAAATATGGAGCTGGAGTTTAGGGACTGTGGGCTGAAGGTTCCAACTTGAGAGACATCTAGGCAAGTCAAGGTGTATTTTTCTTTTTAATATACTCTTAACTGATTTTTAAAATTGTTTACACTATGGACAATTTGGAAAACACAGATAAGCATTAAAAAGGAGAAAATGTGGGTTGGGTGGGGAGGCTCACTCCTGTAATCTCAACACTTTGGTAGGCTGAGGCAGGAGGATTGCTTGAGCCCAGGAGTTCAAGACCAGCCTGGACAACATATTGAGACCCTGCCTCTACAAAAAACTTTAAAATTAGCTCAGTGTGGTGGTGTGCACCTGTAGTCCTAGCTACTCAGAAGGCTGAAGTAGGGGGATCATTTGAAACCAGGAGTTCAAGGATGCAGTGAGCTGTGATCGTGCTACTGCACTCCAGCCTGGGCAACAGAGCGAGTCCCTGTCTCTAAGAAAAAAACAAAAAAAAAAAAAGCAAAAAACAAAAAAAAAAGGAAAAAATTTGAATCACTCATAATTGAATTTTGTGGGTTTTTTTCCCATCTAACATATCACATGGATTTTTCTAAGTCATCAAAAATTCTTCAGGAGCATCCTTCTCAATGACTGCATCACATTCTGTTATATGAATTTAATAAAACTTGTACCTTAAAGCTATTTTTGTTTAAATTTTGAATAGTAATATGTTCTAATGCATTCTTTTCTACCTTCGTAGAAAAGCATAGGTAGAGAAAATTCTCCCTCTCACCCCTTTCACCAGCTAGGAGGCAACTGATGTAACTAGTTTTTTTGTATCTCCTTTCAGAGATGGTTTCTGTTATACAGCAAAAATGTATTCATATATATTTCCTCTTTTTTACAAAAACAAATGTTAGCCTATTATACACACGATTCTGCACCTTTATTCGTCAAACAGTATACCTTGGAGATGGCTTCGTATCATTTCATAAAGAGCGTCCTCATTCTCTTCTAGGTTCCATCACATGGCTATCCCATCACTTATTTAGCTAGTCCCCTGCAGATACGCAGTTGGATTGTTTTTGAGCTTTCTGATTTACACAATCTTGCCAAAGGAACTCTGTGCATATATTGGTTTGCCTGTGAGTGAGTATATCTGTAGTGTAAATTCTGAGAAGTGGACTCAGCTGCAAGGTCCATGTTTTGATAGATACTGCCGAATAGCAACCCCCAAAGAGGATATCACAAGCAACATCCCCACAAGCAGTGTATTGACAAGAATTCTTGATCTACATTCCAGTACGGACTTCTGAGGCTCTGGAATCTCCCAATAATGTATATAAAAATACACTCAAAATTTTTGTTTTCTTGAGAGAAGATCGATATATTTCACCAGATTCTGAAGGTCTACTCAAAGATGGAGAATCAAGAATATGGATAATAGCTGGAGTCAGGCCAGGCACGGTGGCTCATGCCTGTAATCCCAGCACTTTGGAGGCCGAGGTGAGTTGGATCACAAGGTCAGGAGATCAAGACCATCCCGGCTAACATGGTGAAACCCCGTCTCTACTAAAAATACAAAAATTAGCTGGGCCTGGTGGCGTGCGCCTGTAGTCCCAGCTGCTGGGGAGGCTGAGGCAGGAGAATGGTGTGAACCCGGGAGGTGAAGCTTGCAGTGAGCCGAGATCATGCCACTGCACTCTAGTCTGGGTGACAGAGCGAGACTCCATCTAAAAACAAAAAACAAAAAACAAAAAACAAAAAAGGTGGAGTCAGAAATGTGCAAATTACCCCAAACATAATTTCGAAACTCTTCTTTTCTTTTCTTTGAGACAGAGTCTGGCTCTGTCGCCCAGGCTAGAGTGCAGTGGCACGATCTCGGCTCACCGCAAGCTCCACCTCCCGGGTTCACACCATTCTCCTGCCTCAGCCTCCCCAGCAGCTGGGACTACAGGCACATGCCGCCACACCCGGCTAATTTTTGTATTTTTGGTAAAGACGGGGTTTCACCATGTTAGCCGGGATGGTCTTGATCTCCTGACCTTGTGATCTGCCCACCTCGGCCTCTCAAAGTGCTGGGATTAAAGGCGTGAGCCACCGTGCCCAGCCAATTTAGAAACTCTTGAGGACTTCCGAATTCAACACCTGCAAAAAGACTGCCCTTTCGACACACGTGGTCTATTTTTTTTTTCCATTATTCCTTGGATTCTCTCAAAAAGGCAAATTGATATTTGATATTCATGTTTTATGTAGAAGATATGGAGATGTACCACTCAATTTCCATTTTTTGCTTTTGAATTTTCACTGGCTTTATAGGAACTGAATGTGTAAGGCCAGTGTTGTTATTCCAAATATTCAGCAGAATTTTCTCCGTGGAAGAATAGACACAGATGCTGTTCTGGATCAGTTATATGGACACTAGCTTCCTGCCTGATTATTAAATGTCCGAGGGAGCATTATAAAGTGACACAGTCTTTAAAATTAAGCAGGTCAAAAATTAAGTGGGTTCTAGAAATATTAGTCTTCATTAAAAGGGAATCATATACACATTGGATAAGTGTCCTTTGGTGGGCATCCATAGTGTAAGCTGGCAGGGTCTTTGCTGGGAACAGCCCCATGCAGCTTTGGCTGCGGTCATTTTGGGAATTCTTTAAAGTTATGGGCTGGTCTGGACTGGAATCAAGAAAATGGACATGATAAAGGCATGTGCACCATCCTAAATAAAACTAATGGCTAAAGCCTTAGCATAGGGTATGTGAGGGCAGGAGGTTGGGGAAGGTGCAGGGTGATCAACCTGCACATGCACAAACAGACCTCCTTCCGGCAGGGAGGAGATGGAATCTCGGCCTTTCTTGCCACTCCAGCTGATGTGTGTGGAGGAAGGCTGCACAGCTGATGTGTGTGGAGGAAGGCTGCACAGCTGATGTGTGTGGAGCCCTGGCTGCACAGCTGTTTAGACTCGGAGCAGAGGGAATGGGGAAAGTGGCTCAGGTGTGCTGCTTGGCCTTATCCTAGGCTGACAGCAGCTCCTGGCAAATAAAATGTACTCAACAAATATTTGTGGAATGCCTTCCAGGGCACATCATCTCATTTACTCCTCACAGCAGCCGTTTAAGGAGGGAGTATCAGTTCTGAGCCACAGATGAGGAAACTCACATTAGACAGGACATGCCCTAGGCCATTCAGATGGGCAGTACTGGATGAGCTTCAAGCCCAAGTCTCTAGCTCTGGAGCTGTTTCCCTCATTTCATACAGCTGAAGACAGCGTGAGTGGGAGAGACTGTCATGTGTATCATTGTAAGCCCCACACCTGCACCCAGACTCAGGTGGTCCCTTCATGCTAAACTGGCATGATGTTCAAGTGCCCCAGGATGGTGCTAGGGAGCTGGGCAGAGGGTGGGGGTTCCCCTCAATGGCAGAGGGAGCTCCATCCCTGCAATGGGAAACAGCCATTCCTGTCCTCCTGCCCCCTCCCTGCTGAGGAGTCCTTTTGCTGGTTTGTATCCTCAGAGCTTTGAAGAGCACAATCAGAAAGTTGAAGCAAACCTCTCACCACGGCAGACTGACTAACCGTGCCCCTTTCTGTCACTCATTCCAGCAGCTTCTCGGGGCTGTGGAGTGTGGGCCCACTCCCTGTCTAGCTCCTGTGTACAGTGAAGAAGCCTCTCTCAGCTCTGGGGCTCCTTAATCCATTTCTCACAGAGCCTGCCTGCTTTCTTCGGTTTCTAAGATGAATGCCCAGCACATGGGAAGACCTTTAATAAACATCTCTTCCTTCACTCTCTGTGGGAAGTGGTTGACCATAGCATGTTGGAAGCTGGAAATTGCTCTTTTGTAGCCCAGCACTTTAAATGCATGGAGTCTAAGTTCAGGCACACCTAAAGTTGAGTGACTTGGTTGGCTGAATCTTTCTCCTAGCTTCTTTGTCCCACCCAACTGAGAGACCTCAGAGCCAAGGCCCATGTCTTATGGATCATTGTACTCTCACCATCTGGCAGTCTTTTCTTTATTTACTGAATTGAATCGACATGTTTTTAAGAAGCCACTCACCACTGTATACAGAATTACTATTTGAGTATCTGTAGTAAATACTAAGGATTTTCATATTCTTTTCTTTCTCTTCTCTTTCCATCTCCCTTCCCCCCTCCCCAAAACTTATCATTTCAGCCACCTGAAACGGTTATAGACCAGGTCAAACTTTTTCAGGAAATTCCTATTTATACCATCTCCTTCAATTACAATGATGAGATTGCAAACAGGTTTTTGAAAGAAGTTGCTGCTTTGACTGGAGGAGAGTTCCATTTTTATAATTTTGGTTGCAAGGATCCCACTCCTCCAGAGGCTGTTCAGGTAAGAGCTTGGTGAGCTAAGAAGGGAGTGTTCATTTATTTGAGCATTACAGGCTGGCGGTCCCTGGGTAATACCTTCGTTGAGAAAATAGCAACCATAGAGATAACTAAGTCAAAAAAAATGAGTTGCTTAACAATGAGTGTACCAGTGTTTCTCAGAATGTAGCCCAAGGACCACCTGAGCAGATTCCTGCATCCCATTTCAGAGATGCTAAAGCAGGTTGTAGGCATAGAGGCCCAGGAATTATAAATTAATGTATATATTTTGTTTTTCTTCTAAACTTTTTATTACAGAAAGTTTCAAATATTACACAAAAATAGAAGCATATATAGACCTCCATGTACCTATAATTTAAATTCAACAATTATCAATATTTTGCCAAACTTTAGGAATCTGTGTTTTTAACAGGGATACCCAGGGAGCTATATGTGAAGTTTGTTAATCACTGCTATACACAGATATTTGTAGAAAAGGAAACAATGTCAGATGTAGGTGGTTAGTTGCTTGCTGACTTCTCAGACTATATAACCATTTGACCACCTGATAACGCAATTTATTCTAATAGGCTAATGGGAGAAAGCAAATAAAATTCTGTTCTCTCATCCTCCAGACTTGGCCTGTGCATATGCATTTCAAGGATGCCCTTCTAGGATGTGTGTTTTTTGTTTTATGTTCTGAGGAGTGACTTTAAATCCAGATTCAGTGGGTAGCAGGACAAGTCAGAATACTGATCAGTGCTTCATGTGAGTGAACTACCTGAGACTAGGGAATGAATCATCCAAAAAGCATTGGAGGGACCAGTGCTTTAAGCTCACAGAGGGCTGGGAAGCGTGCTCCCATTAGCGAGGATTGGAAACTTCATAATCCTTTGGGCATTGGGTAAAGTACACAGGAGGGTCTTGCCTCGGTAGTGGGAGCAACCAAACACTCTGCTTCCACCTAGGAAATCTTAAATGCAAGGCCTGAAAGGATCAAACTGTTTCCAACTAACTTAACTGCATCCCAGAACAAACCCCAAGAATAATTACAAGAAAACAAAAATATTCACCACTTAACAAAGTAAACTCAGCAATGCCTAGCACACAACCGAATATTACTAGGCATGCAAAAAAGTAGGAAAATACAGACCCATAATGAGGAGGAAAAACAAACTGAAGACTTAAAATGTACCCAGAACTCAATGTTACTATTAGAGCATTAAAACAGTTCTTGTAACTGTGGGGGAGACATGAAAGGTACAAGGAAGACACAAATTAAACTAGCAATGAAAAATACATGGAATGGGATGAACAGCAGATCAGACATTGCGTAACACAAGACTAGTGATTTGGAAGGCAGCAATAGAAACTATCCAAAATGTAACACAGAAGAAAGAGAATTCAAATTAAAAAAACAAAAACAAAAACAAAGAAACAAATCAAAACAAAAAACAGAGCATCAGTGAGTCGTGGAAAAATCCAATCAGTCTAATAAACATGTAACTGAAGCAACAGTGGCCAAAAATTTTCCAAATTGGATTATGGCTGTAAACACACAGATCGAAAAGAACCTCAATGAGTCCCAAGCACGAGAAACATGAAGAAAACCAGACCAAGGCAGAATCAAACTTTCCAGAAGCAATGACAAAGAGAACATCTTAAAATAATAGAAAGAAGACACATTGTGCACAGAGGAACAGTAGTAAAGATGACATGTCTCATCAGAAATAATGCAAGTGAGGAGACAGTGGAGAAACATGTTTAAAATCCTGAGAGACTGTCCACATAGAGTCTATGCAGACTGAAAATATCTTTCAAAGCGGAAGATAAAATAGACTTTTTAAGATATATAAAAATGGTCAGGTGCAGTGGCTCACACCTGTAATCCTAGCACTTAGGGAGGTTGAGGTGGGCAGATTGCTCGAGCTCAGGAATTCAAGACCAGCCTGAGTGACACGGCAAGACCCCCCCTCTACAAAAAATATAAAAAGTAGCTGGGCATGGTGGTTTGCACCTGTAGTTCTAGCTACTTTGGGGGGCTACAGCGGGAGGATCACTTGAACCCGGGAGGCAGAGGCTGCAGTGAGCTGAGATCGCACCACTGTACTCCAGCCTGGGAGACAGAGGGAGAACCTGTCTCATAAAAAAAAAAAAAAAAAAAAAAAACGAAGAAACTAAAAGAATTCATCACCAACAAGCCTGCGGTACCAGAAACATTAAAGGGGAGTACTTTAGACAGAAGGAAAAGCTTACCAGGTAGAAATATGAGTCTATGCTAAGGAATAAAAAGCATTGGTAAAGATGATGCTAACTGCATAGGTAAATATGTAAAAAAAATTCTTATTGCACAATTATAAGAAAAAGTGCAGGATAGACTTCCAGTTCCAGCAAGGATAGAGTAGTGCCATCCCTTGTAGGTCCACCATCTCAAAACCAGAAAGCCCTGGTTATAACTCCAAAAGAGGACAAAGGACTCATTGTCCCATCATTCTTCAACCATTGTGGAAGACAGTGTGGCGATTCCTCAAGAATCTAGAACCAGAAATACCATTTGACCCAGCAATCCCATTACTCGGTATATACCCAAAGGAATTTAAATCATTCTACTATAAAGACACATGCACACATATGTTTATTGCAGCACTATTCACAATAGCAAAGACATGGAACCAACCCAAATGCCCATCAGTGATAGACTGGATAAAGAAAATGTGGTACATATACACCATGGAATACTATGCAGCCATAAAAAGGAATGAGATCGTGTCCTTTTCAGGGACATGGATGAAGCTGGAAGCCATCATCCTCAGCAAACTAATACAGGAACAGAAAACCACACACCGCATGTTCTCACTTATAAGTGGGAGCCGAACAGTGAGAACACATGGACACAGGGAGGGGAACATCACACACCTGGGGCCTGTCGGGGGTGGGGCAGAGGGAGGGAGAGCATCAGGACAAATAGCCAATGTATGTGGGGCTTAATACCTAGGTGACAGGTTGATAGGTGCTGCAAACCACTGTGGCATATGTTTACCTATGTAACAAACCTGCATGTTCTGCACATATATCCTGGAACTTAAAGTAAAAAAAAAAAAAAAAAATGACACTCATTGTCATGTCATTCTCCAAGTTCTGAGGTCCCTTGGCAATGAGTCCTTGGGACTTTTTTTCTATTCGTATATCCCAGACAGGGCACTGCAGAAGCCTCTCCAACCTGGGATCTCCAACAAGCACTGACAAAAAAAGCTCCACGAAAAGCCTGTTCCCCACCACCCCTGCCCCAGCCAAATGACTGGGAAGAGCACGGCTTAATAACAGAAAACCTTTTTGGCAATACCTGTCCTGCTCCAGTCATATACCATGGAAAAACTGCATCCCCTCACCTGGGATTTCAGTGGTGCCAAACAGGGAGCTAACCTTTCACCCACTCTCTTGCTTCATGGAAGCAAGTGACTGTGCTCTGATCCCCCTGCCGAGTGGAATAGTAGAGCTGACCAGGGAGCTAAACTTCCATCCCTATGTGGTGGAAGCAGGCAGCAATGCTCTGATTTATTTCCCTGCTGAGGCTGTGTCAGTGAGGCTTAGTGGAAAGCTCATTCTCCTTCTGGAAGCAGGTGGTGCTTACATTCTCCTACTAGAGTAATATCAGAGGGACTGAGTGGGAAGCTGATCTCTCATCCCTGAGTGGGCAGGAGCAGCAGTGCTCTGAGTCCCCCACCAGGGTAGCGTCCATGGTGCCCAGTGTCAAGCCAACCCTCCACTCCTCTCAGGCAGCACCACAACCTAACCAGGCAGTGTGAGGCCAGTCTAGTCACTGTTGTGCTTCACCAGAGTCCTCATGTCAGCAGGACTCAGCATGAAGCTGAGCCTCTACAAAGACCCATTGTCAATGAACGTGAAAAAGGAAGCAAGCTGGGGAAAGGCTCTGCTTTCCCCCATCCGTGGTGTTAGTAATGGGAAGCCTCACCTCCACACTCACACAACAGCATGAGACCAAAGGAGAAAGTGTGAAACAGGACTAGCCCCCACAGTTGTCCTCCCCATAATGTCAGCAGGGCCCAGTGGAGGACTGAGGCTCCGCTTCCGTTCAGCATCGACGAGACTGAAGGAGGTAGTGCTAGATGGGCTACTCATACCCTATCAACTTCCTACCCTTAAGAGAAAACTGTCCCACAAAAGAAAACTGTCCCACAGAAAGACAGTTGAACTCTTAATCCCGCCACTCTGACAGCTCACCTTGACAAAAATAGCTGGGAAAGCGCACCAGATACATAGTTATGCCCAAGTGAAAGTGAAATTGATCTGTAACAGTCCCCACACATATAAGAAGTACACCAGAGGAGGATGTTTACTTGGATAGGTGGGCAGAGCTTGCTAAAGGGACACAGCTGCCAGTGGCCCATCTGGGAAGCCTCGTTGTCTCTGCAGGCCTGAGACTCTCCTCTCCTTCAGAGACACATCAGAGTGCGTTGGAAGAACAGGCAGGAGAGGCCCAGCTAGAACTAGTGGCCCCTTGCAGAAGATTCTTTGTCCCTGTGGGCCAAGGGCTCTCCTACCCTACCCAGTGACACAGGAACACCTGGAGGACAGCAGGGGAGGCACCAAGAGACACCTGGAAGCCTGACGGAGGGAAACGCCTCCTGTCTCTTCAGGCAGCACCAGCAAGGACCAGTGGGGTCCAGAATGGCACCAGATTAGCAAAGAAGACCAAGATAATACCAAAAGCTTCTGAACATCAAACTGCCATTGGAGGAAAGACCCACAGAAGTAGGACAAATCTCACATGCTAAATTTAAGCAGGGCAACTACCAAGTAAAATAAAAGATTTTAAATAGGACCCAGAATCTTCTCACACAATAGGAAATACCTAGGATCCAGTAAAAAAAGTGCCCATCACACAAAGAGCCAAGAAAGCCCCAATTTGAATGAGAAATGACAAACAAATGATGCCAACACTGAGATGAATCATATGTTGGAATGACCTGCAAGGATTTTAAAGAAGCTGTCATAAAAATGCTTCAACAATCAATTACAAATCCTCTTGAAACAAATGAACAAATAGGCAATCTCAGAATATAAGTAGGAATTATTAAAAAAATTCCAAGTGGAACTTTGAGAACTGAAAAATACAAGAGCAGAAATTTTTAAAACCTCAGTAGATAGGTTCAATAGTGAAGTGGAGATGACAGGATAATGTCAGTGAACTTGAGGTCAGAACAACAAAATTCAGTCACTCTAAACAACAGAGAGAAAATAGACAAAAAAAAAAAAAAAAGTAAATAGAGCCACGAGGACCTGTGAGACAATGACAAAATATCCAGCATTAGTATCACTGGAGTCCACCAAAGAGATAAGAAGGAAAAATGGGACTGGAAAAAAAGTGACAAAATAATAGCTGAAAACTTCCCAAAGTTGGTGAAATATACAAATATACAGATTCAAGAATCTGAGTAAACTCCAAACAGGATAAGCCCAAAGAAATCCAGGCCAAGACATGTCATAGTTAAACGTTTGAAAATTAAAGACAAAGAAAAAAATGAGAAAAATGACACCAATTCAATTGCAGATTTGACAGCAGACTTTCTGTTCAAGACCAAAGAAGCCAGGGGGAAAATGGCACGATAGTTTTCAAGTATGAAAGGAAAGAACCATTAACCATGAATTTTATTATTTTACTTTTATTTTATTTTATTTTATTTTATTTTATTTTATTTTATTTTATTTTTAGAGACAAGGGTTTTACTCCATCACCCAGGCTGGAGTGCAGTGACACAATCTTGGCTCACTGAAGCCTTAAACTGTTGGGCTCCTGTGATTCTCCTGCCTCAGCCTTCCAAGTAGCTAGGACTACAGGCGTGTGCCACCATGCGTGGCTAATTTTTTTATTTGTAGAGATAGGGTCACACTATGTCGCCCAGGCTGGTCTTGAACTCCTGGCCTCAAGCAGTCCTCCTGCCTCAGCCTCTCAAAGTGCTGAGATTACAGGTATTAGCAACCCCAAACTTTATATTTCACAAAACTATCCTTCAAGGATGAAGGGGAAATAAAAATATTCTCAGATAAATAAAACTAAAAGAACTTATTGTTAGAAAACTTATTTTTATTGATTGTTTACAGGAGGGTTTTCAAGCTAAAGGAAATTATAAAAGAAATAATTGGAGCATCAGAAAGAAAAGAAGAGATTATAAAAGAAATAATTGGAGCATCAGAAAGAAATTATAAAAGAAATAATTGGAGCACCGGAAAGAAAAGAAGAAAGAGCAGAAATATGGGGAGATATAATAGATCTATCCTTTTCTTCATGAGATTTACAAATCATATTTTTAACGATTGAAACAAAAGTTGTAACATCACCTAACACTGAAGACAATAATATTTAAAGCTGGAGAAGGTAAAGGGACCTGAATGGAAGTGATGTTTACATATTTTCATTGAAGGAGTAAAATGTTGATGCTGGGACTGTTATAAGTCACATATATATGCTGTCATACTGACAAGATTCATTACAAGAGCAATACAAAGGGCTACATTCAAAAACTCTGTAAATAAATCAAAATAGAATTGTAAGAAAAAAAAAGTTTAAATAACCTGAAGGAAGGCAAGGAAAGACAAACAGAGGAATGAGAAAACAAACCATAAAATACTGGAAGTAAGTGCTAACATGTCAATAATACTTTTTAAATTAATGGTCTAATCACACCAATCAAAAGACAGATACTGGCAGTGTGAATTAAAAAAAAAAAAAAGAACACAACCAAACTATGTGCTGCTTTTGAGAATCTCACTTTAATTCTACATAGGTAGGTTCAACTAAAAGGATTTTTTGAAATACATCATGCAAAAATCCTCAACAAAATATTAGTAAAATGAATCCAGCAATGTATTAAAAATTATACACTATGATCAAGGGGGACTTACTCCATATGTACAAGAATATTTGTTCTTTTTTTTTACCCAGGCTGGAGCGCAGTGGTGCAATCTTGGCTCACTGCAGTCTCCACCTCTATGGTTCAAGCAATTCTTCTGCCTCAGCCTCCCAAGTAGCTGGGATTATGTAGGCACTGGCCACCATGCCCAGCTAATTTGTATTTTTAATAGAGACGGGGTTTCCCCATGTTGGCCAGGCTGATCTCGAACTCCTGACTTCATGTGATCCACCTGCCTTGGCTTCCCAATGTGCTGGGGTTACAGGCATGAGCCGCCCCACCTGGCTATTTGTTTTTGTATATTGGAAATATTTGTTCATTTGTTTCAAGAAATTTGTAATTGATTGTTTCAACATTAGAAAATCTATTAGTATAATCCAGCATATCAACAGGCTAAAGAAGAAAAATCATATGGTTTTATCAATTGATGCAGAAAAAGCCTGGACCAAATTCCACACCATTCATAATAAAAACTCTCAGCAAAATAGAAATAAGAGAACTTCCTCAACTTAATAAGAACATCAATACCTACAGCTAAAGTCATACTTAGTAGTGAAAGGCTGAATGATTTCCTCTTAAGATTAGAAGAGTCAAAGACATCTATTCTCACCTCTGTGATTCAGCATACTACTGAAAGTTCTAACCATGGCAACAAGGCAAGAAAAGAAATAAAAGGCATACAGATTGGGAAGGAAGAAATAAAACTTTTTATGTGTAGGTAATGTATTATCTACATAGAAAACCCCAGGAGATCTACAAAAAAAAAAAAAAATGGAACTTTTACGAGATTTCAGCAAAGTCACAAAATTAATACACACACTTCAATCATATTTTGATAAAGTAACAGTGAGCATGTGGAAGTGAAAATTAAATACCCAATACCACTTACAATTGAGTTTCAAATAAGATGAAATATTTATGCACCTAAAAAAGTATGTACAGAAGTTTTTTGTTGAAACTTACAAAATGCTGAAGATATCAAAGAAGATCTAAATAAATGGAAAGACATGTCCTGTTCATGGATTGAACGACTTAACATATTAGAGACGTCAGTTCTCCCCAGCTTGATCTATAGGTTTATCAAAATTTCTATAAAAACCCCAGAAAAGTTTTTTACAGACATAGTTAAGCTTATCTGAAATTTATATGACAAGTCACAGGCTCTAAAAAAGTTTAAACAATCTTGAAAAAGAAAAATAAAGTGGGAAGAATCATTATACCTAGTATTAAGGCTTACTATGTAGCTGCATTCATCAAGATGTATTTGCTCTGGTGGAGAAACAGACACGTAGACCAATGGAACAGTTATAGAAATACACCCACACAACATGCTCGACTGATTTTTGACAAAGATGCAAAAGCAATCCAGCGGAGGAAGGATAGCCATCTCAATAAATGGTTGGAGCAATTGGATATCCAAAGGCAAAATAATAAACCCCAACCTAAACCTCATACCTCATGGACATCTTAACTCAAAATGGAGTGTGGACTTAAATCTAAAACATAAAACTGTAAAACTTCTAGAAAGAAATGTGGGAAAAATTATGGGGATGTTGGGCTACCAAAGGATTTTTAGTCTTGATTCCAAAAGCATTATCCATAAAAGGAAGGATTAATAGATTGGACCTCATCAAAATTAAAAGCTTTCACTCTGTGGGAGACCCTGTTAAGAACATAAAAAGATGAGCTGCAGACTTACAGAAAGTATCTGCAAATGACATGTCAGACAAAGGTCTTAGTATCTAGAATATATGAAGAACTCTTAAAACTCAACCGTAGAAAACAAACCATCTAATCAGAAAATAGGCAAAATGTATGCACAGACATTTCACTGAAGAGAATCTACAGATGGCAAAGAAGCACATGAAAAGAGGGTCAACATCGTAAAATTCAACATCCCTTCAGGTTAAAAACTCTCCATAAACTAGGTACTGATGGAACATATCTTAAAATAATAAGAGCCATTTATGACAAACCCATAGCCAATATCATACTGAATGGGCAAAAGCCAGAAGCATTCCCTTTGAAAACCGGCACAAGACAAGGATGCCCTCTCTCACCACTCCTATTCAACATGGTGTTGGATTTCTGGCCAGGGCAATCAGGCAAGAGAAAGAAATAAAGGGTGTTCAAATAGGAAGAGAAGAAGTCAAATTGTCTCTGTTTGCAGATGACATCATTGTATATTTAGAAAACCCCATCGTCTCAGCCCAAAAACTCCTTCAGCTGATAAGCAACTTTAGCAAAGTCTCAGAATACAAATTCAATGTGCGAAAATCACAAGCATTCCTATACTCCAACAACAGACAAGCAGAGAGCCAAATCATGAATGAACTCCCATTCACAATTGCTATGAAGAGAATAAAATGCCTAGGAATACAGCTTACAAGCGACGTGAAGGACCTTAACATCACAAACCACATGGTCCAATCATTCTACTCCTAGATATTTATTCAGGAGGAATGAAAGCCGACGTCCATGCAAAGACTTGTATGCAAATGTGTGTAGCTTTATTTATAACAGCCCAAACCTGAAAACAACATCAACCGGTGAATGGATAAATAAATTGTGGTATTTAATAAATAGTATACAATAGAATACAGCTCAGCAATAAGAAATGAATGAAGTATTGATTCATGCTACAACATGGGTGAATCTTAAAATAATTATATAAGTGAAGAAAGTCAGGAAAAAAGAGTAATTTCTGTGTGATTCCATTTGTATAAAATTCTAGAAAACTGAAACTAATGTGTAGTGACAGAAAGCCAATGAGTAGTTCCTGGAGAATTGAGGGAGAGGGCTTGTAGGAGGGTGTGCAGATTTACAATGGGGCACAAGGGAATTTGGAGGGTGACCAATATGTTCATTATTTTGACTGTAAGAATGATTTTGCAGGTGGGAATGTCAAACTTTTCAAATGGTACATTTTACAGATGTTCAGCTTGTTGTATGTGAATTACACATTAATAAAGCTGGCTAAAAATGGGATAATATAAAAACAACATAAAATTCTTTAGATTCTTCTTTTCCTGATACAGTTGGCTTTCTGTTAGAAATGTTTGACATTTTCTGGCCGTGTGCTGTAGTCCCAGGTACTTGGGAGGCCAAGATGAGAGGATCACTTGAGCCCAGGAGCTCAAGACCAGCGTGGGCAACATAGTGAGCCTCTTGTCTCTAAAAAGAAAAGAAACATGTTTGGAATTTGAGCTCTTTTTATCTAGTCTTATAGCATATTCACTTCTCATTTTGGCAGAATGAAGATCTGACTCTTTTAGTTAAGGAAATGGAACAGGGTCACAGTGATCTGGAGAAGATGCAAGACCTTTATTCTGAGTCCTTGATCATGGACTGGTGGTACAATGCAGAAAAGGATGGAGACAGCAAGTGAGCACCTCTGCCCGCCTGTCTCCCTGCGCTGAGGCCTCTTGAGAGCTGGGCTTGCCTGCTGGGCCCTTGTCCTTTCTGAAATGCTCTGTGAAATTTCTTTTAGTGAAAAGAATCACATAGTGTGATTAAGTTAGGATTTTTTTAAGCAAAGAGAATTAACAATTTAATAAAAATTTAATTTAATTGTGGGCTTGAGGAGGCCACATATTCCCCTTTATGTTCTCCACGCTGTGTGGACAGGCCCCCAGACCCAAGCAATGAGAGGGCGGAGAGGAGCACTGTGTGGGGAAGGAGCTCTGACTCAGGGATCAGGAGGCCGAGGCCTGGACTTCCCTCTGTGTGACCGTGGCGAGGCCCGAACTTCTCTCCACGCCTCTCCATTGCGTGGGTCTCTGTTTCCTCATCTTTAAAATGGTGGCCGTGGTGGTGGGTTTGGGACAGATGACTTCTCATGTCTGCCCCCATCCTATATTCTTATATGTTTCTAATTCGTGGTTTTTAAACAAAATCAAAACCACTGCCAAACACTCAGGAAATTGGTCAAATCTTATTAAAATGATTTAATATTTTCCAGATATTCAAGTATCACAGCCTACCCTGCCAGGAGATGTCTTTTTTATTTCAAAGAATGATAGAAAATTGGGGGAAAAAAAGAAAATACATTTATTAATCAGAATTTATTGTTCAACAAAATGCACTGTCTTCCTGTTAGCAAATTAAGCATTTGTATGGGCTTAAGGTAGGACACGACTGTGGAATCGGTAAAAAGAGGTAAATGTTATAATGGCCATCTTACAATAAGATTTTATGGCATTATTTTTTAAGTATTTGGGAAAGCACAGATACAGCTTCTAAATTTCAAAAATTTGAACAAATAAACTAAGAATCAAGTAAATGAGAAGCCATTTATTGAGTACAAACCATGCAGTAAGAGAATCGGGGTGCACAGATGAATGTCAGTCTGGTTCCTTCTGCTGTGGGGGGCACAGTGCGGGCACAGACCCACAGAGGGCCATGGAACCCGGGGCAGGTGCTCCACGGAGGCGTCGAGGGGCAGTCGTGCAGGAGGGAGGGCACACGTCACAGTGTTGGAGCAGAAATTGCTCTGGAAAACTTTGTATGGCTGCTGTCTTCAGCGCTTCAGAGAAGGTCATATCTGGGAAAACATGCAAGCGTTTCTGGGATCGCTCCATTCTCCAGAATGGTTCCCTGGGATCTGGTGCTGGCATGGGAGGTCCAAGGCAGGAGTTCCTTTCTCTAGCTTTTATAAGTGCTTGCTGGTAGACACTGGTTAGAGAATGGGTTTCTGCAGTGCTTACTTGTTTATAACCGGCTTTCACTCCTACGAATCCTCCCATCAGCCCCATGTAGTCACTATATAGGTGTGCAGGTGACGTTTCCTGCAGTTGATGGATGAGGAAAGTGAAGAAGTTTAGAGAGGATTGAGTGACTTGACTGAGGTCACAGAGCCAGGAGGGACCAGACCTGTGAAGTGAGCTGTATCTTCTGACTCCAAGGCTGGGCCCCTGTCCACTCTTCTGCATCAGTCAGGGATAAATGACTATTTTTATATTAACCCAGATGGGGGAAGGCTCACTTTTTTAAGTTTGCAGTGTTCAACATGAATGTATTGACTTAACTCTGCCTTCTTGATGGAAATTTTCTTTTCTCTCTCTTTTTTTGCTCGACTTTTTATCTAAATCAAAACAGGCATCAAAAGGAAATCTGTTCTATGATTTCAACCCCAGAAAAGTGTGCAAAGCCTCATTCTGATGTCGATTCAACACAAATTTCATCCCTGAATATGTTGAAGGGACCATGGGGCCTTTCAGATCAAAAGGTTCAGAAAAAGAAAGTCCTTCACGCAGGTATCAGTGAACAAAATGGCTTGACTCTTTGCTGGTTTCTCTTCAAGGCAAGAAGATAGAATAAAACTAAACCCACATAATATTTTTAAGAAGCACTAAACCTGTGGGTTTTTTAAATTAAAATTTTTATTAAAATAATTGTACATTCACATGATCTTATATATACCTACGCTTCATCCTGTTTCCCCAGTGGTAACATCTTGCAAAATAATAGTCCAATATTGAAACCAGGATATTGATATTGATGCAATCCACAGGTCTTATTCAAATCATCCAGTTTTACTTGTACCCGTGTGAGTGTGTGTGTGTATGTGTGTGTGTGTGTCTGACAGTGTGTGTTTAGGTCTACACGGTTTGATCACGTGTATAGGTTTGTGTTTCCACCACTACAGTCAAGATACAGAAGAGTCCCATCACCTAGGGAATCCTTCATGCTGCCCTTTTATAACCACACCCACCTCCCTTGCACACCCTTCCTGCAGCTAAAATCAAACTAAAAGGTGAAAGACTGAATTATTTTCCCCTAAAATTGGGTGAAAGGATGCCTACTCTCACCACCCTTATTCAACATAGCACGGGAAGTTCTAGCCACTGCAACAAAGCAAGAAGAAATAATAAAGCCAGAAAGATTGGAAAGGAAGAAATAAAACTGTCCCTATTTGCGGATATTGTATTGTCTATGTAGAAAACAGCAAGGGATGTACCAAAAATACAAGTCCTAGAGCTACTGAGTTCAGCAAGGTCTCTGGCTACGGGACACACAAAACCAATTGCATTTTGATATACTAACGGTGAACATACAGCAACCTATATTAAAGTCATTCATAATTGCTCCAAATAAAATAAAATAATTAGGTGAACATGTAACAAAGTATGTGCAGAACCCGTTTGCTGAAAATTACAAAATTCTGCTGTAAGACACTAAAGAAGATCTAAATAAATTGAGACACCATGTTCATAGGTTGAATGAATTGGTGTGATAGATGACAATTCTCAGCTCATTTATCTATAGGTTTAATGAAATTCCTAATAGAATCCCAAAAATGTTTTTATAAACATATACAAGCATATTCTAAAATATATACAGAAACATCAGGTTCTACAATAGCTAAAATAATTTTGAAAAAGAGACTAAAGTTGGAGAAATCACTGTACTGGACATTAAGGCTTACCACATAACCACATTAATCAAGACGGTGTGGTATTAGCAGAGGGATAGGTGGAATAGGACCTAGATTTAATCCACACAGACATACCCAAATGATTTGACAAAGGTGCAAAATTAACTCAATGGAGGGAGTATAGCCTTTTCAACAAAGATGCTGAAGCAATATCTACAGTCAAAAAAGGAAAAGAAACTCGACCTTAACCTCACATGTACCGTGGATTTAAATGTAAAACAGAAAACTATAACACTTCTAGAAAAAAATTAAAGAAAACCTCTATCCAGTTAAGGAAGTTCCACACATTTCTAGCTTTCTGAGAGTTTTTATCATGAATGGATGCTGGATTTTATCAAATGCTTTTTCTGTGTCAACTGATATAGGCTTTTTCTTCTTTAGTCTATTGAAATGGTGGATGACATCAATTGATTTTCAAATGTGGAAGCAGCCTTGTATATCTTGGAATATTTCCCACTAAGTCTCAGTGTATAATTATTTTAATACATTGCTGATTCCGTTTGCTAGTATTTTGTTGAGGATTTTGGTATCAAAGTTCATGAAAGCTATTGATCTATAGTTTTTTTTATTTTTCTTTTTTAACACTGACTTCATCCAGCTTTGGTATCAAGCTAATAGTGTCCTCACCAAGTGGGTTGGAAAATTGTCCCTCCTCTTCTATTCCTGGGAGAAATTGATGTAATTCTTCTTTGAATGTTTGGTAGAGTTATCATGGAGCCATTTGGGCCTAGGGATTTCTTTTCCAGATTTTTCATGATGAATGCAATTTCTGTAATGGTTTTAAGGATATTGTCCATTTCAGCTTGGTCGAGTTTTGGCACTTTGTGGTTTTTGAGTAATTGGTCTATTGTTTCTAATTTATCAAATTTATGAGGGCAAAGTTGTTTATTATATCCCTTTGTTAGCTTTTTAATGGCTGCAAGATCTTTAGCAATGAACTCTCGATATTAGTGCTTTGATCTGTCTTCTCTCTTTTTGCCTTTTTTCTATCTATCTAGCTAGAGGCTTTCTTGCTTTTCTTTCTATTTGTTCATTTGTTTCCAGAGAATGTATAATTAATTGTTGAAGTACTTTTATGGGTAGCCTCTTTAAAATCCTTGTCAGATAATTCCAGCTCCTGATTCTTCTTGGTGTTGGCATCATGCATTTGCTTTTTCTGATTGAAGGTGTGATTGTTTTTCTAGTTACTGATATGATGGGTGATTTTTGATAGTATCTTGGACATTTTGTCTATTATGTTAGGAACTCTGCATCTCATTTAAGTATTTTATTTTATGAAGTAGTCACCCTGTTTAAATTTAGCATGTGGGCCTTGACCTACTTTTGTGGGCTGTGGTTCTGATGGCGATTTAATTTTCACAGGCTCTGTGGTATTGTTAATATTTTGGTGCTTGTTTTTATGGTGTTTCTGGGGCTCCTACTGGTCCCTGCTGGTGCTCCCTGAGGTGGCAGCAGGGATCCCCTCAGACCAGGATGTTAGATGTCTCCGAGGGGAGAGTTGCAGCAGCTTCCCCCAGTGTTGTCTCTGAGGTGTCCCCACATTGCTGGCAGGGAGGAGGGCCTTGAACCCACAGGGACAAAGAGGCGTCCCGGAACGGGCCACTAACTGAAGATTGGCCCTCTTGCTCCTGCTATCTCTGTACAAGGGAGCAGCATCGTACATGGGAACAAACAGCCTTCCCACACTGGCCACTTTTGTGGCTGCATCCCTTTTTCCAGTCCTGCCTGCCTGTTCCAGTGAACCTGAGTTTTGCCAGAGTTGCTACTTGTCTTAAATATTTTAATGGCCAATTGTCACTGCCACCATTCCACTTAGATTTGGGATGCTCGGTATTGGGAGACAATCATGTGCTGAGTTTCTATTTTGTTTCTATTTGTGATGTAGAGGAGTGGTGAAATGCCGTGACTGATCCTAAAGAGTCGGAGGAGGGGCTAACTGTTTGACTCCACTGCTAGATAAATGTTTCATTCCGTATTTGTGGCCTTTGGGAATGGTATAGTTTTTATGTTTGGAGACTTGGGGAGCTAAATTTCATTTTCATTTGGCTCACGTAAATCTGATTGTTTTGCCTGGTAATGTTGGTCAAGGTGGGCTGCCAGTGTGGACACTGGCAGGAGCTCAGCTCTCTGATTTGGATTGTTTATCTCTTTCTCACAGACATAGCTTCTAAGAAAATTTAGCTTTCTTAGTTCCTGGGTACAGAGACAATCAAGGCAGGGCTTACCCTTTTGTTGCCTAGAAAAACAATGATTACCGTATAGCACACTCCTTCTCTATGCATGGAGACCACTGGTGTTACTTTTCTGTGTGAAAGCCACCCATTTGCAGATTACTAGCTAATCTTCACTCTAACTATCTAATTTCTTGTAGGAGAGGGTAAGTCCTCTCAGTGAAAACACAGACACATTTCATTCACGAACGCTGACATAAAGCCTTGGAACTAGGTACTTCTAAAGCCTCCAAATTATGAAGTACAGACTACATTACAATTAGTGTGGTTTATGTTATCAAATATAAAAAGTAATCAAGATGACTTGGCACAGGCTCATTGTCCTCTAAAGCACACAGATTCAAGGTCAATATTTGCTAAGTTGTCATTTGCCTGTAGAAGGGACACATCACAGGGTAGAAAATAACATAAACAAAGATCTGGACAGCAACTGTGGTGGGCAGAATTTCTAGAATGGCTTACCAAAGATGTCCTGCCCCGAACCCTGCAATCTTTGAATATGATGACACGTCACTCTCATGACCAGGTTATGCTGACCTAGACAGGGTTATCTAGGTGGGTCCAGTGTAACTGTGGGAACCGTGAAAAGCAGGAGCTATTTCCAGCTGGTGGCAGAAGAGAAAGAGAGATTTGAACCACAAGAGGAATTCAATGTGCTATTACTGGCTTGAAGATGGAAGAGTCATGTGAAAAGTAATACAGATGCCTTAAGCAGCTGAGAGAGGCCGCTGGGCTACAGTCAGCAAGGAAATGGGGCCTCAGTCCTACAACTGCAAGGAGCTGGGTTCTGCCGGCAGCCTGAATGAGTGTGGAAGCTGACTTCTCTCCAGGAGGGGTCCAGCTTAAATTCAGATAAAGGGAGCAGGGCATCCTGGCAGCATTCAGTTTGTGGCAGCACCATCCTCAGAGGTTTGGGAAACAAAGGTTGCATTCTTACTTTAAGGAGCTGATAAAATAGTTATATCTAATGAAGCATCTCCTTCCATCCCCAATTCCTTTAACTCTTCCCTCTGTGATACCAACAGAATCAACCAAAACCAGCCTGCTCAGAAGCCAGATGTCCTCCCTCAGGAGCTCAGCTTGCAGTGAAAGGAAGGATGGCCTCTCCAATGCCAGCAGCCGGAGGACTGCTCTAAGTGACAAAGGCAAGCCGGAAAGCGTCTCTGTGGCCAACCAACCTCCCTTTCCACAATGTATCTGTTCCAGAAAGAGCTGTGTGTAGATATGTTGGGGAAATCATATTTTAAATGGGCCCAGATTGCTTCCTATTCAAAGGAATCCCTTGTAAGTCAGGTCTGCCTGCTTTATGACCTGGATTTTCTGAGAGCTGGCCTTGTGCTTATGGTGCCTGGGTGTTTAATACACACGTGGCTCACATAACTATGGTCATGCTGCTGCCCCTCCATGGTTTGATTTTGAAACTGTCATATTTCATACTTGATTTTTTTTCTTCCCTTTCTTCAGTGGATGATGCTATAAGATGAGCCCCTCTCTGGTCCAAATTGTCAGCCTTTTGGGGACTGCATATGAGGAAAATGTGATGTTTCCACTCAATTTTTATTACTATTGATAAAATTATTCATCTTAAAGTAATAAGTTTTGAAACGTTTGATGCCTGTAACATTTTTCTTTTATTTCAAATGGTTGATACATTTAAAATCCCAGTTAAACACACACATATACACACAATCCCCTAGGGAGTAGGAAGTGGCCGAGTGGCAAATGTGCCCCTGTGGCTACACAGTCATAGTTTAATTTAGAACTCTGTTTTCTTCATTGCTGATCTGTCTGATATCTTTTCTGCACTTTTTTTTTTTTTTGAGGTAGAGTCTCACTTTGTTACCTAGGCTGGAGTGCAGTGGCGTGATCTCGGCTCACTGCAACCTCTGCCTCCGCGGTTCAAGTAATTCTCCTGCCTCAGCCTCCCGAGTAGCTGGGATTACAGGCAGCCGCCAACAGGCCAAGCTAATTTTTGTATTTTTAGTAGAGACAGGGTTCCACCATATTGGTCAGGCTAGTCTCAAACTCCTGACCTCAAGTGAGCCACCCGCCTTGGCCTCCCAAAGTGCTGGGATTTTGGCCGGGCACAGTGGCTCCCTTTCAATTAACCTGCCATATTTCCTAAGTTGTCTACATGCACATTCCTTAAAGGGCTTATCAAATGATGATTGGGATATGATTTCTTAGCTATTTAACTAGCTCACACCCAAACACGCCTCCTTCTGAATGCTGCTCATTCAACAAATATCCCTTTTCATTTATAAATACACGTTTATATAAGGATATATTTAAAACCCCAAATATTAATTTGAAAATTTGAACTTACAACTAAACAGGACCTAACAGGTTTTTTGGTTTTCTACAGAAAGCTGAAGAACCACTAAACAATCTATCAGAAATTAAAATGTTGATCAAGGCTCTCATATAATTTGGGGGAGTCCAAAAGGTCAATATTGAACAATCATTGGTTAATGATATTTTTATTGCACACTTTTTAGAGGTGTGTTTTCTGAATGAAAGAATGAATACGTCTCATTGTCTCAAAACAGTGGTAGTGCCGTATTTACCCATGCATTGGTCTGTAGTGTAAATTGCAAAGGAATCTTGCCTGAGAGCCCGCTCTGACAAATCAGGATATGTTCTCTGAAATGTGGTCCATTTATTAGCAATCAGTCACAGCTGAACTGAGACAAGCGTGATCCCTTTGCATTTTATGTAAAACCCATATGTGAGCAAAATATACAACTGCCACTTCCCCTTCCACAGAAATGAGCATCCTGCTGGCTAAGGAGTGGCTGGATGACAAATCGTCAGAGAAGGTGACACGAGAAGGAAGCCAGGTTTATGACCACGAGTGAGTTCTTTAATTTGACAAAGACAGTTCTATTATGCTTCTGTTGGTTAGCCATCAAGTTGTAAATTTTAAAACACCACCTCCTTGTGTTCTTAGTTCTTCAGATGTGTCTTCAGAAAACTGGCTGAAGACCTATGGCTTGGTCGCCAAGAAACTCACCCTCATGGATGCCTTGTCAGTGGCAGCAGTCCCGCACAGCTCCACCTATGTTCCCGTCCTGGACAAGCATGTCGTGTCTAAGGTCTTTGATGAGGTAAACTGATTGTCTATACGTCCCTACTTGAGGCCATTTTCATTTTCTGCTCAAATAAAAAGTAGTCCAATTTCTTGTGTGGTTGTAACAGAAATGTATTTTAGCCATTGGGGGAAAAAGTATTTGTAAAGGCAGTAAAAGGGAGAGAGAGAGGCTTTTAAGAATTTGGGCACGGTGGCTCATGCCTGTAACCCCAGCACTTGGGAAGGCTGTGGTGGGTGGATCCCTTGAATCCAGGAGTTTGAGACCAGCCTGGGCAACATCGTGAAACCCTGTTTCTACAAAAAATACAAAAATTAGCCAGGCATGGTGGCATGCACCTGTATCCCCAGCTACTTGGGCCACTGAGGTGGGAGAATCGCTTGAGCCTGAGAGATCGAGGCTGCAGTGAGCGGTGATTGCATCACTGCATTCCAGCCTGGGTGACAAAGCGAGATCTTGTCTCAAAAACAACGAAAATAAGAATTCTCTTTTTAAGCTGAGAGAAACTGATCTTGGTTGGGTTGGCACTTCGTGGTTCGTTGCTAATGGATAGAAGTGTGGGGCTGCAGAAATGATTGAAAACTCTAGGTCAGAGTCATGAGTGAACATCAAATATCATCCCTTTATGAAAGGAAAGGGAGGACTTGCGAGAGATTATGTCCTTCTTTTGCTTACCTTCTCTTCCTAAATTGAGTGGCATCTTTTGTATGTAAAGGAAAAAGTTAAGAGAGAAAACAAGCAAGCCACATGTTAGCGAAAGAACCACCAGATTGTCCTAGGCCGGTCCCGAGAGGAGAAAAACAGCTTCCAATGGGAGGGCATGGTAGGGTTAAATGTGGAGGAAGGCCAAGGAAGTACTGAAAACTTAACACTGAATTTGGCAACAAGGAGGTGCTCATCTTTACAAGAATAATTCCAGTGGAACGGCTAATCTCGGGTCCGACTGCAGTGGGATGAAGAACACCAAAAACATGAGAACATGAAGACGGAACCTCAGTGCTTCCTGGCAAATACAACAGCAACTAACGATTTAAATAGAAACATTTCAGTCTTTGCAGTCACTGAATGGAAACAATATCCTTAAAAGACTTGTCTCATGCTGAAATCTTTGCAGAGGAAATGATACAATGCTTAGGGATGCTGGGGTTTGCTTTATTGTAATTGGGGTGGTGGAGTAGTGTGGGCGGGGGAGAGTAGATGAAATAGATAGACCACACGTTGATCATTGTTGCATTTGGATAAGACTTAGTGAGAAGGGTCGTTTTACTCTTCTTTCTGCTTTTTTGTGTATTTGAAATTTTCCGTAAAAAGAAGTTGAAAAGATCAAAGGCAGGAGAAAGTTTTTTTAAAAATGAAAAGACCTTTTCTAACTGGCCTTGAAATAGCTGAGATTTGATGTATTGGGAGAAGCAGATGAATTGGTGAATTTTTTTCTATTAGCACATTTAAAAAATTATCACCCATGGAGGCTCACCTGCCTGCTGGTTTGGGATGACCAGCGACTCTCCCTCCGGAGGCTGTGTGTGTGTTCTCCTCTAGGCTGGTTCCTGGCTACTTTGCCTCAAGGTGAGTGCTCCTGTCCCTGGCTGTTTCCTTGTCATTGGCAGATTTGATTTATACCTAATTAGTCAGATGTCAACTCACCACTTGAACTTGACTTCTTCTAGAAGCAACAGGGAGAAACTGAACCCTAATTTATTTCTTGTAGGAGGTTTGGGGACAGCTCCTTCATATTCTCTGCAGTTATATTACTATTCTTGAGTTTTATTTGGGATGAAATATATTTAGTGAACTCTACTTAGAAATAGAATTTTCTTGGGCTTATTATGCCTCCTTCTAAATGTCCCAACAACTTGAGGTAGAGTGAAAAGTAAATTTCTTGAAAAAAATATGGTAGGATAGGGAAGCAGAAGCATAAAATCCAAGGAAGAAACAATAAAGGAAAGATTTATAGGCTGAGTAGGTAAAAATGTTATTTTGCTTAAAAACATGTAAATAAAATGAAGACAAATCTCAGAAAAATACCTGCAACACACATGACAGACAAAAAGGGCCATAGGAGTGATATCTTACTTGTGTGTATCAGTATAAAGCACTGTGTTTGTATGAATCAGTGTTCAGTATGCAAACACACATGCACATACATCCATACCATAAGGGAATGAGAAAATGACAAATACTCGAGTGGAAATTTTAGGGAAAAAAAGGAAAAAAGTCAAACTCATATACAAAAATATTTAACTTTACTGGTAACCAAATATATGCCTTAAAAAATGCAAATTGATAATCAATTAGACACCACCTCCCCCATCAAATTGGTAAGGTTAAAAATCACCAATAAACAGTAATGGCAATGACAGGGTGGGATGGACACTTATATCCTGCTAGTGAGAGTATAAATTGGTGCATCCTTAGCGTAAAATGTTCAGAAGCCTTAAGAGCTTATATTTACCCCAGCGAATTCATATATTACTAGGAATCTATGTAAGGAAATAATTAGAGATACTGAAGTATATGTGCAGAGAATAATTACTACAGCCTTTAGCCAACAATGGAAAACAACACAAATTCATATAATGGAATGTCATACATTCATCAAATATCACATTTCTAAAGAATAAGTTTCACACGATGAAAAGTCCTCGTGCTAAATGAAATATCATGCTAAATGAAAAAAATCAGAATATATAGTGTGTTAGAAACTTGGTTGTTCATGTGACTGATTTAGGCATGGTGGTACTTTCCCCTTCCCTCCCTTTTTTCTTTTACCAAAATGTTAACAGTTTAGCTGGGTGGTGAGATTGTTGGGAGATTTTTTTTTTTTTTAATTTATGTAGTTTTTAATTTTTATTGTAGTACTTTTAACTCTGAACATTATTAATTATACACTGAGAAAAATGTTAAGAAAAACAGACCTGGCCAGGTGCAGTGGCTCACACCTGTAATCCCAGCACTTCGGGAGGCCAAGGCAGCGGATCATTAGGTCAGGAGATCGAGACCATCCTGGCCAACATGGCGAAACTCCGTCTGTACTAAAAATACAAAAAAATTAGCCAGGCGTGGTGGCGTGTGCCTGTAGTCGCAGCTACTCGGGAGGCTGAGGCAGGAGAATTGCTTGAATTCGGGAGGCAGAGGTTGCAGTGAGCTGAGATCACGCTACTGCACCCCAGCCTGGCAACAGAGCGAGACTTCATCTAAAAAAAAAAAAAAGAAAGAAAGTGAAACAGACCTGAAAGCAAATGACAGAATGATGTAAATGTAATGGGAACTTAATTTTTAATTAACTGCTTTATTTTTATCTGATAAGTAATATATGAATAATTCTCAGTATATGAGATTTAAGCCATACTTAAGTCTTCAGAGGAGGCTTCTCTCACCACTACGCCTATCCATGAAGGAAACACGTTAAATAGTTTGGTGAATTTCCTTCCAATCCTTTTTCTACATATGCATATGTAAGTATGTGCACACATAACGTATTTATACAGAGACACATAAGAACTTTAATAAACATGAATAAGACAATACCATATACATTTACTATTTTAAAAACTATTTTAAACATTTTGTCTTAGAGCCCTTTCCATACAGGTAGATGGTCTCATGCCTATAGTTGCAAGGTTCTTCCCCATTATTAATGGATATTTACATTGTGTTCTTCCTTCCCCTCTTACAAACATTCCTGTAACAGGTATCTTTGCACATAGATTTTTGGGCACATGTATAAGTCTGTCTTTGGAATAAATTCCTTCAAGTCAGATGGCTGGACCCAAAGGGTATGTGCATTTTAAATTTTGATAATTCAAATCATCCCCCAAATTCATTGTACATTTTCACTAGTATGTATCCCCACAGACAGAGTAAAATAGTACTCTCTTCCTAAGAAGAACTCTGTGTAATACTTGATAATCATTGGTCCTTGGTGTGTAGAAATGCTTTGAAAACCCTGAAAGTAGGATGCAGACATAAGATCTTTATTCAGCCTATTCTTTCCTCATTGGTTCATATGCTGAAGAAGCAAACTTAATATTCAGTCCAACAGTTAGAAATTTTTTTCTCTGAGATGTATGTGATATATCCATACTCTGTGAATAATAATATGCCTACTCTGAGGTTGTTATGGAATTAAAAGAAGTAATGCATACAGTGTAAAGTACTTAGCAGGCACTTAAAATGTTGACTTTTCTTATAAAAATATTCAACAAAATTATGCCTATTGTATATGCCTGTGTTGGGCTCTAGAATACAGTGCCAAACAGGAAAGCCAACATTCCTACCCAAGCACAACCGACAGTCTCAGGAGGAAGTAGCAATGAAAATGAGAGAAGTTCTAGTTAAATGTGACGAGTGGGAAGTGCTGAGTGAAGATGCAGGAGATGTCCCTCACCTGGCTTCAGTGGCCACAGAAGGCTTGCCTTAGCTAGTGGCATCGGAGTTCAGACCCAGGGGAAGAGAAGGAGTTATGAAGGTGGAGAGATGGGAAGAGAGCCCCAGGCAGTGGGGGAGCTTGGGGAATCCTAAGGGACAGAGAATGTTTGTCATTCCAGAGAAGTTTAGTGTGAGTGGAGAAGGTGATAAAGCTGGTGAAGGAAGGGCCTTGATTGAATTAAGGATTTTGAACTTCATCCTGAGGGGAATGGAGGGGTTGTTAGCAGAGGAGAAATTAATTTGGGGTTTGAGCTGGCACACAGAGAATAGTTGGAGAGGCGGGCAGTCAGGAGGCAGTTGGGGAGATGGGGGCAGTCAGGAGGCAGGACTGGGTGGCTGGAACCAGTAGGCTGTGTGGCTGGAACACTGCGGATGTACCCAAAGCTCTTTATAAAGTCAAGTCAACGATGTGGGGCTGAGAGAGAGAAAAATGCCAAGAGTGATTCTCCAGACTCCAGCCTGGAATATCAAGCAGGGGAAAAATAAAGAATGAGTAGTGAGGGTCCTGTTCTTCAGGGGGGCATCCTAGTCATCTGCCTCTAGAACACAAAGCCCAGGGGAGGGGATGAACAGTTCTCAAGCGCATCCCATGGGCACTTGTGCTTGGTGCCTTCTGTGGCATTGTGAGTTCTCAAGACAGCCTGCACGTAGGTAGGCACTGCACAGCACACTTGCCCTCCCTTATTCATAGTAAGAATCACTGTGATGACAGGCATATACTGCAGTGATCTCCAGTCTCACATCTAAAGCACTTTTGTATCTTTGATTCCCTAATATTTTCTCTGACTGGAAGACACCCTCAGCTATAAATGGAAAGAATAACAAAATAATAATCTCAAATATCTTCCACCTCATGGGATGTATACCTTTTTGATGTTTGGACTTTTATGAAAAAGCAGACAAAAAGTAGAATGGAGTTGAAAAGGAAACACACTAGAGTCTTACTTCACTGAGAATCTTAATTGCGTCCTCCTCCTGTGTTCTGTGCACGGCCACATCTGTCTGCATAGAGTTGTAAAGCAGTGTCTGGCTTTGTCCCCAGCTCTTTGTTTCATTCATCACTTATGTATGGGCTCTTTCTTCTTCTGGAACACAATGCTGTTTTGGTTTTCAGTGTTTCCCGGACCAGCCTCAAATCGGTCACCTTGGAAATGAGGTATTGAGCAAAGAGGTTGCCCTAGCAACTCTTCATTACAAGATGCAAAATGGACTCGATAATTTTATCTTAGCTCTTTCAAAAAGATTAACTCTTCCCAAGTCATATACACAATAAAACTGATTTAGCTATGTAATGAACCTAGAATTTAAAGCTCTTTATTTGCTGGTTGATTTGAAAAGCATTGAAATAATTTGGGAAAATTGGTCTGCACCACTGGAGAGTCTACATCATCACCCATGATCATCGTCATTATCATAATGTCTTTTATAGCATCCCATCAAGGCTTCCTGTGTTGTCCGTCCTTCTCCGGGTTCTGCACATAGCTTTGTGACCAGATAGCCTGGATTGGTGCTCCAGCTCTGTCATTTACTCCTGAAGGACCATGGCAAGCTCCCTAATCTAGTATGCAGTGCACCCTCATCATATACTAGGTTCTGAGTAAAGCATTTGATATCATCAAATATCTCATCTAAAACTTAGAGTGACCTGTGAGGTGGCTATTCAGCTCACCATTTAGCTGACAAGGAATATTTGGTGCAAAGAGGCTAGGGGTGCTGTCAGGTCATGACATTTTGTTGCTTTTAAATATAATAGCAATGAACACAAAACTGTACACTGATAGAAAAGCTTTTTAATTAAAAATTTAAAACAGTTATCACAAAACCTACATATGTATATATTCAATGTATAGAAAGATTAGAAAATGTAGATAAGTGAAAAAGAAAGAAGCAATAGTTATCATCCACCTCATCATCTCGTGGTTATCTGGCCAGATCTTCTTACTTTCTGTATATAGATATCCAGACCCTTTGTTCTTTGTTTTGTTTTTGTTTTTATCATAATTAAATGAAACTGAACATCCTGTTTTGTACCTGCATTTTTCAACCACCTATCCATGAACATTGTTCCATGCTGGCATATACTTATCTACTATACCAGTTTAAATGCTCAGCCTTTTAATTGAAAAATATTAATTTAAACTTAAATTGAGAATAGAGTTTTATTTTCTAAAAGTTTAGACTGAAAAACTGTGAGATGTAATTTTTTTTTTTTTCTTGAGATGGGGTCTTGCTCTGTCGCCCAGGCTGGAGTGCAATGGCGTGATCTCAGTTCACTGCAACCTCTGCCTCCCGGGTTCAAGCAATTCTCCTGCCCCAGCCTCCCGAGTAGCTGTGATTACAGGCACACACCACCATGCCTGGCTAATTTTTTTGTATTTTTAGTAGAGATGGGGTTTCACCATATTGGCCAAGCTGGTCTTGAACTCTTGACCTTGTGATCCACCTGCCTCACTCTTCCAAAGTGCTGGGATTACAGGCAAGAGCCACCATGTAATTTACACTGTAGTAACATACTCTCGTGGGTTTATGAATGATCTTACTGACATGCAATTTGGCCAGCTGTTTTGTGGCCCTGCTTTCATTTTGTTCTATGGAGCCTGCAGGTGTTTCAGTTTGAAAGGCAGACATTTAAGTTTTGGCACTTGGCCATTTGCACAACTGTAATATCTATAAAGCTGTTGCACCTACATTCAAAGATTCCCTGTGTGGGATTTACACAGCTATTACATTTCCATTACACACATCCAATCAGAACCTCTCCTTGGCCAATCTGATAGGAAGCTCTGGGATATTTACTGGAAGAACTGATTTAGTTGAAAAACAGTGAAGTTGGAGAATTCAGTCAGAGTTGAACAATAGCTAATCACCAGTTTCACACTAGTTTCTCAATTTCAAAATGTTTTGTGATTGCTTTTAAACACAGCTAGAATGTTGTCAGGTGGAATTCGACCTGTTCTACTTTAACAATCAATAGCTGTGGGTACAGTTCTGTATTCTGTGTTCTTAATTTAGCATATGTTATGAACATTTTTCCTTGCAATAGCCATTTTGGGATGAATTTTAGTGATTACACTAACATTCAATAATATAAATTACTACAGTTTAATTATTCCTCCCAATTGGGGGCAGTTTACTTGGAATTTTGAAGAATCCTCATTTTCCTGTATCTCTTTGCTATCCCTTAGAACAGTTAACAGTAAAAACAAAAAACATCAAAAAACGTTGCTAAATGGTATTTCAATTTCAATTTCAATTCTTTTATCATTTGTGAATAGTTTTCTTATGTAAGCTAAATATATCTCTTAAACTGTTTTTCACATTATTCATATGTTTAGGAAACACCTCTTAAATAGCACAGTTACATTTCATCCTATGCCTCAACTACCAAGAATTCAAATTTGGTGGAATCCAAACAATTATGTTTTATAATATGATAAACTTAAAAAAAGTTTTGAATCTCAGCCGTTAATTTATATATAGTTTTAGTCTTTCATTTATTTAATAAATGATTATTTGGGACATGTTTTGTTCTAGAAACTAGTAATTTCAAAGGGGAATAAAGGATTATAAAGTTTGATGAAGAGGAAAGACACACAACAAAACTGCAATTAAATACATTTGTCTATAAAGGAATCGAATAAGAAATTATGTAGAGTGGTCAGTGCCTGGCAGAGAGTAAGGATAAATAGTATTATCACTATTGATAATCACTATTGAGTACAGTGGTTGCTTACAGAGTATTTCATCTCACAGTGGGGAGAATTCTAACAGAATCAGCCCAAATTGGCCTGTTCATGCATCCCAGCAATTCCTTCGGCCCTTTATGGTCAGTGACTGTCTCTCTGCACCCTCCATCCCCATCTCGATCGCTACCTCTACCTCTCTACTAGTTACAGCCTTGTCACACATGGTGTAATTATTCATATCAATTTGATAAGGCTTCTAGGTTAACCTCAAGAGAATTGAATAAAAGTAGGTAATACTTTAAGCCTCCCTTTTTTAAATCAAATATTATCCAGAAGAGTCCCTCGTTAGCCAGTTATGCTTGATTTGCATTATAACAGTAATAAGTAAATATTTTCCACGGTGCCAAGACCAGGTGGTTTTATTCCCTCTCAAACAGAGCTCTCAATGTCTTCATTAACCTCAGCTCCCTCCCCACTTGCTTTCTTACAGAAGCCGGGGGTGCCATGATTCTGCCCCCCAAGTCCTTATGAGAATGCCCCTTATGACCTCATAGTCACACTAAATTTGACATCATAAAACATTTCCTGTGATCTCCACGCAGCCACCATGTTATAAAAACTAAGATGTCAGACTCGAAGTGTGGGGTATGACTTTATCTTTCCCTGGATCTGCATGTGGAGAGGACGGAGAGTGGGTGCACACAAGCCAAATCTGAGCTACTATCACACTGAAGCACACAATGGCCACGAAAGGCATGAGGTTGAAATCCACAAAAGAGGGAAGTAGAACACTAAGCAGTGGGTTTTTCTTAAGTACATTAAGTCAGGAGACAAGCTGATCATGGTGAAATGTTATAATGTTGCTTAGTATTCTGTGGTATTGATTCACAATTGTGCCATACTGGGCAAATTTGGAAAGCTATTTACAGGCTTCTAACGGGGTATTTTTTCCAGGGAAAGAAAAACCCAAGGGACTTTCATTTTGTTGAGACTGATCTTTTTTTTCTTCTAAAAGTTTATTTGACATATAGCTCTATTTCGAGAGATGGTTTTATTTTTTTTTTAATTTCTACAAGCTTCATTCTGTTTTCAAAGTTCAGTCCTCCCACTTTTCAGCCCACTGTCTGGTTCCTTCTCTTTGACAAGAATTGTTTAGAAGCCACATGCTGAATTCATGTGGTTGTTAAGTAGCAAGATTGGACTGTGCAGTTTCTTAACTTTCTTTCTCTTCAGTTTTCTAAATCTTTGCCTATTGTTTGTTTGTTTTAGTCTTTGGTGGTTTAATTACCGAATTAAATATATGTAGTTTTTAAAAAAATGAAACAATACAGTAAAAAGTAAAAGTCCTATCTACCTTCTTCACTTGTCTTGAAATCTCAATTTTTAGAAGTAACCACTATTGATAGTTTTAAACCTAATTTTTAAATTTTTCCATTATTTTAAAAATAAAGCATTTCAGACAAAGTTGCAGCCACCTGTGCAACTCCTTTTTGTTCCACTTTCCATTCCTCCTTCTCCAGAGATAAACCCTAGCATGAGCTTCCATATACATTTTAATTTTTTTTTTTTTTTTTTTTTGAGATGGAGTCCCACTCTGTTGCCCAGGCTGGAGTGCAGTGGTGCAATCTCCGCTCACTGCAACCTCCGACTCCCGAGTTCAAGCGATTCTCTTGCCTCAGCCTCCCAGGCAGCTGGGATTACAGGCACATGCCACCGTGCCTGGCTCATTTTTTTTTTGTATTTTTAGTAGAGGCAGGGTTTCACCATGTTGGCCAGGCTGGTCTCAAACTCCTGACCTCAGGTGATCTGCCCGCCTCGGCCTCCCAGAGTGCTGGGATTACAGGGGTGAGCCACCCCACCCAGCCTATTTTAATATTCCTAATACAAAAGTACTAAAACATCGTCCTACAGGTTTAAAACTTTATAGAAATGGTATTACACTGGAAGCACCATTATGAAACTTACTATTTGTTTTAACATTATGTTTTTGAGATTTTATCTATCTTGATTTATTTTTCCTGCTCTATTTTTCCATTAAGTGCAATACCATTTTTTGTAAATATGAATATATTTGAACTTTTTTTAACCTCTTATTTTTTATGCTTTCTGTTAAATGTCATTTTTAAATGATCACTGCTTGTATTTCTATTCCTTTAGTGATCGTTTTAAAAGTTTTAATATAATGACAATTTTTTTTTTTTTGAGACAGAGTCTCGCACTGTCGCCCAGGCTGCAGTGTAGTGGTGTGATCTCGGCTCACTGAAACCTCCGCCTCCTGGGTTTAAGTGATTCTCCTGCCTCAGCCTCCCGAGTAGCTTGGATTACAGGCACCCGCCACCTCCCCCAGCTAATTTTTGTATTTTTAGTAGAGACGGGGTTTCACCATGTTGGCCAGGCTGGTCTTGATCTCCTGACCTCAAGTGATCCACCCGCCTCAGCCTCCCAAAGTGCTGGGATTACAGGCGTGAGCCACCGTGCCCAGCCAACAATTTTTTTTAACTAAGTCTCAAAGTATTTTGTATTTTTATTCTGCTCCCAAACACAATGGGGGATTTTAGTACTTTTTAATTAGTCATTAAAAACCTTTCCCCCAAAAATCTTGTCACTGTGATTTAGAGTTTCACTTTTGCCTTTAGGACATGCAATCTTTTTTAACTTTCAAGAGTTAATTAAATTTTTTAACAGTTTCAGCTGTATATCTCTTTATATCTAAAAAGCATCTTTAGTTTTCTTTTTGCTGTTGAGTGATAGTTTAGCTGGATATAAAAGTCTCTGTTAACTGTAAATTCCCCTTAGCAAATAAAGATATTATTTTCACATATCTATTATCTGATATATATACTACTCCTTTATACAGTCTGTTTTGTTTGAGTTGCTTTTAAGATTTTCTTTTAGATTCGGTATGCTGCAGTCTTATGATGATGTGTCTATGTGTGGATTTGTTTTTAGTCTTCTGTCGTGGGCTGATTTTTTATCTGAGGACTTATTTCTTTCATTAAACTCTAGAAAACTCAGCTGTTATGGTTTCAAATGGTGATTATCTAACCATCTTTCTATTCTATTCTTTTAAAATGTCTATTAATATATATTGAAGTTTCTCAGTCATCATCTAGTTATCTATATTATTTTTGTCTCTCTGTGCTATATTCTGAGGAAAGTCTGCAGTACTATCACCCAGTTCACCAGTTCTTTTTTAAAAATTTGGTGTAGCCTAGAATTTATTCTATTAAGATTATTTTTTGTTTGAATTACAATGTCTTTTCTTCCAAGATAAATTTTTTTCTTTTTTTTTCCCATCCATTTCTTCTTATGACACTTTAGTAAGTTTTTGTACTTTTATATGGCTGTAACATCTTTGAACAACCTAATAATAAATAAACAATTTTAATCATAATTAATTTAAAGTCATTGTTAGATGGCTCATAAAATTAATTTATTATCATGTGAATTGACATTCTGATTGTTAATTTGCTCAGCTATGATTTTGGCATTTTTTGGTGTGTACTTGGGAATTCTATTATGTTGGCTCATTTTCACAAGATTCTTTAAAAATCTGCCTTTTCTCTTTCTCCTTCTATTTGGCAGTTGCCTAAATCCATCCCCTTGATCCATCCCCCAACCCTCATGGGCATTTATAGCTCTTGTTCCATGGTGATGTTGTAGATATCACAGATTCAAAGAGTGCCTTGATTTAGGTCTTGTGAGGCTACATCAGTGTCCTCTCTCCCTAGGCAGGACCTTCTTTCAGGGGTGAGAGACCCTCATACCAGTGCTGACGTCAGGCATTGAGCCTGACATAGGCCTTTGTTTTTCAGAACACTCCTAGTCCCACTAGCTTTCCAGGAGTTGAACTCCCTCTGCCTTGCCATCTTTGGACACACAGCTTAACAAGCCCACAGCTTCAACCCCACTCATATGTTTACATTTCTGCTCAGCTTTTTGTCTCTAAAAACCTATCAGCATGTATCCCTTTCTCTCTGTCTCTCTTTCTCTTTCTTTTTCTCTTTCTTTCTTTCTTTCCTTTCTTTCTTTCTCTTTCTTTCTTTCTTCTTTCTGTCTCTCCTTCCTTTCTTCCTTCCTTCCCTCTTTGTATTATTTTCTTAAACATAGCAACAACAATAACATTATTGTATCATTTTGGAGGCAAGAGGAAACATAAAAGCATAAACTATGTCACCTCAATTAAAATTAAAAATTTACCTCTTAAAAATAATTTCCCACATTTCTAAAATGCCTACGTGCTCCTTATGGGTGGAATCATTTTTGAAACAATGACATTTTTCCTGTTAGGCTTTTTTGCATTTTTGTTTAAATATTAATATATGGAATATATCTTTTTGGGAACATGCGTTTATTCCTTTATCAACAAACATTTGTTGAGGGCACACTGTGTGCCAGGTACTATTCTAAGTGATAGGAATACAGTAGTGAATAACACAACATTTCTTGTCTTATGGAACTTACATTCTGATAGAGAGAGGTAGGTAATATGAAAATAGGTAAACATAAAGTTACAGTTACTATTAAGATTAAAGAAGAATTTGGAAAAAAAGATTGAAGGAGGATTTCAATTCTAGAGAAGATGAGGTAAGCATCTGTTACCCTGTTTGTGCCTTTGAATACAACTGTAAATCTTGGATAGAATACATGGAGAAGCTAACAGTGAACTTTGAAATTGAAAGGGTCCCCCCAAAATTGGGGAAGGAGACCAGAATTTGAAGTTCCACCAAACCAATACATTTACCATCTTTTCCCCCCGGAGCTGCTTGGCATGAAATCAAAGATATGCCAAAACCCAGAAGTAAGTACCAGGCACAGAGAGAAAGAACTCAAAAAGAAGCCTCATTTATTGATCACTAAGCATTCTTTCACATGTGTAAGAATCTCATATCCGAGATCACACCATTGCACTCCAGCCTGGGCTACAAGTGTGAAACTCCATCTCAAAAACAAACAAACAAACAAACAAAGGATAAGAGAAATAGTCAAAATATGGTAACTATAATCAAATATTCTCAAAAGAAAATCAAATGTAAAATAAATACATGAAAAAGGTGTTTAACTCAAATAGCAATTTACAAAGAAGCAACAATGAGATCTATTTCTTATTGCCCACTCTTACCAATTTGACAGAGACTTCTGAAGATAATTCGCAATTCTAATTAAGGTTTTCTGAAACAGTTTTGGCGGTGGTTGTTTTTTGGTGTGTGTGTGTGCATGTGTGTATGTGGTGGTAGTGATTTCTAAAATACATAGTTTTAAACATTGAACAGTAAAGGTTAGCAATGATATCTCTGATTCTTTTTTCTCTGTGATTTACTGTGTTTTCTAATGTTCTACATTTATTGTATATTGACTTTATAGTCAGAGAAAACATGTTATACAACTATGTAGATGTATTTTCGAAGGCACGCATTAACCTATCAAGTGACACTTTCCTTTCCTTTGCCATTGACATGCAGGTGTTCCCTCTGGCACATGTGTGCAACGACACAAATAAGATGACATTAATTAACCCCCAAGGAGCCAAACTCAATATCTACAAGCGAAAAGTGGAACAGGCAATTCAATCCTATGAAAAGTGAGTATTACTCTTGGCTGCTCTTTGATGGATGTGGAATTTATTTTATGGAGAAGGAGACTTCTCTTGTTTTAGCTTAGCTTTTTTTTTTTTTAATGAAGCAGCTATTTAAAAATTGTTCAGGCTGGGTGTGGTAGTTCATGCCTGTAATCCCAGCACTTTGGGAGACTGAGGCAGGAGGCCAGCTTGAGGCCAGGAGTTTAAGACCAGACTGGGCAACAATAGGAAGACCTTGTCTCTACAAATAATTTAAAGAATGATATCACAACAAGGTGATTGCAATCAACAATAATTTATTGTACATTTAAAAATAATTAGAAGAGTATAATTGGAGTATTTGTAACACAAAGAAAGGATAGATGCTTGAGGTGATGGATACCCCATTTACCCTGATGTTATTATACATCATATGCCTGTATCAAAATATTTCATGTAACCTACAAATATATACACCTACTGTGTACCCACAAAAATAAAAATAAAATTCTGTGATGAAAAATAAATAAATAAATACAGGCTGGGTGTGGTGGTGCGTGCCTGTAGTCCCAGCTACTTGGGAGGCCGAGAAGGGAGTTACTTGAGCCCAGGAGTTGGAGGCTGCAGTGAACTGTGATTGCACCACTGCACTCCAGCCTGGGTGATAGAGTGAGACCTCGTCTAAAAAAAATTGCTCATAAGGAATATAAACAACAGTGGCAGCAGCTATTGTAGGGGCTTCCTACATGCTAGGCACTGCATCAAGTACTTTACCTGAATATCTTCAACAAGGTTTTAAAGAAACTATCTTCCCTTTCCAATATCCATAAAAAGCTCATGTTTCCATGAGATCTGTAAAGTTTTCCTTTTAGCAGAATGCATCTGATTGTTTTGGCATCTAGCATTCTATAAAGTGACTAATAAAACTCGACAGTAATGAGATAATGGAAATAACGGCTTTTGTTAATTTTAAAATTACTTTTATCAAGTTCAAGATGATGATCGAGTTGACGACAGTGAAAATCACCCTTGTGTCCTTGCTGAGACAGGAGACTCTGCTCACAGGCTGGTCCTTGTCCATGCTGTAATCACCTCCCTCCCCGGTCCCCAGCCCTTAATTAATCCTGGTTGCACAAACTTAATTAAACTGAGCATTTGGCTTCTTCAGGCCAGCCTATCCTCGGTTCTGGGAGCTGTGCAGTTGAGTTGTCATTTGCCACCATGCGGGCGGGTGAAATAAAGTTCAGGAAAGTTAACGATTGGCCCAGGCCAGCATGTGTTGGTCTGCTGTCATTTTGCAATGTGTCTAGCATGTGCTCAGTCAAACAAATATAAGGCCTGATCCTGCCCCACAAAGGATCATTCCAACGGCAGACCTCGCTCCACTGTGTCCAACCCAGGCCTCTCCAAACCCCCTTTAACGTGAGCCTCCATCGCTGCCCTCACCCGAGAGTGGAGGCCGCCTTACCAGGCTCCTCAGCAGCCTCTGTGGGCTCCTGAGTATTTCTGAATCTTTACCTGAGAGGAAAGAAGAACCAAGGATGAGCATTTCTTTGGGAAGCAGGATGAGCTATTCAAGGCTCACCCTTCCCCGTGGGTCGGAGACTTCCAGACAGGCCTTGCCTCCCAGCTCGGCTCCTCTCCGGTTATGCTGCTGTCCCCAGCTGGGTCTTTCATCCCTTCTCACCTCAGCACCAATGATCCTCCTCAGAGAGACCTCTCGGGAGCTCCTCTCCGCGCCCACCCTTCGTGTGGCCCTCAGAGCACTCACAGCTTCTGCAGGGGCGGTGGCTTGGTGACCATCTCTGCCCTCTAGGATGTCAGCTCCCAAGGCCAGGGCTCAGCCAGCCTTGCTTCCTCCTGCATACCCTATTCCTAGCAGATGTCTGTATGTATATGACTATTCAAATTTAATTCAAATTTTATATAATTCCATTCTTCAAATTCAGTCATTCAAAATGCAATATAACAATACGATTCACATTCTAATGTAGTTTGCTTGAATAATTCAAATATTTGAGTCCTATAATTACCTGGCCTGTGAAAGCCTGATGCAGGGCCACGAGCTAGATAGAGCTCCGCGGTCAGATGGTTCGCGGGGGTTTCCTGCTTGGTTCTGACACCAGCTCTGTTCCAGTGTGTGACAGTCGTGAGCCTCAGATTCCTTGTTCACAGAATCTATCTCACAGGTCTGTTGTGAGGATTATGTAAATGATATATAAAGAGGAACTGATGTTCATTACTTCCCCCTTTCACTCCTGACTCTGCTGACCCTAAAATAACCATAGGTGCATGGAGTGAAATCGTCATCTGGTTCTTCCCACTGCATTGACCTTTTCCCAAGGATTTCAGGAAAGGACAGGGACCCCCTTCCCAGGCAAAAGAGAGGCCTCCTTTCTTAGCAGCAAAAGCAAAACAAACATAGTAAGTCATTTGTCCTCCTTCTTACTTTCAGTGAGTGAATCTGGAAAAGCCTTTTAGTACCCTCTAGAGAAATATTGTCACTATATTGTTATTAATTACATTAACTTCAAGTTATTAATAACAATTTTAACATGATTGATATTATTTAATAATTAAGTTACTGATTGAATTGTTATTATTTGGTATCACTAATTTGATGTTTGTATCAAGTAAATTATTTAACATTGTTATTTAATATTAATAGTAACATGAATATTATACAGAACCAAATTTCCTGATCATTTGCATTCAATTGTGTTTAAGAGTGTTGTTGGTAAAAATGTCAATTTCTTTTTCCATTTTGCTTCATTTTTCTCAAGATAGTCAGAATATGAAAAGTAATTAATGACACATTTACCACCCCCATCCCCTATATAACATTTCTAAGGAGTTTCCCAACAAAGATAAGCGAGATGTAACTTTAAAAACAACCTTTGTGTAATCATAAATCCATATGTTTAAGGATGACCAGGCAAATGGAAAGCTCACAGTCCTTTGGTCAAAATAATGACATAAACTTGTTATTGGGGTCACACTTAGTGCCCATGCATGGGAGTCCTTTTGTCTCATTTTAAGAACCGAGGCAGCAATTTTGGCTTTGTGTGTCTGAGTGTAAGCTTTGAGTGGATATTGCCAGGGCTGGCTGGATTCTGGAGTGATTTTTCTGCTGCTTACTTTCATTGAAAGTCTAAGGTCAAGGTCACAGCTCTTAGATCACAGAAGCAGCATCCGTTCTAGCCTGGCTCGGGGACCATGCTTAGAAACCTCTCCCTACCGTCTGCAATTTGCTGGGCCGGCTGCTTCTCAGCCTTCTGAAGTGTCACTAGTTACAAGTTGCTTTGCAAATGAGTCAACTCTTGGCACAAGCTGATGTGAGAATTAGAGATACAGAAAGTTGGTGAATGCAATCCCCTAGCCAAATTTCACTCTCCTACAAAAAACAATGAGGGAAACTTTGTTAGAAAAATCCCTGAATCATGGGGCTGGACCAGCCGCAGAGAGGCCCTCAGGTCCAGTGCCGGGCCCGAATCCCACAGGGACTCCCTCATCCCACTTGGCTTGCCTGCGGTGGCCTCCCTGGTCAGTAGAGCCATTGAAGTATTTTAGTGAAGATGGAAAATAGGGGAATAACAAAGGCTATGAAAATGTGCTCCTGGAAAAATGTTTTCTAAAGAAGTGAATTAAAATTAGAGACCTGTGCTAGCAAACTGGACCCACATTTACCAATGATTACTCAGTGTTTCTAAGCCTTGCTTTTCAGAACCTGGAGGGAATAAACATTGAGCTATTCGTGGTCACTTTATGTATGCATCTCACTTAATCCTCTCAAGGATTCCAAGGGCAGGTGGTGTTAGCCTTGTCTTATCAATGAGAAAACAGTTTCCAAAAGCTACGTAGCACAGGATCACACAGCAGCAAAGTGAGGACACCAAGGTTTGAACCCAGAGCCCTTACCACACTCCCAGCCTCCCCACTACACTGCCTCCACTGTCTACATTTACATTTAAGGGGATTGTGAATGGGTTTTTTGTTTGTTTGCTTGTTTGTTTTTCAGAGAAGCACAAAGATACCTAAAACGCGTACTATAAATCCTTTTAACAAATCTTGGAAGCCTTAATCATTATTACCTGAATCACATGATTCAAGAAAGCCAATTTCCAAATAGGCCTCAAAGAACCAAACATCTCAAGTGAGACAGAAGCACTGAGCTGGCTTATTTCCCTCTTCCCGACTCTTTTTCTATCACTAAGAGCACATTTACCTGGATCAGACACAATTTATGTGCTGTGTACACACTAGCTCAAGTCCTCATGGCGACACTGGGAGTGGAGCGGTACTATTACTATCCCCACTTTACCGAAAAGTTGGGCACTGGCCCAAAGCCTCACGGCAAGAAGGAGAAGAAGCCGACTGAGCTTTGGGCCCTGGCGTTGTGGCTCCGGAGTCTACCCTCTTCAGAGGTCCTGTCTGCAGACACCCTTTCTGTGTTCTCACCAGGCTCATGATGGGAGGGCAGGGCAGGAGAATGCAGCCACCCGAAGTGTGTCCTCTGAGCCCTGTCCGGCTGATGCTGGGTCCAGTGGTTAGAAGAATGCCTCCTGAAGAGCAGTAGCATTCTCCTACCTCATTGTATGGAAGCAGCGTTTTTTGTTTTTGTTTTTTGGTTTTTTTGAGATGGAGTCTCGCTCTGTCACCCAGGCTGGAGTGCAGTGGCGTGATCTCGGCTCACTGCAACCTCCGCCTCCTGGGTTCAAGCTATTCTCCTGCCTCAGCCTCCTGAGTAGCTGGGAGTACAGTCGCCCGCCACCACGCCCGGCTGATTTTTTTTTTTTTTTTAGTACAGACAGGGTTTCACCATGCTGGCCAGGCTGGTCTCGAACTCCTGACCTCAGGTGATCCGCCCGCCTCAGCCTCCCAAAGTGCTAGGATTACAGGCGTGAGCCACTGCGCCCGGCCAGAAGCAGTGTTTTTTAATGGAACATCAGCTCACAACCCTGGAGCCAGTGTTCTCTGCCCTGCAGCTCAGAAAGCCTGCTTTTGGGTAATGATGTCCTGACACGATGACACAGAACTGGGCTGGGAACTCTGAAGAAGCAACACTGATTAGTAGCCAAAAGAGCAGCTATAGCTACCCTGTAGGAACCACTAGCTTCAACCTCCTTCTTTGCTCTTGGGTCAACAGCTTCCCTCTGAAAACACGATCAGTCTCAACACTGCCAGCCAGCAGCTGTGGGTGAGCAAGGTGCTTCATCCAGCTGCCCCTCCTAGCAGCCTCGTTTGGAAAACAAGGCAGCCAGCCTGCTTGATCTCTAAAGTGTGTCCCAATCCTATTATTTATGACCCTGTTAAACTCTTTTGATCTGAGAATCCAGGCAGAAGAGTGTCTACAGAAAGCGAACTAAAGAACACAGTTATGTTTCCGTAAGAAGAAAAATGGTGGGTGTTTAGAAACGACTTAAAACAGAGATAATGAAGACCAGTTTGTCAACTGCCTTTACTCAGTCTGAGTTTTACCTGACTGAGCTGGGAACTGAGCCCTCCTTTAATATTTGACGCAATTGCCACAAAACCACGAGGCTGCTGCAGTGATGCTGAGGTGACACATCCAGTGTCTTTAAGCACATGACAGTGGCCTGGCTCAGTGGAGATGATGCTTAGATGGGCTTCCACTGCGGTGCCTGGGGTTAACCTTTTGCCATGAAATGAAGTACTGCTACAAAATTATTGTTGACTTTTTTTTTTTTAACAGGCGCTTGAATAAAATTGTTTGGCGAGCATTATCTCAAGAGGAAAAAGAAAAGTAAGCCATTCCATTCCCTCCTCACTTTTTTTTTTTTTTTTTGGTGAAATTCACATAACCTAAAATTAACCATTTTAAAGTGTACAATGCAGAGGCATTTAAAATATTCAAAATGTTCTGCAAACCACTACCTTTTTCTAGTTTCAAAACTTTTTCATTACCCCAGAAAATCACTTTGTAACCATAAATTAATCACTCTCCATTCCTGTCTCCCCCTTTTCTGGGTTACCACCAGTTTGCTTCCTGTCTCTATGATTTTGGCTACTCTGGATATGTCATATGAAGGGAATCATACAGCATGTGACCTTTTGTGTCTGGCAGCTTTTCTTAGTTAATGTAAAAACCTCATGTTTTTAAGGTTCACCCAGGTATCAGTACTACATGTGTATATATACACCACGTTTGTCTGTCCATTCTTCCACTGACGGGCATTTGGGTTGCTTCCACTTTTTCGCTATCATGAACTATGTTGCTATATGCATTTGTGTAGAGGTTTCTTTGTGGACATATGTTTTCATTTCTCTTGGGTATATACCTAGCAGTGGATTTGCTTGTCACATGGTAATTCTATGCTTAACTTTTTGAGGAACCACCAAACTGTTTTTCCACAGTGGCTATGCCATTTTTAGAACATATCTATTTATTTTTATTGACCCATAATAATTGTACATATTTTGGGGTACATGTGATATTTTGATACTTGCACACATGTAATGATCAAATCAGGATGTTTAGGCTATCTATCACCTCAAACATTTATTATCCCTTTGTGTTGGGAACATTTCAAGTTGTCTCTTTTAGCTATTTTGAAATATACAGTAAATTATTGTTAACTATGGTCTCCCTACTGTGTTTTCAAGTGCTAGAACTTTTTCCTTCTACCTAACTGTATGTTTGTATCCAATAGTCAAACCTCTCTTCATCTCCCCCACCTCCACTGGACACATCTTCCTTGCCTCTGGTAACTATGATTCTATTTTCTGCCTCCATAAAATCAACTTTTTTTTGTTTTTAACTCCTACAGATGGGTGAGAACTATTTGTCTTTCTGTGCCCGGCTTATCTCACTTAATATCATGACCTCCAAATGATATTAAGTGCTGCAAATGATATTAAGTTGCTGCAAATGATAGGATTTTGTTCCTTTTTTTGGCTGAATAGTATTCCATTGTGTATATATACCACATTTTCTTTATCCATCCATCCGTTGATGGATACTTAGTTTGTTTGATTCCATATCTTGCTGCAATAAACATGAGGGTGCAGGTGTCTCTATGATACATATTGATTTACTATCTTTGGATAAATATCCAGTAGTGAGATTGCTGGATCATGTGGTAGGTTCTTATTGCTCCACATCCTCATGAACACTTGACATTTTCCTTTTCTTTTTTTTTGAGTCATTCTCATGGGTGTGAAAGGCTATTCTGCTGTGGTTTTGATACACATTTTCTTAATGACCAATGATGTTAAACATCTTTTCATGTGCTTGTTGTCCATTTGTATATCTTCTTTGGAGAAATGTTTATTCAAGTTCTTTGTCCATTTTCCAATTGGGTTGTGTTTTTGTTGTATAACTTCTGAGGATTAAGTCATTATCAGATATCTGATTTGCCAGTATTTTCTCCCATGCTATGGGTTATCTTTTCATATTCTTCATAATGTCCTTGGAGGTCCAAAAGTTTTTAAGTTTTAGGAAGTGAATTCTTCTTTTTTTTTCTTTTGTTTGTGTTTTTGGTGTCAAATCTAAGAATCCATTGCCAAATACAAAATCATGAGCATTTATACTTTTGTTTTCTTCTAATATGTTTACAGTTTTAGGTCTTACATTTGGACTTTTGATCCATTTTTGAGTGACTTTTTGTATCTGGTGTGAAGTAGGGTTCCAGCTTCATTCTTTTTCATGTAAATATCCAGTTTATCCAGCACTATTTGTTTAAGAGACTATTCTTTCCCTTTGAATGGTCTTGGCACCCTTGTCAAAAATCATCTGACCATAAATGTTTGAGTTTATTTCTGGACTCTCTATTCTATTCCACTGGTCTATATATGACTATCTTTATGCAAGTTGACACTGTTTTAATTATTGTAGATTTGTATTCAGTTTTGAAATTAGGAAGTATGAGTCCTTCAACTTTGTTCTTCTATTTCAAAATTGTTTGGGCTATTCAGGGCCCCTTGAAGTTTTGTATACATTTGAGGATTGGCTTTTCTATTTCTGAAAAAAAAAAATTGGAATTTTTGTAGGGATTATATTTAATCTAAAGATTGCTTTGAAGAGTATTACCATTTTAACAATATTGTTTTCCAATCAATGAACATAGAATGTCTTTCCATTTATTTAGTGGATCTTTAATTCCTTCAGCAATGTTATATAGTTTTCAGTATACCTGCCTTTCACATCCTCTGTTATTTTGTTCTTTTGGGTGCTATTATAAATGGGATTGTTTTCTTAACTTCATTTTCAGATTGTTCATTGCTGGTACATAAAAACACAGCTGAATTTTGTATTTTGACTTTGTACCTTGCAACTTTGCTGAATTTATTGGTACTAGTGGCTTTGTGGGGAATCTATGGGGTTTTCTGTATATAGAAACATATCATCTGCAAGTAGAAAAAATTTTACTTCTTTCTTTCTAATTTGGATGCCTTTTATTTCTTTTTCTTACCTAATTGATCTAGCTAGTACTTCCAGAACAACATTGAATAGCAGTGGTGAAAGGGGACATTCTTGTCTTGTTCCTGATCCCAGTGAGAAAGAAAGGAAGTTCCCTATATTCCTAGTTTTCTGATTGTTTTTATCATGAAAAGTGTGTGTTAAATTTTGTCAAGTGCTTTTTCTGTATCTATTGAAATGATCATGGATTTTTCCCTTTGCTCTACTAATGTGATGTATTAAATCATTTGATTTTCTTGGGTTGAACCACTCCTGCATTTCTGGCATAAATCCTACTTAGTCATGGTGTATAATCCTTTTAATGTCCTTTTGGATTTGATTTGCTAGTGTTTTATTAAGAATATTTATGTCCATATTTATAAAGAAAATGGTCTGTAGTTTTCTTTGACATGTTTGTCTGGCCTTGGTATCAGGGTAATTCTCTTCTCGCTGACTGTTAAGAAGTATTCCCTCATCCATTTTTTGGAAGAGTTTGAGCAGTATTGTTGTTAACTATTTGTTTGGTAGAATTCACCAGTGAAGGCATCTGCTTCTTAATTTCCCTTTGTTGGGGGATTTTTTATTTCTTATGCAAAGTATTTAATTGTTATATAGGCTGTTGAGATTATCTATTTCTTCTTGAGTCATTTTGGTAATCTGTTTCTAGGAATTTGTGCATTTCATGTAGATTATCTATTTTTGGCATAGAACTATTCACAGTATTGTCTATAATTATTTTTATTTTTGTAAGCTGAATTCGTAATGTGCCTGCTTTCACTTCTGATAGTAGTAATTATGTGTTTTTTCCTTTTAGTCAATCTAGCTGAAGATTTGTCAATTTTGTTGATATTCTCAAGGAACAAACTTTTCATTTTGTTGATTCTCTCAATTGTTTTTCTATTCTGTAATTTGTTTATAAGTGCTCTCCTCTTTATTATTTCCTTCCTCTGCTGGCTTTGGGTTTAGTTTTCCCTCCTTTTTCTAGGTCCTTAAGGTGTAAATTTAGGTTGTTGATTTGAGAGCTATCTTTTAATGAGGAATTTACAGTCATAAAACTTCTTCTGAGCACTGGCTTTGCTGCACCCATAAATTTGGGTGTGTTGTGTTTTCATTTTCATTTATCTCATATTGCTTTCTAATTTCTCTAGTAATTTCTTCTTTGGCCTATTGGTTGTTTGAATGTGGTATTTAATTTCTATGCATTTTCCATTTTTCCAGTTTTCCCTTCATTGTTGCTCTAGCTTTATTCCATTGTGGGTGGGAAATATACTTTGTGTGATTTTTGACCATTTAAATATCTTGAGAATTGCTATGGTTAACATATGGTCTATCCCAGAAAATGTTACATGTGCACTTAATGTATATTCTGATGTTGCTGGATGGGGTGTTTTGGATATGTTTGTTAAGTCTAGTTCATTTATAGTGTTTTCTAGTCCTCTATTTTCTTATAAATTTTCTGTCTAGATGTTTTATCCATTATCTAAAGTGAGGCGTTGAAGTCTCCAACTATTTTTACACAGTTGGCCCTCCATGTATTTGGGATCTGCATCCATGATTCAGCCAACCATGCATAAAAAATATTAAAAAAAAGAAAAATAATAGTACAACAATAAAAATGCAAGTAAAATAAGTATAGCATAACAACTATGTAGCATTTACATTGTATTTGGCATTATAAATAATCTAGAAATGATTTAAAGTGTACGGAAAGATGTGTGTAGGTTATACGCAAATATGACACTATTTTATTTAAGAGGCTTGAGCATCTGTGGATTTTGGCTTCCACAGGGGGTGCTAGAACCAATCCCCCATGGATACCAAGGCATAACTATACATAACTGTCTATGCCTCCCTGTGATTCTGTCAATATATGCTTCACACATTTTAGGAATCAGTATGCATGTATATTTCTAATTTTTATATCTGCTTGATGATTTGAGACTTTTAGCAATATAAGATGTTACCTTTTGTCTCTTGTAACAATTTATAACAAATCTATTTTGCTGGTAATATTATAGCCACTCCAACTCTCTTTAGTTACTATTTCCATGGAATATCTTTTTTCATCCTTTCACTTTTAACCTATTTGTGTCTTTAGGTCTAAAGTGAATCTCTTTTTAAGCAGCATATAGTTGGATCATTATTTACCTCATTCTGCTAGTCTTTCTGTTTTAATTGGTGAGTTTAATCTATTGACATTTAAAGTGATTACCAATAATGAAGAATTTCTTTCTGCCATTGTGCTATTTGTTTTGCATGTCAAAATTTTTGTTCCTCCATTTGTCCAATATTTGTTTCTTTTATTTTTGATTTGTTCTAATGGGTCATTGTGATCGCTCTTTATTTCCTTTTCTGTATACTTTTTAGTAATTTTCTTAGTGGTTACCATGGGAATTATAGTTAACCTCCTAAATTTATTACAATCTTGTTTGAATTGATATGAAGTTAGTTTTAGTAGCCAACATTAACTGTTCCTATTCAGCTTCACCTCTTTTATATAGTTATTGTCACAAATTATATCATTTACATTGTGTGCCCATTAACACTGATTTGTAATTATTATTTTATGCATTTGCCTCTTAAAGAGTAAAGAAAACAACAAAAGGAGTTACATACCAAACATACAAGAATACTAGTGTTTGTATTTACCCATGTAGTTATCTTTACTAGTACTATTTATTTCTTCATATGGCTTAGAATTATCTTCCAGTATCCTTTCACTTGAACATGAAGAGCTCTTTATAGCATTCCTTTTAGGACAGGTCTACTAGTAACAAACTCTCTTACCTTTTATTTATCTGGAAATGTCTTAATCTTGTCTTCATTTTTGAAGAGTAGTGTTACTAGATAGAGAATTCTTGACTGACATATTTTTTTTCAGGACGTTAAATATATCAACCTGTTGCCTTCTGGCTTCCATAGTTGATGATGTGAAATCAACTGTTAATCTTATGGAAGAGTCCTTATTTATGACAAGTCACTTTTGTCTTGTTCCTTTCAAGATTCTCTCTTTGCCCTTCAATAGTTTAATTATAATGTGTGTTGGTGTGACTCTTCTTTGTGTTTATCCTGCTGGAAGTTTTCTGAGCTTCATGAATCCTTCTCCACATCCTTGGCAACACTTCTTATTTTCTATGTTGTTTTGTTTTTGTAGTGACCATCCTAATGGATATGAAGGATATCTCATAGTGGTTTTGATGTGCATTTCTCTAATTATTTTTTTACATGATTCCTGGACATTTGTATATCTTCTTTGGAGAAATGTCTAGTCAAGCCCTTTATCCATTTTTAAACTGGGTTATGTTGTTGTTGTTGAGTTGTAGGAGTTGTTTATATATTCTGGACATTAACCCATTCTCAGGTTTATGATTTGCATACACTTTCTCCCATTTTTTAGGTTGCTGTTTCACTCTGTTGATGTGCAGCTATTTTCTTTGATGCACAAAAGTTTTTAAGTTTAATGTAGTCCCATTTGTCTATTTTTGCTTTTGCTGCCTACACTTTTGGTGTCATATCCAAAAAAGCTTGCCAAATTCAATATAATGAAGCTTTATTCCTGTTTTCTTCTAGGAGTTTTATAGGCTTGGATATTTAATCTGTTTGAGTTAGTTTTTATATATGTTTTAAACCAAGAGTCCAACTTCATTCTTTTGCATATGGATAACCAGTTTCCCCAGAATCACTTCTTGGAGAGACTGTCGTTTTTCCTTTGTGTAGTCTTGGCACCCTTGTCAAAAATCACTTGACAAGATCACATGAGAGCTTATTTATGGACTCTTTATTCTGTTCCAGTATTCAATATGTCTGTCTTTAGGCCAGTACCACTGCTTTGATTACACTACAGACAGTACACTGTTTTGATTATTGTAGCTTTGTAATATGTTTTGATATCTGGAAGTATGAGGCCTCCAACTCTGTTCTTCTTTCTCAAGATTGTTTTGGCTATTCAGGATCTGTTGAAATTCCATATAAATTTTAGGATTTTTTTGTATTTATACAAAAAATACCATTGGGATTTTGATAGGGATTGCATAGAATTGTACATCACTTTGGGTAGTATGGACATTTTAACAATTAAGTCTTTCAATCCATCAACACAAAATGTCTTTTTTATTTATTTGTGTCTTCTTTAATTTCTTTCAGCAATGTTTTGTAGTTTTCAGTGTACAAGTCTCTCACTTCCTTAAAATTATTCCTAATTTGTTCTTTTTGGTGCTATTGTAGATGGGATTATTCTCTTAATTCCTTATCTGATTGTTCATTGTTAGTGTATAGAAATGCAACTGATTTTGTGTATTGATTTTATATCCTTTAAGTTTGCTGAATTTATTAGTTCTAACAGTATTTGTGGAATCTTTAGGGTTTTCTACATGGAAAATCATGTCCTCTACAAACAGATAATTTTACTTCTTTTCTAATTTGGATATTGTTCCTTTCTTTTTCTTGCCTAATTTCTCTAAGACTTCCAGTACTATGTTGAATAAAGGGAGAAGAGTGGACATTGTTGCCTTATTCCTAATCTTAGAGGGAAAGCTTTCAATCTTTCATTATTAAGTACAATAGTAGCTGTAGGCTTCCTTATGTTGATATAGTTTCCTTGTATTCCTAGTTTGCTGAGTGTTTTTATGATGAAAGGATGTTGACTTTTGTCAAATGATTTTTCTGCATCACTTGAGATAATCATGTGGGTTTTGTCCTTCATTTTGTTAATGTGGTATATTACGTTAATTTTCATATGTTGAACCATCCTTGCATTCCAGGAATGAAGCCCATTTTTTTCATGGTGATTATCTTTTTAACGTGCTGTTTAATTCAGTTTGCTACTGTTTTGTTGAGGATTTTTGCATCACTGTTCATCAGGGACATTGGTCTGTAGTTTCTTTTTCCTTGTAGTATCTCTGTCTGGTTATGGTATCAGCATAATTTCTGTCTCATAAAATGAGTTAGGAGTATTTCTCCCTTTTCAATCTTTTGAAAGAGGTTTGAAGAGAATTGTTATTAATTATTTCATTGTTTGGCAGAATTCTCCAGTTAAGCCATGTGGTACTGGGCTTTTATTTGTTAGGAGGTTTTTGATTATTGATTTGATCTCCTTACTAGTTATAGATCTATTCAGTTTTTTAATTTATTCATGATTCAGTCTTAGTAGGCAGTATGTTTCTAGGAATTTATCCATTTCTTCTTGGTTATGCAATTTGTCAGTGTAATATTGTTCTTAGTAGTCTCATAATCCTTTTAATTTCTGTGTCATCGGTTGTAATGTTTCCACTTTCATTTCTGATTTTAGTTATTTGAGTCTTCTGTCTTTTTTCTTGGTTAGTCTAGCTAAGAATTTGTCAATTTTGTAGGTCTTTTCAAAAAAAACGAATCTTGCTTTCATTGATTTTTTTTCTATTGTTTTTCTATACTCTATTTCTAATCTTTAGTATTTTCTTCCCTCTGCTAACTTGGGCTTTCATTTGTTCTTTTCCTAGTTCCTTGAAAAGTAAAGTTAAATTGTTAATTTGGGAACTTCCTCCTTTTAAAATGTGTTTACCACTATAAACTTCCTTCTCAGTACTGCTTTCACTGCATCTCATACATTTTGATATGTTGTATTTTTTCCTTCATTTATCTCAAGATATCTTCTAATTTCCCTTGTGATTTATTCTTTGACACATTGGTTGTTTAAGAATATGTGACTTAATTTTTATATTTTTGTGGATTTTCCAGTTTTCCTTCCATTATTATTTCTAGGTTCATTTCATTTTATTCAGAAAAAATACTTTGCTTTCAACTTTCTTTTTTTAAATATTTGTTTTGTGGCCTAACATTCAGTCTATTCTGGAGAATATTCCATGTGTACTGAGAAGAATGTGTATTCTGCTGTTGTTTGGTGGAGGTTTCTCCACATGTTGGTTAGGCCCAGTTGATTGGTGGTGTTCAAGTCCTTTGTTTCATTATTGATATTCTGTGTAGTTGTTCTGTCCATTATTGAAAGCAGAGCATGAAGTCTCCTGCTAATACTGGGTTGCTGTCTATTTCTTCAGTTCTGTCAAAGCTTGTTTTATGTATCTGAGAGCTCTGATGCTAGGTGCACATATATTTATAATTGTTATATCCTCTTAGTGGATTTGGGTAGTATGGACATTTTAACAATTAAGTCTTTCAATCCATGAACACAAAATGTCTTTTTTATTAAGTCATAAGTTGATATAACAACTTATGACTTAAAATCTATTCTTTAAGTTCACTGATTCTTTCTTCTGCTTAATCACATCTGCTGTTGAACCCCTCTAGTGAATTTTTCAATTCAGTTATTGTATTCTTCACCTCTAGAATTTCTATTTGGTTTTTTTTATAGTTTCTGTCTCTGTTGATATTCTCATTTTGTTCATGCATCACTTTTCTGAGTTGTATTTGTTGTCTCTTTTCTTTTAGCTCATTGAGCATCATTAACATTGTTGTTTTGAATTATTTTTCAGGTAATTAATATATCTCCATTCCTTTTTTTTTTTTTTTGCTTTGTAATTAGTATATTAAGGAGACAATATAGTTCAAGAATTGCTTAAATTCTGATACCCAGATTTAAGCATGTGAACATATGAGACTTTTAAACATACAATTAAAGCTATTCATCATAATTTGCTATACTACCAACATTACTTTGGAGCGTAAGTCAAATGGTTTCAAGTAATCCTGTAACATACCTAAAGAACACCTTCCTATATTACGCATGCAAATTCTCCACGTAAAGGTCTTTTCACTTTAATTTCTATGTTACCCAGCTCTGAAGTCACTACTCAGGCTTATCATGGTCCACAGACAAGAAGGGGGGCAAATGACCAGGACTGGTCAAGAATATATCTCCATTTCTTTGGGACCAATTTCTAAAGATTTATTTTGCTCATTTGATTGGGCCATTTCCTCATATCTTTGTGTGCTTTTCCCTACATTTTTTATGCCTTATGATATTTAGTTGATAATATGACATTTGAAAAAACAGCTATCTCATCCGATTTTCACAAACTGGCCTCTTACAGGTGAAGGGCTTCACCAATTATCCCAGCTAGAGATTTGGGGGACTCTCTGAAACCTTTTCTGGGGATGTGTCTTCTCTGGGCTTGTGTGTGTTATTTCCCAGTGAAAAAGATTTGCCCGTTTCTTTCAGGAGCCTGTAATATCTTGCTCCCCCTGGTGTCTCTCTGAAGTACTGCAGTATCTCCAATGCTGTAACAAGCTGTGACACTCATTTCTGTTCTCAGAGGTCCCAACCTGACATGCAAAATATACCACTGTTCTCATCAGCATTCTGAATCAGGCAAGACGGAAACCTATTTCTTCAGAAGTCCCCCAAAACACAAGAATTTTGAATGTGCATTCCACTCTCTTCTCCAAAGGAGGAGCCAGGATTGGGGAGTTTTCTTCCAATTGCATCACATTGTTTTGGGGAGGAGGAGAGGTTAGGGCAGGCAAAATGCAACAAGCTTTCTTACTCTCCTTCATGCAGCTTTTCTTGGGTTTGTACCTGTCTGAGATGCCACAACCTCTTCATTTGTTTCTGGAATTCTCGCAAAGGCAATTTGGTTCATATATTGTTAAGTCAGTGTCTCCGTAGGGGAATGAGGGCCTGGGTTTTTATTCCACCATCTTGCTGACATCATTCCAATAAGAATGTTTTGCTGTCTTCTGGGTACGAGTTTGTTTGTGGACGGAGTCCTGTGCTTGTGCTGAGTTTAGACTGTTCTCTTCCAATATCCAACATCTAAAGAAATAAGTGATGCTTTCAGCAATAAGAGTGATAATCATGAATTGTTTTCTTTCTCCCTACCCATTCCGTTCCAGCAGTGTCTGACTCAGAAGCAGCTCAGACTGGAAACAGAATCCAGGACCTGGGCCATCACACCACACTAGCTTCCCCTGGAGTCCCACCGCCTGCTTATCAGCCATAGAAAGTTTGGCTTCTGTTCTTTATGTACCAAAACAGCAAAGCCAAATAGTTTAGACTTATTTAGGCTTGCAAAGAGGAAAGGAGATAAAAATAGCTAAAATGAGCTAGTATAAGAATCACTGCACTGAGGCAAATATTTGGGTTTGTTTTGCTTTGCTTTGTTTTTCAGAGTCACTGCTAGGCATATTTGTGTGAAATCTCTTTGAAGCCCATGTTTGGTTCTGCCAGATGTCAGGCTCCAAATACGGAGAAAAAAAATGCTGAAAATTTTATGTGTATCATACTTCTTTAAAATCAGATAACCTAATGAGGTAATAGGGAAAAGTGCCTACCATAATTCACAGAGATGGTTATTTCTAACCTTTGCAAGCTACCAAAGTCCTGATAGAGCAGAGGGCATGGCTATGATGCTGTCATCTGACACCTGACACTAGCTTCAACAGATGTTTCTCAGGGGAGAATTTCTTAGGAAACCATCTTACCATATTTTTTTATTATAGTCATTTTCTTTGCTTTTTGTTTCTTCCTCTCTTTTTTTGTTTGTTTGTTTGTTTTTTAGGTTAGATGCAAACAAACCAATACAGTACTTGGAAAACAAAACAGTTTTAAACCAGGCTTTAGAACGGTTGAATTGGCCCATTTCACTGAAAGAGCTGTCAATGCTGGAAAGTGAAATCCTAGCTGGGAAAATGTACATCCAGCAGGCCATGGAACTCCAGGAGGCTGCCAAGAAGAATTATGCAAACAAGGCCCCGGGAGAGGTGGGTGCCCTGGAGGTCTCTGTCTTTCCTCCCTCTCTGCCTATCCCAAGTCATTACCATTCCTACATTGGCTTCCTTCTCTGTCTCCCACTCCCCGCCACACTGATTTCTAAAAGTGTTAGAGCCAATCCAGTTAAGGTCTCAGTACTTTTTTTCATCATAAAGGAAATGCCATTCGATTGTACTATGGACTTATTTTTAAAACAATACGTCTTTTAATTGAAAAAAAAAAGCTAAATAGAAGTATAATGTAGTGATTAAAAGCCTGGACTTTCACAGGAGCCAGACCAAGAACTAGCCGCAGATCTACCGTCTAACCTGTGTGTGATTTTGGTTACTCAGTCTCTTTAAACCTCAGTTTTCTTACTTGTAAAATAAGAGTATTAATAGTATCCATCTCATAGGGTTGTTATAAAGAGTAATGAACATGTGAAGTGCTTAGTATTGAAAGCTCCCCATAAGTGTTTGCAATTATTTTTTTATAATCATTAATAAAGCAAACCTTCTAGAAAGAAAAATAATTTATAATCTGATTGCCTTATTGCTACCACTTGGGAGCCTTTCCGTTTAGTTTTTTTTCTCCTCCAATGTTTTCTACATAGGTGCAATCAGAGTGTCCATAATTATTGTATATTCTGCTTTTAAATTTAGCATTATTTCATAGACTTTCTCTGTGTTTTTATTGAATTGTCAGATTCATATGGGTGATGGTTACATAATATTCCATGGTGTGAATATACCCTGGTTTATTTGATTCTTCACTAAATGTTAAACATTTATAGTTATTTTCCAGTTTTCTGCTTTCTCACATAATATTTGCATGACTCCTGTGGTGCACAGTTGAATTATTTTGTTAAGATACAGCCTTAGAAGTAGTATTTCTGGATCAAAGAGTATAAACATATGGAGTCTATAAATACACATGGCCAGTGTGAAACCCACTCTCTGACTATACATGGGTGTGTGTGGACGGTGCTTTGTTTGAATGTGTCCCCCAGAGTTCATGTGTTGGAAACTTGATCTCCCTTGCAGCAGTGTTGGATGTGGGACGGTTAAGAGGTGCGTGTGGGAAAAACAGCTCTCTCAGCCGGTGCTCTCGCACCGCAACAACAATCATCAACAGGGAAGAAGGCTTCTGTGACCAAAGGTGTGGGGGATTTCCCCACACATACCAAGCGGCAGACACCGCTTGGTTCTCCTCCAATTCAACTCTGACACTACCTACCTAGAGATGACATCAGATCCCACAGGTTGAGGGCTCAGTCCCCAAGACTGGCCCTCCCAACACATCAGTCACAAGTCTGGGCCTCCAGAACTTCTGACTGACCCGCTTCAAGTTAGGGTTCCCACAACTCCCTCTTTGAGTTTGATTAATTTGTGTGAGTGGCACACAGAACTCTGGGAAACACCAACGTTTAGCAGTTTATTATAAAGGATATTACAAAGGATACAGATGAAGAGATGCATCATGTGAGCGATGCAGGAAGGGTGCAGAGCCTCCTTTCCCTGAGTGCTCTCCCTGGGTGGGCCACCCTCCAGGAGCCTCCATGTGTTCAGCTGTCAGTAAGCTCTCCAAACCCTGTCCTTTTGGGTTCTTATGGAGGCCTCATTACTTAGGGATGATCGATTAAAGCATCAGCTCTAGTGATCAACTTACCTTCAGCCCCTCTCCCCTCCTGGAGGTTGGGGGTTGGCGCTGAAAGTCTTAACTATCTAATCCTACCTTGGTCTTTCCGGTGACCAGCCCCACCCTGAGCCTACCCAACAAAGACACACAAAGAACAGTACTTCAGAGACCCGAAGGATGTTAGGAGTTATGAGCCAGGAATCATGGAAGAAAAGAAATGTATATCTATATGCCATATAAATATATATATGCCGTGTAAATATATATATGCCATAATACCACAAGCTGGCTAGACCGTGAGGGCTCTGGTCATAAATGGACCAATGCCATTATCACAGGGGTGGATTCCTTATTAAAGGAATTCCTTATTAAAGAGCTTGGATCTCTGTTGTACACTCTGTCTATCCCATGTGATGCCTTCTGCCAGGTTATAGGCAGCAAGATGGCCCTCACCAGGTGCTGGCCCCTTAATCTTGGACCTCCCAGCTTCTAGAACAGTGAGCCAGTAAGTTTCCGTCTATTATAAATTACCCAGTTGGTGGTATTCTCACAGCAGCACAAAACAAACTAAGAGAGATCTGGAATAGTTCATCCAAAATCTTACTAAATCCTAGATAATTTTCAGATGTTCACCACATTATAGTCTAAAAATCATTCCCAAAGATCTGACCTTTCAGGTTCATCATCTTTGGTTCAGTCTTTGCCAAGTGATACTGGTTTAGCCTGGCTTAAAATTCTCTTTTTGATGCTCTAGATTCTTGTGTTTTGTTTCATTTTGTTTTGTTTGTTCTCTTTCATTTTATTCTTTCTTCTGAAAATCACATTTTTTCTTCAGTGTCAAAAGCTATGTCTTTTGTGCAGAATGTAAAACTTTTATCACAGAAGGTCATATGTCTAGTAATGTTATTCAAACAAAATGACTTCCTCAAAGAATTATTCAGTGTTTCTTTGGGAAGTACCGTCTGACACCCCCAGACATTTCTCTGTCTATTTACCTTCCTCGCCTGCATGCCCTGTGGGCACCTAAGACTCAGGAGGACCAAGAGTGAATTACCTGCCTCTCCTTGAAAAGATGATCTTCTTCTCATTGTGCTTTTCCCTGTCTGCTTGCTCTTTCATTTATTCATTGAAATATTTATGAGTGCCCATGAGATGCCAAGCACTATTCGAAGCACTGGGAGTACCTAGAACACAACAGACTTAGTCCTTAGACTATCCTAATTTGAACGAGGATGACAGACCATGGCCAGTCCCAGGTGTTGAGCTGTGGAGACCCTGCTGCCTAACAGCAGAATTTGCTGGCGTATTCTTTTATCTATACTTTATATTAAATTTGCAAATAGGAAGTGTTGCGAATGGAGTGAAAAGAAGCCTCTTGTGATTCAGAGCAGAGATAATTGTGTTCCACTGAGTTCATCTGGAATTCTGGCAATCAAGCTCGTTGTTTACAACATACGAATTAATTGAATTAATTGTTCTATTTCTTTCTTTTCTTACTACAAAATGGGAATAAAAATAATTCCCGTAATTTCTTCATCCAAAAATCATGGATAAGATTCTGCACATGGGACAGGTGCGCTCAGGCGTCGAGTAGCCTCTCTCATTCTTTTCTGTCTCCTTGGGATCTCCCAGGGGGATACCTTATATTGGACACAAAGTGGGGATTTGTTAGCTGTGTTGAATGCATGGGCCCAGCCTAATGGAGGAGACATTGCGCCAGAGCATCACCGCCATGAAAGCCAAGAACTGGTCTGGCCTTATTTGTAGCTGTGTCCATGGCACTAACAGTGAAGCCCAGTGCCCAGGGGCCACTCAACAATGTGTATTGAATGAGTGAAATGCAGACCCTTACAGCCTTTCACTGTATTATAAATACAACAGAGGCACCCCCAGAGAACAACTGGAAGATGGGGAAAAGTGACCTGACTGGGCAGTTAGGGAAGGCTTCACTAATCCAGTTTGGCCCAGAAGGATGCCTAGGAATTGGGGACTGGGCTGCGAGAAGTGTTTGGAGTGAAAGAAACAGCCTGGGCTCAGGCAGGGATGTGGGGAAGAACACAAAGTATTCCCTGGGGAACGTGGCAGGAGAGACGGTGGGCATGGGAGGAGGTACCAGAAAACAAGGTACTTGAACTCTGCTGGGGTCAGGAACTTATGCCTGTAGGAAATGGACACCAGGGAGGGGTTTTCAGCAAGTCAAGGACATTCACGGATGTGTGTTTTAGAAAGATTATTCTAACAGTGAGCTGACGCCCAACGTAAAAGACCAAAATCTGGTGCAGCGCTCCCCTTGAGAGGTGTTGAGTCCTTGAGCCAGGTAGGAACACTGGGGAGAGAACAGGTAACAGAGACATGGGTTATGGGAAAGGAGGACATGTGGGGCAAAGTTGAAGATGCTCACAAAACTTCTGCCTTGGACAACTGTAGGAGCAGAAGCACTGCTACCCCTTCCATCCTTCCTCTGCTCCTCAGGGAGACAGGTGCACCCTGGCCAGCCTGTCCCATCACATGTCATCCTCTAACCGTCTGCCACATGTTTGTTTACTTCGCAGCACACTTCACTACCTGACATTATGTACACTTTTGTTTACAGTCTGTCTTCCCCACTGAAATAAGGGTGGGACTTGGTTTGTGGTGCTGTAGGTGCTCCCAGAGCCTAGAATCGTGGTGGGCACGTTGTAGGCATGCATACATATTTCAATGAATAAATGAAAGAACAAACACAGAAGAGGCACAGTGAGAGGAAAAGCAGATTTTCGGGGAAAGGTAGTTCACTTTCAGCGCTCCTGATTCTTAGATACCCGTGTGGCACACAGGTGAGAGAGGCCAGTAAACAGCCACATGTCTGGAGTTTAGGAGAGAGGCCAGAGTTAAGGAGATAGATTTGGAGGTAATTTCAGCATAGGTGTCCCTAGGTAACTGGGGGAGAGGTCACATCTGGTGACTTCTCCTCAGAGATCTTTCCACTCGTGGCATGGCTCTCTGCAGTGGAAGATTTTGAATGTTGTTTTCTTGCAATGATACTTCTCCTTTCCATGTGTGATAGATTCTGAGACTTCAAAATGCCATTACTGTCACACCCCGCAGATTCGATTTCGTGACCCACTAACAGGACTCAACCTTTGGTGTGTGAAGCTCCAGGTTTCAAGGCCTTCTGAGATCCTGGGGTGAAAAATGCATCAGAGATGCAAGTCATTTTTCCTGATTTATATGTAAATACAATCTCATTTTAAATTCTTTTAGCAAAGGTCAAAACTTTTGATGGATGAGTATAAATTGCCATGAAAGAGCCCCTCTGTTCATCATTAAGCACCCCCATGAGCTGACTGATAACAAGCAGCAAAATGGGGATGAGACCATTCGGAGTGGGCTGCCCACATGTGTCCAGAGGGCTGTGGCCACTGCATTCGGAGTGGGCTGTCCACGTGTGTCCAGAGGGCTGTGGCCGCTGCGTTCGGAGTGGGCTGCCCACGTGTGTCCAGAGGGCTGTGGCCACTGCGTTTGGAGTGGGCTGCCCACGTGTGTCCAGAGGGCTGTGGCCACTGCGTTTGGAGTGGGCTGCCCACGTGTGTCCAGAGGGCTGTGGCCACTGCGTTTGGAGTGGGCTGCCCACGTGTGTCCAGAGGGCTGTGGCCACTGCGTTTGGAGTGGGCTGCCCACGTGTGTCCAGAGGGCTGTGGCTGCTGCGTTCAGAGTGGGCTGCCCACATGTGTCCAGAGGGCTGTGGCCATTGCGTTTGGAATGGGCTGCCCATGTGTGTCCAGAGGGCTGTGGCCACTGCATCCGGCCTGCTCCAGGGCACGTTATGGAGTCTGGATGACCGGGGCTTTCTGATACCCTCATCTGGAACAGGGTTGGCCCCCCGCCCATAGCTGCCTTGCCGATTCCTAAGTTTGGGGCAGCTTCATGATTTTTCTGTCAGTAAGAACCAGCGGAGGGAAGGAGACACGGCAACAAATGCTGTGTCCAGGGAGCCTGTGCCTGCTTTTTATGCTCCAGCTTCCACAGGCAGTTCCTGGCTGGCCCCAGATGAGACCTAAAGTGAGAGCCGTTATTCCCACCCGCTCTGCCTGGCATCCTGCACAGGGCACATTCCATGCTTGACTGTGTGATGGTTTCCACCTATTTCCATAATCCACTGGCTTCGTGGTGTCCCTGGAGATGGGCACTTGGCTCACTGACTACATAATGACAGGAGAAATCTTAAGTCTGAAATTTTAAATTCCCTTTGAAAACTCCCCTCCCTAGCACCCCTCATGTTACTGTGATTGCAGATTTCACCCTCACTAGCCAATCCAGAGCCCTCAGAGCTGAACGATAGGGGAAGTTGCCAGAGGGCATCTATGAATTATAATTAATCCTCCCTGGGAGCCTGGTCTAGGGCAGCCCAGCTGTGCTGTCCTCCAACATTTTCTGAATAAATAAAGATTGTTCTCCAGGGCAAATCCTTTGGCCCAGAAAGATCAGAAAGGCTCTCTCACCCATAACCTTGACTGCTTTGGAAAATCTGGAGGTAGAAAATATTTTTAAGCTGAAAGCATCTCTAAAGGAGGCCGTGGAAAGTTACCCACACCACTGGCTGCACACGTTTCCTTCTCAAAGCCGTGACTGGCAAGGAAGCTGGAGCCTATGGCCTTCAGGGGTGGGGAACTGAGTGCTCTGCTCCGGGAGAAAGAGAGCGTTAGGAAAATGCACACAGGGAGGCAGGCATGGGCGAGGCTGAATGAGGTGGAATTAGGAGAAGGAAGAGAAGAGATCATTTGCTGTTGAGAACATTCTGTTGGGTTGTGACTTTGACACTATACACGCAGGAAGATGTTAGCTGAGGAGACAGAGGAAAGTGTCTTTCAGTTATCAGTTATGTAAAATAAACTCAGAATATATACAGCTGTTATCTGTGTCCCAGATAGTAAATGAACCAATTGTCATTCTTGAATTGTAACCTTTTTTTTTTTTTTTTACAGTCCATTAACGGGAGGTGTGAGGCATCACACCCTAACTGACTAGTCAGCCTTTCTAATTCCACTAGTAAAAACTTTAGTCTGTTTTGCTGATATTCAGGTCTGTTGGGAAGACTAGCTCCCTAGTGGCTGTGAACTGTTCTCCAGTGGAACAAGATCTACTGATGTTGAAACAGGAAAATTTCCCTGACCCCTTCATGGGACTTGCAAAGAGGGTGGCTTCTTTACTCAGCCCGTGGCTCTCACCCCCTCTCGGGAGAGGGAGCACGCAGGTGAGTGGGTGCAGGGGCCAAGATGAGTACTTCTGGGTGCCGGCAGGAGCAGAACTCTGTGTGGCCCCAAGGCAGCTTCTAGAGGAGTACCCACAACCCCTGGAGCCCCAGAGGGCGTGTGTTACAGTGCTCCTTTAGTTTTGCTGTCCACAGATGGCTAAGTGTTTAAGTCCTTGGTGTGACAGCCCGCTGTATCCCTAGCTCTTGTTCAGCATGCAGGAAGAATCAGGTCACACGAACAAATTGAAGATGGTAAATACAGGGGATTTTATTGCTGATGAAAGTGACTCTCAGCAGGATGGAGAGCTAGAAAGGGGATGGAGTGGGAAGGTGGTCTTCCCCTGGGGTTCAGCCATCACTGGCCACACTCTTCTCTGAGGTCCCGCCATCAAGCCATCCCCCTGAAGTCAAGCTGCTTCTCAACAACGTCAGGCTGCTGCTTCTCCTTTCTCCATCTCTGCTACTCCACTGCCAGTGGAGCCTGCAGTTTTTATGGGTACAGGATGGCAGGGGGTGGTGTGGGCCAGAGTGGTTTTGAAAAAGGCAACATTCGAGAAGGAAAACAGGAATGTGGGTCCAGGCTTGAGAGTGGGGCCCTCACTGGGGACTGCTGCCTTCTACCCAGTATTTCCCTGCCTCCTGTCCATATCAGTGGGCAGGAAGTTAACAAGTCTGGGGTGTGCACTGGTGATGTTACCATCACACAGAAGTGATGTGTGCACATTCGGACCATGCCGTCCTCAGACAGCACTGCAGTGATGGTTTAGCATCTGGAAATGGGACCCCTGATGGGCCTCCAGGGCATGTGGCCAGAGTGAAGCTGAAATCCCAGAGGGAGTGAGAGGATGACAAAGAGAAAATGAAGCCCTTCATTACTGTGCCACGTTTAGCTAGGGGTTAGATGGGGCTTTAAGGAGAGAATCCTGCTCAGAAACACCAGTCACTGGAGGAAACTGAAAGAAGGGGGAAAATATCCCCAAACTCTATTTTCTAAAAAGTCTTCTGTCTCATGTCCTGATGTTCAGGAATGGGAAGGTGGGTGTCAACTCTGGGGATCCCTGAGGTGACAAAAACTTAGAACCAGGCTGTCTTTTCATTCTGAAGCTAAAGGCACCCTCCTCGCTGGAGATTCGGCTGGGCAGATGCCAGCACTCTCCTGCCTCTACATTTGTCTTTGTTCCCAACCATGAATTCTACCCAAGCACCCTAAACAGATCTGGGGACAGATTTCCCCTCCCTGTCTGGAGGAAGAAAACGGAGTGTAGAGAGCTTAGCAGGGGCCACTCAGGAAGCAGAATCCAATTCATTCAGCACAAGTGAAGAAACGTTAATGAAGGAACTCTTTGCAGAAGTGAAGGTCAGTCTAAGGCAGTCCATGGGATATTGCAGGACCCCAGGACAAGCAATAGCAGGAAGCTGTTATCATTCCCAGACTTAAAGGGGCAAGGGAAGGAAAGAGTGTTCCTGGAGCCCTAGAGAGAAAGAGCAGGGAGTGGGCAGGACACCAATACCCCGGCTTCCTCCTGCCTTCTGAGCTTGGCGCGTGCCTCAAGACAGCAAAAATTAGGGAGATAGGGTGGTGTGTTCCCTGGGGACCAGCCTCTAGGGGTACAGAGCAGGGCAAGGAAGGGCAGAGAGCAAGGGGGATGCGTGAGTGGGGGCGGAATAGCCAGCCCAGAGAAGTGGATGTCTTGAAAAGTTTTCTTAAAGACTCAGAATTTATTTGCACACCAGTCTTGTGTGAGATGTTTGTGTAAAGTAGGTGGCTGGTAGTGGTTCATACGTCAAGGCAGTGACACGAAAGTGGCTCCCAAGTGTGGCTTTTGTTCATCTCCGGAGTAGCGGGAAATGAATAACTGTATCAGGAACGCGAAATTACAAATCCCAAGCTTTGGTGATTTCCAGATTTAAATATGTAACACACTTCAAATTTTTCTCTCTTTGTTTGTTTGTGTGTTTTTTCCTAAAAGAGCAATAAGGGAATATTTCCTGAGATGACGTTGCAGGTTTACTTTCAAGATAGGGAAATAGTTTTGGATTTTTTTGTTTTTCTGTTTGGAATATAGTATATATTTATTAGATTCCTTTGCTGCTACAAAGAAACGAAGAGAGAGAGAAAAAAAAAAAACCACAAGTTTCTTTTCAGCAAAGCTTTGAGGTAGCTATTTGTTAATGTTTGACTGGAGGTTTTGCTTTCAGGGTGATTAACTGTTCTCCACACCCCGGTGCTGCCCTGGGGTCAGGGAGGGGAAGGAATGTTTCCTGGTTCGGGGATCTGTCTGTGGAAGTGTTTCTTGTGCCTCTTAGCCATTCGCACGGCACAAAGCGCCACCAGCTGGGATGAGGCTGAGGCCAGACCACTCACCAGGCCTGTGCCGGGCTCAGGAAGCAGCGCCTGGAGAGGGAGGTGGAAACTGCACTGGGGTTTTGGGATGCGTGTTACTGGCTGTGTGTTTTCACGAGTTATACTATGCCCCGGGGAGGCGGGGGAAAACCTCACAAAGCACTCCTCTACATCCCTTTGGTTTTTAAGGCAAGGCTAAGTGCCTAAGACTACTGGAAAGGAAGGGGATCAAAACCCCCTTAAGCCTTGGCCGGCCAGGCAGCACTGCCAGCTTTCCCTTGAGCCCCCGCCCAGATGTGCCGTACTTGATAGCAGCTCACAAGAAGACCTTGCTGCTTCTTCAAGAAGACCTTGCTGCTTCTTCAGGGCTCATGCAGGAAATTCCACTTAGAGCTTCACTTCTTTAGCACGATATTTGCCTTCTGTTAAAGTGCAAATGCCCTGGGAAGGAAGGCACTAATTCGTTTGCCATGGACCACTCGCTCCCCGCCCCGGAGATGCTGGGCAGGAGTTTGCCACTCCTGATTTCTATTTTCCTGTAAGCTCTTTTCTCATTCTCTCTCCAGTCCATTTTTCAAAGGGATGCAGAGTCTGGATACTTTCTGGGTGGATGAAATCCCTCTAAATCTAAATGAGCGGGGAGAGAGTGAGTTCCCAAACGCTTCAGGTTAGCCCCGTCCTGTTCACCAAGGTTTTAAAGGGAGTTGAATTATTCACAGAGACAGTTTGCAAATGTCCCGGTCTTTTAATTAAGTGTCCTAGAAAGGGGAAAGGTCAGCACCTGTCTGAACCTACACACATTCCTTTGATTAGAGCAGTGACAGACTTTACATGGCCTTAAGGACAAACGTGGACAAAGAAGCATGTTGGAGCTGCTGTTACGACAATTTGGGGATTGTATATGCTGGAGTTCAATGATTTAGGGCAGGAAAAGTATTTAGTAGTGGGTGTTTTTAACAAGATTTTGAGCCAAAGATTAGTTCTAGTTAACTTGTAGAAATGTGTTCTGTACCCAGTGTAGAGGTATGCTGCTTGTTACATGGAAAATTTTAAAGCATCAAACCTTTAGTCATTTTACTATCTCCACCACCATGTCCAAGAGCATGACCTTGAAATTAAGTCACGAAATGAAAAGAGGGTCACACCATTTGGGGCCCTTGTCCATATCACCTAAGATTGAATCTGACAAGGAAGTGAATTGGATTATCTGAATTTTGTAGACAAGGCTAAATCAAATTACTTAGCACACAGCATCCCTCCTGCTGGTGTCATTGCTCGTGGGACTTCCTCACTGAAACTGGTGGGCGGCTATTCTTGTGTGCCTGAGTCTAAACATATGTTGGCTTATTTGTTTGAGAGCTAGCCTTTCCTGCTGTCTCTCTATTCCCTCTGACTTTCATCACCCATGGGTTTCTTTTTAGACCTCAGTAGTTTGCATGTATTTTGTGTGCATGTATAGGCGAGGTATGGCAGAAAAGAAATGGAGTTGGGAGACGTTCTTTGACGTTAACTGTATAGCACCCCGAAGTCTTTGGCAAAATTCAAAACCAGCAGGATGTCATCTTTCTGGAACAAAGTTGTCAATATTCTGGCTGAAGGGATGGCACCTCTAGCTGCCCTGGGGAGATGTCTTTTCATCCTGGGAAGCCTATGTTCTGTTTCTGTGGGATGAGCCATTATACTGAAGCTGGCCATTGTGCTTCATCTGTGTTGTAGTTCAACTGACTGTGCCATGATGCAAATGAATCATCATGTAGGCCATGGTGAATAATTCCTTCCATAAAGTCCCATGCTGTGGAATCAACCAGAAATGAATTCTTGCCAATAGTAATAACAGTTGGAAACAAAGCAGAGTAAACATGAATTACTTTTTTTTTTTTTTTTTTTTTTGAGACAAAGTCTCACTCTATCACCCAGGCTGGAGTGCAGTGGTATGATCTCGGCTCACTGCAACTTCCGCCTTCCAGGTTTAACTGATTCTTATGCCTCGCCTCCTGAGTAGCTGGGATTACAGGCGCACGGCACCACACCCAGCTAATTTTTGTATTTTTTTAGTACAGACAGGGTTTTGCCATGTTGGCCAGGCTGGTCTCAAACTCCTGGTCTCAAGGGATTCACCCGCCTCAGCCACCAAAAGTGCTGGGATTACAAGTGTGAGCCACCGTTCACAGCCAACATGAATTACTTTTACAGTGTTCTTTAGTATCTGTCCTTGTCCTTTCCAGTGAACTTACAGGCGTATGAATGACTTGAAGGGGAGTGATACTTGTAACCATTTAGAAAGACATTTTCTTAGGCGTCATTTGCAGTGCTAAGAATGAATGCCATAGCATTGCTACCATTCATTGCCACCCAGGCAGGGGGAAGCTCTTCACAGAGTGAATGGCTGTTCTCTATCAGAAGAATTGGGAAGTGAGTGATAACTATAGAAAAAAAGAGTTATCTGATTATTTTAGTCAACTCACCTCCCAGATTTATACCTTTAAACCCATTCTGAAAATGTAGAAAGCAATCTCCTCGGTTAGCTTCTGGCTAAGAAATTGAGAGAATCAATATTTGGAATCTAGAGATGAAAGAGGGCTAGTTAAATAAATTATGTGACTCTACTCATTCAGAATTTTAAAAAGGAACTTTAAATGTATCTAGGCATAGGTTCTAAGAATGACTTCTCATACTAATGAAATCTAAGAGGTAGAAATGCCTTCCCAGAATCGATGTGGACATCTTTGCGGAATCAGGTTTTTATTCGTCTGGAGACAGACAGACTGGTGGTCTCAGTGACCAAAGTATCTTCCCAGCCAGCTGGTCTTTGACATGAACACTGGTGACCTGAAGCAAGGTGGCTTTTCTGTAAAGGCTTTAAACTTTATGGAAAAGTGAGGTTTTTAAGTAACAGTTGATTTAGCATGGCAGGCTCCAGATTCTGAAGACTCTAAATTCTATCCATTATTAGAACACTTTACACAGTCTTCCATTGAAGAAATGACTGTAGGAAGCTGTGCTTGGGCATCCCACTGGAGTATGAAGATGGAAAAACTGTGCTACTCATGTTCTCAGTTGTGGCTGGTGCATTTCTCTCATCTTGTGGGAACTGCCAGCAAGGGTAGCAGGCTTGCATCCTGGCCTTATACATACATCCTAACAGTTTCTCCAAGAGTGTAGATTAGACCCTCCTAAACAGAAATAGGGAACTAGGAAGTGGTAGAGATTATTTAATTTGTTGCCTTACTTTGCATATGCAGAAACTGAGGCCCAAGAAGGCTGAGCAGTTGCCCAAAGTCCCATACCAGGTGGGCAGCACCCAATCCTGTTTCTCCTGCCTCCTAGTCCAGCTCCTTCCTCTGAGGTCATTTCAAGCCACAGTTGGCCATTTTGAACCTCGCACTAGAAAGAATGCTTAGGTTTCTCCTCTGGGTGAAAGTTCAGGAATAAGCAGGTGACATTCACCACCCACCAGTGATGGTGAATTCTCTTTGATGTACTGATTGCCTCAGCAAATGTGCAAATTCCACAAGTAGGGAGGGACCCAAGCAAAGTTTGGCTAAATGTGAGCATCGTAAACAAAAGAATATAGTTCACCATCCATTTTTGTCCGTGGCTGCAGAGGCTACAAGCAACGCAGGTCTGAAGACTTCCCACAGTCCCTGTAAGAGACCTTAACCCCTCAGCTTATTTATTCTCCACTTCTGAGGACGTGGCTCTTAAGTTTTCATCTCTGAGGTTATAAACGGTATTTCCACTTATTTTAATGAACCTAAAAAGCATCTCCAAACAGGTCCAAATGATAGATGGCTACAACAGAACCCAGTCATATCAGGGCACCGTGGAAACGAGCCCACTTATTTCCAGAACCCAAACTGTATTGAACATGAATAATAACCCAAGAGCAAATGGTGTTCAGACTGCCTGAAATTATTTAAATTTTTATAGCCAACTGCCTCATAAATTAGAGACTTTCTTAAGAGGAGGCCTGCAAATGAACTCATAAAGTATGCATTGAATATTTTATTTATGATACAACTATAGCACGGCAAATACATAGCTATAGCTATATAGCTATATCACTGCAAAAAGGTGGCATCAAAATGTCTGAGCAAACACTTTATATTGGACTTTGTGTCATGGAGAAGAGGAGCATTTGATGGTCTGAAAAGGGGAGACACTTGAGAATTATTTTGCCAGGCACTCCAATTGGGATGGAGGACTAATTTCTTTAAGAGACTCAAGAATTATAATAAGTTTATGGTTAGGAAAGAAAAAAAATGAGTAAAAATCTAGGATGGAAAATCCCCAGTTTCAGCAGTGTAGCGATTTGGAGAAAAAGTCCTATGTGGTTTATCTTTTGATTTGTAGATGGATTCGGAAGCTCCTGTACTCATTCAGTCATTCAGCCCACTACAGTATATGCAAAATATTATGAGTGGTTATGTAGAGCAAACCAAAAACATTTTTACCTTAAAAAAAAGATCTGTAGAAGTATAATTTGTACCCTCATGAAGGTTACCTATTTCAACTCAATGACTTCTAATAAAATTGACAAGAGTTTTCAACTTACTACCACAATCCAGTTTTAGAACGTTATCTTCCTCCTAACAAGATCCCTCATGCCCATTTGCAGTCACTCTCTGTTCACACTCTCAGCTCTGGATAACCACTAATCAATTTGTCTCTATATATTTTCCTTTTCTATGCATTTTATAAATAAACGGCTGGATAATATTCCATTGTATGGATATACCACATTTTGTTTATTCATTCCCCAGTTAATGGACATTTGAATTATTTCTACCTTTTTATTATTATGAATAATGCTGATATGAATCCTCATATACAGGTCTTTTTATGGTTATAAATTTTCATTTCTCTTGATGAGGTATATGAAATGAAATTTTCATTTCTCTTGACAGGTCATATGGTAAGTTTGTTTAATTTTTTAAGAAACTGCCAAACTTTGTTCCAAAGTGTCAAAAATCAATTGACTATAAATATAAGGATTTATTTCTGGACTCAGTACTGTTTCACTAATCCATATCACTATCCTATGTCAGTACCACAATTTCTTGATGACAGTAGGTATAGTAAGTTTCAAAAGAAAAAAAAAAGCAAGTCCTCCAAATTTGTTCTTTTTCAACATTTTTTGGGGGGTCATCTGGGTCCTCTGCATTTATAAGTAAATTTTAGATTCAACTTCTCAATTTCTGCAACAACAACAAAAAGAAAATCCAAAAACAAGCAAACAAAAAGCTTGCTGGGATTTTAATATAAATTATAATGTCTATATATCAATTTAGGAACAAATGACTATCTTAATAATATGAAGTCTTCCAATCCATGAACATGATGTGTCACTCTACTTATTAGATCTTTGATTTCTCTCAATGATGTTTTTTAGTTTTGAGTGTATAAGTCTTCCACTTATTTTGATAAATTTATTCCTAAATATATTCTTTTTTGATGCTATTATAAATGAATTTTTTTCTTAATTTCATTTTCAGAGTGCTTATTGCTAATACATAGAAATACAGTTGATTTTTTCAGTACACTTATCTTGTAACATGACACCTTGCTGAACTTGTTAATTAATTCTGGTAGTTTTTGGGTGAATTCCCTGGAGTTTTCACATACAGAATCATGTCATTTATGAATAAAGACAGTTTTACTTGTTCCAATCTGGAGACACCTATTTATTTATTTATGCCTGACTGTACTGGCTAGAACCTCAAATACAATGTTGAATAGAAGTGGTGAGAGTGCCTTACTTTGTTTCTGATCTTAAGGGTAAGTCATCTAGTTTTTCTAAATTAGGTATCATGTTTACTGTAGGCTTTTCATAGATGTCTTTTCTCAAATTGAGAATGTTTTCTTCTATTCCTGGTTTGTTGAGTTTTTATCATAAAAGGGTGTTGGATTTTGTCAAATACTCTTTCTCCATGCATTGAAATAACCATATGGTTTTATCCTTTATCCTATTAATATGGTATATTACATTAATTGTTATCTTTTGTTCTATTAATATGGGTGTTAAACCAGTGTTGCATTCCAGGGACAAATCCGACTTGGCCATTGTATATAATCCTTCTTATACATTACTGGATTTATTTGCTATATTTTCTTATGGATTTTGTGTCTACATTCATGGGGAATATAGGTCTATAGTGTCCTTTTCTTGTGATATATTTGTCTGGTTTGGTGTTCGGTTAGTGATTCCCCTTCTCTTTTCTATATCAATGATCTTCCTAGTAATTTCTAGTTCCCTATGGCTTCTCTTTTCAGTTCTCCAGCCAGAAATCTGGGTTTATTAATATATACCCAGCTCAGTGGCTTCTATTTATTGTGTTTGCATCTGGAGCCAAACAGAGGGTGGAGAGCGAAAGGGAGAGAGAGAGAGAACAATGGGATTTCACTCCACCTTCTCAAAATCACAATGCCACTAATTAGACAGGAAGATTTAGCCTCCTTTAGAGTTTTAGGCTCAAAACATTGCTGCACTGCCACAGGATTGCTTGGCGACTGAGGTGTGAGAATGGAGAATAAAAAGAGGGGAAAATTTTTGTATTCTTTCTGAGTGTTAGGATTTCCTTTTTCCATTTATTAAGCTAGAACTCTAGGATTCTCCTAGAGCTCTGTCTGTCTGGACCCTTCTGCCTATTTCTGGGTTTTGGACCACGCCAAGAGACACTAGAGAGAACAAATGGTAAACCCATCACTAGCTTGGTAGTACTTTGAGTTCTTATCTTCTTTTCCGACCCTTTTACCACTACATGTTTGCTTTTCAGAATCCTTAAATAGATTTTACTTAGAACTCAAGCTCTTTCTCTATGTTATTTCATTTTTCTAGTAATTCATTTTAATATATTTTACAAGAACATTTGTCCTCAAATTGATTGGGAATTAAAAATAATGACTATTCTGGATGATGGAATGAAGGCTACAGGGGATTTTGAAGGGAGAGATGAATGGGGATTGGATATTTCTGTTAACAGTCATCAAGCATAAAAAAATGGAACTTTAGAGTTGGACTTTACAAGTCAAAATGATGCTAATAGTTTCTGCATGTAGTAGACATAGCCATGACATTTACTCCAACTTTGATTCATGTAGTGCCATTTGGAAATAACAAAACAATCTTTTCCTTTCTTTTTCTGAAATTTCCTGGGGGTGACATTGTTCCAGAAAGGTTATAACTGAGCTGGTCTTTGAAGAAATTATTTGCAACAGGAAAAGGACCTTGTTCGTTTTTAAAGATCCTTTTTCTCTGCATTATTCCAATTGGATACATTCTATTGTTTTGTCTTAGAGTACATGGTCTCTTTCTTCTGTTATATCAATTCTATCATTTCTGCTACTGAGTCCTTCCAGATATTATATATTTCACTTCTAAAATTTCAATTTTAATTTAATAGTTTCTATTTCTCTGCTGAAACAAAAAACTACCTTGCCATTTATTTCAAGAGTATTTACCCTTTACCTCATAGACTATGGTTATAATTGCTAATTCAAGGTCTTTATCTGATCATTCCAATATCTGAATCTTCCCAATTTGGGACTCTATTGATTGCCTTTTACCTTGAGAATTGGTCATATTTGCTTTTTTGTTTGTTGAATTTTTTATTGTATAATGGACATTTTGAATATTTTGAATATTATGTTTTAAGATTCTGGATCCTGTTTAAATTCTCTGAAGGAGATTTAATTTTTTTCCATCAGACTTGGTTAGGTTTAGACTGCCAGCTCTGCCTTACCATCTGTGGGCAGTAGTTTCCATGTCAGTTCAGTTTTAGAAGGCTGTGCTATTCACAGCTTAAGTCTGCGTGCATCACTCAAGGTTTATACTGGTAATCTGGGACTTGGGCAATGGTTTACATTGTAGTTCAGTTCTCAAAGCCTTTGCTGTGCTGCTTTGAGTGTTTTCTGCACATGTGTACCTTAGGGGTAGTCCAGGACTTTAATTCATTCATATAGAAAATAAAGGCATTCTCTTCTCCCTCTCTTTCCTCTGTGAGATTTCCAGATTAATTATTAATTTTTATCAAAGTACATGTTTCATATAGTTCGCTATTTTATGATTTGCTATATTTAAACTTTTTATTCCACTATATGAAAAATATTATAATTTTACTCTCATCCCTCCCCTCTTTGTCTCCCACTCCTAATATTGGATATTTACGTTATCTTTTATTCTGTTGGCTGCATTTGTAACATTTTATTTAATATACATAAGCCTCTACTTCTTGATCTATCAGGTTGCATAACTTCTTCAATTCCTGAGTTCACATGGTGGTAATACCTATGCTTTTTCTTTCCCCTTTCATTCCAACCTTTCAAGAGCTACACTTAAACCATCGTGTTGTCAATGTTGTACACTTTCCAAAGGTTCACAGTACGTGTTTAAAATTTTTCATTTAAAAGAGCACGAAAAAGTATTTGTACTATTCTAACTGGATAAATATTGTTCAATACTGGGACAAGTCACAGTTCAGGAGTATATGCCTTCCTTAAGGTCCTATGTGATACACTGGCCAATTGAAGAATGTTAATAGCATCAAGCAAAAGGATTTCTTTACCTTTTCTCCTTCAGTACGTAAATTACGTTACTTGTTTGAATCATTATTTTTGCATATGTTAGATATATATATGCATGCTTGTATATATATATATGCATATATTTCCAAGATTTCTAAGTCCTCTTTTTTCCTGGGAGACTTCCTGCTGTCTGTGACTTGTGCAGACATGTCATTCTTACTGGAAAAGTGCATTTCCAAATAACTTCCTAATGTAGGATGAATGGGAAGGGAAAGTTTCTACCTAGGGATATGACCAGAAATTCCTTTGTTTTTCCATTTGATTGATAGTTCGCCTGGGTTTAGAATTCTAGATTGAAAGTTATTTTCTCTCAGAACTTTGAAAGCTCTACCCCACTGACTTCTAGCATCCACTGTTGCATCAACCAGGAGATATAAGGAATGAGGATAATTAATTTATTAGCCAATTCAGCCCATGGACTTCTTTCCTCTTTGTGAGACAGCGATCATAAAGGTTCTCCTTTGTCCTGAAGAGGTGGGCTGGGATATTGGATTTCTGTAAAGCACTATGTTTCAGTGCTTGTCTCTCTCAAAGTTGCTAGTGGACTTTTCTGTTGAAGGGCCCCTTTACCGCTCACTGTTCCAGGAAGGCAGCAGTGCTGATCATGGTGCTGGTGTAGTCTTTGCTCTCCAGCTTTGAGACTGTCAAAGAATGTCAGGAATTCTAGTTGCATATGTAATTTTTCTTTATTTTCCTTTTCTTCAACTACTCATCCAATTCTCCTTGTACCTTGAGCTAAAGTATAAAAGTTGTGGAGGGCAGATATTGCCCTTGCCAAAATAGTAACATTTAATTAACACAAAGCAGAAAGTGCTCCAAAGTGAGTGTATAGTACAGGGATATTCTGTAATTCTTCTATAATGTGATTATCAATAGAAAATTTCAGGTATATTAGTCTGCTTCTACATTGCTATAAAGAACTACCTGAGACTGGGTAATTTATGAAGAAAATAGGTTTAATTGACACAGTTCATAGGCTGTACAGGGGGCACAATTGGGGAGGCCACAGGAAACTTACAATCATGGCAGAAGGCAAAGGGGAAGCAAGCACATATTCACATAGCCAGCATGAGAGAGAGAGTGAAAGGGGAGGTGCCACACACTTTCAAACAACCAGATCTTTTGATAACTTTATCACAAGAACAGCCCTAGGAGAATGGTGCTAAACCACCCCCATGACCCAACCACCTCCCACCAGGCCCCACCTCCAACACTGGAACTTGTAATTCAACATGAGATTTGGATTGGGACACAGAGCCAAACCATATCACTAGGCTACCCAGTATTTATCATTTTCACCATCTGCATTCACTTTTTCTCATCAATTATTCCTGTTTTGTCTTTTTCAGCAACAGAAATTGCAAGGAAATCCAACAAAGAAAACCAAATCAAAAAGACCAGATCCCCTCAAAGGACAGAAGGTTATTGCAAGATGTGATGAAAATGGCTTTTATTTTCCAGGTAGTTTTTTTTGTTTTTTTTAATTTCGTGAGGCTTTTGTTAAATAATTTGATACTGGGGACAAGAAGTTTCAACCTGTGCTTTTGCTAGAACACTGACGTTTCATGAGCTGGCCTGAGCTAGTCCACTTTTCACAGAGAAGAAGTGGAATATCTCTGGCCAGCTCATGAAATGAGCATATTTGGGCCCCCCAAAAAAGTAGCCGGAAAAATGCACTTATTTTAATTTCTCATTTTTTAGTAAACAAATTTTTATTACCCATTTACTGCGTTGCATGTATGTAATATTTTGAAAGTACTGGTCTAATGGTATGAGCAAACAGGTGAACATTCTTGCTTTTTGGAGATTACATCTTAAAGGAGACAGACAAGCAATGAAATAAACAGATAAAATATGTGGTGTGTCAGATACAGTGCCATAGAGAAAAATCAAGCCACAAATGGGGTTGAGAATGTCAGGGTGAGGGTTTTGATTCTATATTTGGTGGTTAATGAAGAGCTCATGGGGAAGGTGACATATGAATAAGGACTTAAAGGAGGTGGGGCAAGCCATGAGATTGGGGAAGGGAGTTCTAAGCAGAAACAACAGCGGTGCCCAGGCCTCAGGGTGGAGTGCACACGTGTGTTGGAGGAAGGGCCATGAGACTGGGATAGCTGGGCCTCAGAGGTTTGCCCCAGACTTCCTGGGGGATGTGATCCCTGAAGGAATCAGCCAGCTGCAATTCAGCAAGGGGTGGAGGTATGAAGGGAGTTTCATGGATGGTGACAATAATACGTGTGAAGACTTAGAAATGAAGAAAGACATCTATGTCTGGAGAAATAAAATTGATTCTGGCTGGAACATAAAATGAGAAGGAAGGGTGGAAATAATAAAGCTCTTCAGAGAGGTAAGCATGGGGCTATGCATAAAGGGTCATATTAAGGATTTGCACTTTACCCTGAGGGCAATGCTTTAAATGTGAGGCCACATTTAAAGCAGTGAGAAACACAATCACATTTGAAGTTTTCAAAAGCTCTCTCCCACTGCTGTGTGAAGATTGGATACCAAGGGGTTAGGATGTCTTTGGTCCCTGGCTTCGGGTGGTAGATAGATAGTGGTACCTACAGGAGATGGTGGTGTGGACGGAAAGACAATGAGATGTGTCTGCAACATGATGAATTGCAGGTGCCTGCAAGATGCCCAGATGAAGATATCAGAGAAGCAATTGGAGATGTGGGTCTAGAGTCTGGAGACAGAGATTTGGGAGACATAACCACAAAAGTCATCACTGAAATCATGGGAATGGTCTGTAGGGAAAAGGGAACTGGGAGAAAACCTTGAGGAAGCTCTGTCAAGCAAAAAGATTACATTGCAGGGCGGGTGTGGTGGGTCACACCTGTAATCCCAGCACTTTGAGAGGCCGAGGCTGGTGGATCACTTGAGGTCAGGAGTTCAAGACCAGCCTGGCCAACATGGTGAAACCTCATCTCTACTAAAAAAAAAAAAAAAATTAGCCGGGCACCTGTAGTCCCAGCTACTCAGGAGACTGAACCAGGAGAATCATCAGAACCTGGGAGGCAGAGGTTGCAGTGAGATCACGCCACTGCACTCCAGCCTGGGCGGCAAAGTGAGACTCTGTCTCAAAAAAAAAGATTACGTTGCAGATACGTAGCTGGCCTTTCATAGGCATGATCTATCTATCAACAGTTAAAAGAATAATTATTATTTAAATTTAATTGAATAATATTTTAGGTGGGAAAAAAATACTTCAGCAGGATTTTTGGTTTCCAGCAGGCACATATGTACAACTGACATCAGGGACAGGTTATTTGAAATGTGATAAATGTGCTTGGGAGTTGCCTGGACGAGAGTAAATATGGATCCCAGCACTTGGGATGATCGCATAGGCTAAGGCATGACACCCTTCTTTACAAGGGCTGGGAATCTTCCATTTCTCTAGGGTGCAGATTTTCTAAGAGGTGATTATAGAAGGCCACCCCTGCTTGAGAAATTTTGATTTTCTGAATTTGAGCCTTGGAGAGAGTTTTATGGCTAAACTAGTAGTCGAATGAAAATACTAAAAGTGGGGCCAGGTGCGGTGGCTCACACCTGTAATCTCAGCACTTTGGGAGGCCAAGGCGGGCAGATCACCTGAGGTTGGGAGTTCGAGACCAGCCTGACCAACATGGTGAAAACTCATTTCTACTAAAAATACAGAATTAGCCGGACGTGGTGGCGGGCACCTGTAATCCCAGCTACTCGGGAGGCTGAGGCAGGAGAATCGCTTGAACCCAGAAGACAGAGGTTGCAGTGAGCCAAGTTCTTGCCACTGCACTCTAGCCTGGGAGACAGAGTGAGACTCTATCTCCAAAAAAAAAAGAGAGAGAAAAGAAAATGCTAAAAGAGACTGGATTCTAAATGGTTGGGTTAGGGGCTTGGGGTCACTTTGCTGGCCAGGGCTCCGGGGAAATGTAGAATGGCTCGAACTTCTACCCAGCACCATGCTTGTGTGATGAGAAAATTCTAAAGACCTACTGGGGGAAGTAGAGGAGGCGGGGCTAATACCATGGCCATGTGCAATGCCTGAGGCCACAACGGAAATTTTTTTAATGTGCAATTAGAGGCAGAAAGTACATACTATACTCCCAACAGCCGCATGGGATCTGACTAAGCAGGAATTTTTAATTTGCAGTGTAATTAAACTTCAATAAATCAGCTTGAAGGAAATATTTGAATTTAGTCATATAACTGGTAATTTTGATTAGTGTCTAAGTAGTAAACTTTGACTCAGCCAGATTAAGTGGCAGTGCATGGGTTATCTCCATGAACCTAGTTTTTGTGGCCTCTCTCCCCAGTCACCTGATCTTTTCCTTAACTGGGAATAACTTTACTTTCTTGATTTTTTTATTAAAAATTCAAACATACAGAAAAGTCACAAGAATAATACAGAGAACCCCACTATACTCTTTACCCAGATTTGCCAATTTTTAACATTTGGTCACATTTTATCATATATATTATTTTATTCTCTCTTTCATACATACATACACACACCTTATTTTTTCTGAACTCTTAGAAATTAGGTAACATTTATCATGTTACTTTGTCCCTTAACACATCAGTGTGTATTAAGAGTAAGAATAATCTCTTAATATAACCACAATAAAGGTAGAAAATTCAAAAAACGTAACACTATTATAGTACTTTTATTTAATCTATGTATTTTGATTTCGTTAATTGTCCCAATAATGGCCTTTATCACATTTATTTTCTCCAGGACAGGTCTCAGCCCAGAATCATGTATTGCATTTAGTGGACATGTCTCTAGCCCTCTTTGATCTAGAATCATTCTTTAGCCTTTCGTATTATCTTTCATGATAGTGACATTATTTAAGCATAAGTCCAGTTATTTTACAGAATGTTCCTCAATTTGGGTTAGATTACATTCAGGTTATCATTGCCGGCCAGAATACTGCCTAAGTGATGTCATGGCCCTCTGGGTCATCCCGTCTAGAGGCACGTGATGCTCACCTGCCCTCATTGGTGATGTTAATTTAGATCACCTGCTCACTGTGAGTCACTATTTTCACACACACACACACACACACACACACACAAAAAGAAGGCCAAATAAAATGTTGCAGAGCATAGGCTTGACGTCATTGGTGACTCCTTTTCTGGTAACTGTTGTTCAAAACCTCCTAAACACTTTTAGTAAAAAAAAACAGCTCACTTAAAATGCACCTTAGCAGAAGGCAAGATTGGAGTCACTGGATTGAGGCGTCCACTACATGAGGCCAGGTCCACGCGGAAGCAGAGCTGGCCAGATTGGCTGTTGCCACCGTTGTCGGGATTGTGGTGGGGATTTCCCTGTGACCAACGTTATTCCAGGGGTCAGTGTGGGTGATCCAGTTGAGGAAATGACTGTGTTGTACAGAGCAATAGCCTGGCTTATCTGGATGCCGAAAGGCAAGGAGGAAGACACATTTTCAACCCTTATTTGAAATCATTATTTGTGGAAACTGGGTCATCCTGTTGTTCTGTGAGAAGCAGCATTTTACTTCGGGAAATCCACAGTGATTTCCGCACTATGCCATAAGAACAAGTTGTCATGAAGAAAAAGGGGACAAAACGGAACACTTTCTCAGGTGTGATGAGCTCAGGTCAAAAGTCCTGTGTTTTCATTTATTTGAATTCTGCCTCTTGCCTCTGCTGGCCACACGACTGCAATCACTTTGTTTCCCTGTACCTCAGTGTCCCTGTCTTCTCCAACGGGATTTAAAACAATGAAACCCTTCATAAGCTGGCTGTGTAGATTAAATGCGATGACGTACAGCCCTTTGTTAATTCCATGGAAAGAGTTTTTCTGCATCCGATGTGAGAGCTCCTCTTAGGAGTAGGGATAAACACCTCGCCTCCTCTCCTGGGGAGGAGGGAGCTGCTTTCTGTTTCACAGCAGCTTAGAACCTTTCACAGCAAGTCAAAGCAGCAAAAGTCAGCACAGAGGGTAGAAAGGAAACCTCTGAGACTGGAGGGAGAAGCGGACACGAGGACTGTGAAGGATGACACTGCCGAGGAGTGGGCAGCTGGAGGGATGCTCTGGCTGGAGCAGAGTGAAAGCCTTTTTGAAGAGGTGGAATTTAAGCCGGGCTTTGTATATCGGAAGGTTCTTAGAGCCAAAGGTTTAAAAAAAAAAAAAATCCAGTCTCCAGCCTGACAAAACCTATTTGGAGCAAAGGTTCAGAACCACTCATGCATCTTTCACCAAACAAACTGACTTCCACTGTTTACTCAGATTGTGACACCAATTCTCTGACCCCTGAGCACCCGCAGCATTTTTGCTGAAAGCCTCCATAGGAGCGCAGGCCCTTTCTCCAGCTGAATACAGGACAACCCCGACTGAGGCAGGGAGCCGACTCATCCCCAGGGAGGCACTGGGCTTACCAGCTTCCGCCCAGAGGAGGGGAGGCAGTGGAAGCTCTGGGCCTGCCAGCCTCTGCCCAGAGAAAGAGGGGAGGCAGTGGAGGTTCTTCAGCTTGGCCACCCTTCAGAACCGAGGTCCTCAAACGGGTCCCAGAGATTTCAGAGCTGGGAGACACAGCCTCACCTCTCAAGGCTGAGGACAGAGAGAAACTATAGGGTAAGGGAAGCCAAAAATTGGAGCTGATCTTGAATCAGGACACAAGAAATGGTAGCAATCCCTTAATAAGATGGAGAAGGAGCAGGTACAGAGGCTTAGCAGTGGTGGGACAGGCCAGTCCTGGGCCCTCCAGCTGCCCAGAGTGAGGCCACATGGGGGCCCGCGAGGCCAGGTTGAAGCCAGACCGTAAGAAACTGTGCTCATTTCTGGAGATGAACAAAGACCCACATCTACAGAGATTATACAAAGAAGGAAGCTGAATTAAAGGAACTAAAAAGAAGTCATCATAACAGTCCAAAAAGTTTAGGTCCAAAGAAGAAAGTCAGTGATAAATGGTTTAGGCTTCGTCGGCTACACAGGCTCTGTCTCAACTTCTCAATTTAGGCAAACAACTGCAAAACTGCCTAGTAGGCTTGATACTGGATACTGCTAAGTCCCAAAGGCTAAGGATTTGAAGAGAGTCACATGGGCCAGTGTGGCTGTGGTGGCAGCTCAGACCCTTCCCTGGGGCCATGGGAGGGACATGGGGCACACAGTGCGTGGCAGGAGACGAGTCCCCTGATTCTCAATCAGGAGCGGCTCTTGTTTCCAGAATAGAAATTATTTCTAAAAGGTAGTATTTGTTTTTCTGATTAAAAGGGTAAAGTCAGTTTATGGTAGAAAATGTGTGAATAATGTGTAAATATTTCAAAACCCAAATTAAACATTTTAGTCCGATCAGAAAACACACAATGGTAAGCTGGCTTGAGTGTGCGTATTTTTCAAAAAAAATTCATTCCTTTGGCCATTTAAAACAAGACACATGGATCAAGATGAAAATCAGCAGCTATCTCTTTGCCCCATGAGAGGACACAGGGCTTTGCTTAGCAGGCACGTGAGCCAGGACTGGGGAGCTGCTGCAGCACATGCCGTGGAGCCCAGCGGGACGCGTGTGCTCATTTCTGTCTCCAGGAGGGTCTGTGAGCAGCTGATACTGCTGGGGGAAGTGTCCAATGTCATCATCTCCCCCTTAATGTTTAGAATCCCTTTTTAAAGGGAGGATAAATTTCAAGTCGGATAAATTACAAAAAATACATATCTTAACACAGGTATTTTCTTTTCCTAGAATGATAATCTATTCTAATAATTATATTAATTAAAATTATTATATAATTAAATAATATATATGTTTGTGTGTATATATATTAGGCTGGTGCAAAAGTAATTGTGGTTTTGGTCATTTTTTAATGGCAAAAACCACAATTATTTTTACACCAACCTTATGTTATCTATCATGCACTCCTTTAGTATAACAAAAAAAGAAACTTCTTACCTCTTTTTTCTTTTTTTTTTTTTTTGAGACATAGTTTTGCTTTTGTCGCCCAGGCTGGAGTGCAATGGCGCAATCTCAGCTCACTGCAACCTCCGCCTCCCGGGTTCAAGCGTTTCTCCTGCCTCAGCCTCCCGAGTAGCTGGGATTACAGGCGTGTGCCGCCATGCCCAGCTAATTTTTGTATTTTCAGTAGAGACGGGGTTTCACCATGTTAGCCAGGCTGGTCTTGAACTCCTGATCTCAGGTGATCCACCTGCCTCAGCCTCCCAAGGTTCTGAGATTACAGGTGTGAGCCACCACGCCCAGCCTTACATCTTTTTTCTTTGTTCCTTTCAGCTGTACATTTTGGGGAAGCTGAGTATGTTCAGTCTAGTCAGATGAAAAGCCAATTTGGATGGGAGTTTATATTTCCTTTTTACTTTCACGATTTAATTAACAACATGTATTTTCTATCTTTAAGTATTATGGAAGAAAATAGGGCTAAAGTAAATGAAAATATCAGGTGGTAGGAGGTGTTCGAGAAGAGGATCTTTATTTCCAGGACCCATGTTCCCGTCAGGATGGAGGCTGATGGCGCAGGATGAACAAGTCTAGTCCATTCTCACTGGTTCTCATCTCAGCAGGTGCCCAGACCAGGCATGTGCACCACTTTGAATTGGTCAACCCAGTAGGCATCCTATGGTGCCCAAGATTATCTGCTGGAGAAATCAAAGGGGCACACTGATTTAAACAGGCAAAGTGTTATAACTCAGCATGGCCAGAAAGATGGCACAAGCCTAAGGGAAGGGATGTTATTTGTCTTTATATTTTATGTTTTCTTTGATTCCTTCCAGGAGTTGTGAAGAAGTGTGTGAGCCGCACCCAAGCACTGGTGGGCTTCAGTTACGGAGACACCAAGGTCGTGTCCACCTCCTTCATCACGCCTGTGGGGGGCGCCATGCCCTGCCCACTGCTCCAGGTACCCAGTCCCTGATGTGTTCTGGGGCCCCTTTTCACCATCCACAGAGTTTTGAATAACAGAGAACGCCAAGGCCACTGTTTGACCCTTTGCTGAACCTACATGGGCTCCTGCAGGGAGGGTGTGTTTGGGCAGGAAGAACAATGGCCCCTTTTCTGGGACCTGTCACCTGGAGATTTCTTTGCTCGTGACCCTGACCTGCCGACTCCCTGTTATGTAGCTCAGGGCTGCACAGACTTGTTTGCACTGCACCTTGAGGTCCTTGTCCCTTTACAAGACAATAGAGTTTGGGGGAAGGACATTGCTGTAGCTGCCAGTACCGTGGACACTTTTAACTGCAAAAGATTCTATTCTATTCTATTCTATTCTATGCTATGCTATGCTATGCTATGCTATGCTATGCTATGCTATGCCATGCCATGCCATGCCATGCCATTCCATGCCATTCCATCCCATCCCATCCCATCCCATTCCATTCTATTCTATTACATAATAACAAGGGCAGAGGTAGCACTTTCCTTGGCACTGTAATCAGCTGATGTCAGACGGTGATACCGTAATGCACAGTTAGCCCAAATGTGCATTCCACAGATGTGTCACCGGAGGAAAGGCCATGAATGTCAGTTGTCCAGGGGTGTTTTGAACAAAGAATTGAACAATATGCACAAATAAAGTAACAAAGAAACGGAACACAGGAATGAAGCTGCAAATGCAGGGGTTTATTAAAGTGAGAAAGCACTCCACAGGGTGGGAATGGGCCCGAGCAAGAGGCTCAAGGGCGCCATTACAAAGATTTCTGGGTTTTAAGTACTCCTTTTGAGGTTCCTATGGACTACCCCTTATCTGGATGAAGGATTTGGTCTGTGGCTAATTAAAGGCTGAGGTGAATTAGTGCCCTATGTAGATGAAGGGATGGCCCCTGCTTGGCCTGTGGCCAATCCAAGGCACACTCCCTTTCCCTCTGAGGCGGGGTGGAAAGGGAGGGTTGCAGGGAGACTGACCTTTGATCCTTTGCTACCCGGCATCAGGAGATGGGGTTTCTCCTTTTGGTTTAGCTTTAAGAAGTTTGCAGTGATTGGCCTTAGGTTCCCTGCCTCAGACCCAGATGTTTTCCCTTTGATTTAACTTTAGGAAATTATCACAAATTGGCCCCAGATTCCCTGCCCCCCAGACCTTGGTGCTTTCCCTGCCCCCAGACCTTGGTGCTTCGCTTGATTCAGCCTTAGAAAGTCAGCACGAATTGACCTTAAGTTCCCTGACTCCAGACCCTGTTCTCCTGCCTCAGTTGGGCCAGATTAATGTGTTCTCATCTGCTCATAAACTCATAAAAGCTGTGCCATGTCTGGCTCATCCTCTTGCCACGTTCCTAATTCCAGCTCCAAGGCCTGGGATTAGAGGGAAATCCTTGCACAGCACCCTGCTGCTGTCTTGCCCAGTGTGAGCCGGGAGGAGAAGCGCTGGAGGAGGAATTGGAGAATTCATCCTTGGGCCTCTGCTGCTGCTTCCTAGTCAGAGCGCTGGAACACAACAGTGCTCTTGTACCCTGACGATGCAGAAGGGCCTGCAGCCTCTGCATGTCCCTCCACAAGATCCTTTTTCTCCTGCAAATTCTCCATTTGCGACTTTTACCCTTGGATTCTGGGTGTGTGCTTTGGAGCAACAATAAACAAACCTCTCCCTTTCTACGTCTTGGTGACAGCCCTTCTGGCAGATGAGGACACTGTTTATCTTTGCATGACAAACACCCCAGGTTCCTTCAACTAGTCTCTTTAGGGTGTGGTTTCCAGAACCCTCACCATCTTGCTGGCAGACCCTTGGGTCCTTGTCAGTTGGTGAAGTCCTACCAAAATGGGGCTTCCCAAACTGATCACAAAATTCCAGATGTGGCCCAATGAGCCCAGAGAATCTTGGAACTCTTTCTTAACTGAGAAAAAAAAATATCTATTTGAATTTTAGCATCAGTACTTGCCAATTGCCTTGGAGTATTTTAAAACTTGCTTATGTTAACATTGTCTGTACAATCCATAAGCAAAATATTTGCTCTGTGTTCTCCTCTGCAGGTTGGAGATTATGTGTTTGCCAAAATTGTGATACCCAAAGGATTTGACTTCTATGTCCCTGCCATTGTCATAGCACTTCCCAATAAGCATGTGGCCACAGAAAAATTCTACACAGTTTTGAAGTGTAACAACCGGAGAGTAAGTAGATTTTCATTTAGAAAAGGACTTTCTCCTGGGCAATGCCAGGCTGTATCCTGGCACTGCCAGGCTTCTTGATGAATGGTTTCCCTGGCTGCATCTGCTGCCCTGCTCTCCACTCCCTGTGTTTTGGCTTCTGCCCACCGTGCCACACAGACCCTGCCCTCACTGAGGTGGCCATGGCCTCTGCTGCCTGTACTGTGCAGTTCTTTGGCTCCCACTGCTGAACCATGCTTTGCATTTGACGGACTGGCAGGCTCACTCTAGGGTCTTGGAGCACCACTCTCTCTGGCTCTCCGTCTTCCTCGTCCTCGTCCTCATCCTCCTCCTCCTCCTCCTCCTCAGACTGCCCCTGCTTTGAGGTCCCCTGCTGGCCCTGCAGACTTGGTCACCTCCTGGGCCCCCCCTAGTGCTGTCCTCCTCTGCCTCCTCCTGGTGTCTTTCGGTGTGAGCCTCCATCTCTGGACACCTCCTCTGTGCCAGAAGTGCCAGCCCCGCTCCTGCCCTGAGCTCCAACCCTGTGCTTCTAGCTGGGTCCTCCTGGAGCACTCCCTCAGAGTGAACACAGGCATCTCAGACTCCGCAAGCCAGTGCACCCCCTTTCCCCAAGCACCTCCTTCTCCTCTGTGTCCCCTGTATTGGGGTGCTACCACCTGGTTCCCCATCTCCTACTTACCTAGGAACCACCTCCAGAGTTGGCAGAAGTTGGGAGACATAAGGGCGGACAGGCACAAAGTGGAGTAGAGTGAAAAGAACACAGGCTTTACAGTTAAAAGCCCTGTGTTTAGGCCAGGTGCGGTGGCTCACGCCTGTAATCCCAGCAATTTGGGAAGCTGAGGTGGACAGATCACAAGGTCAGGAGATCGAGACCATCCTGGCTAACACGGTGAAACCCCATCTCTACTAAAAATACAAAAAATGAGCCGGGCATGGTAGTGGGCGCCTGTAGTCCCAGCTACTTGGGAGGCTGAGGCAGGAGAATGGCGTGAACCTGGGAGGCAGAGCTTGCAGTGAGCCGAGATCGCACCACTGCACTCCAGCCTGGGCGACACAGCGAGACTGTCTCAAAAAAAAAAACAAAAAAACAAAACAAAACAAAAGCCCTGTGTTTGAATTATATGAACATTCACTCTGCTCTTTATTGGTTGTCTGACCTGAGCAGGTTGCTTCACCCCCTGAGACTCAGTTTGGTCACATATAAAATGAATACTTTACATATCTATATCTGTATTTATCTATGTATACCCTACAGGGTGATTGTGAGGCTTGAAGAAAAGACATGTAAAAGATGTAAAAGATCTGTGTGTCTGACAGGTAGGTGTTAGGTAACAGTAGTGATGATGTGGCTGCAGAGGTTGGCAGCATCACTCAGATCCCTTCCTTCTACACTCCCCAGTGCCAGCGAGTGGGAATGACTCGGTTAACTGTATCACCTCTAGATTGATTTGCTCATTGGACGGATGTTTGTTAAGGGTCTGTATTGTCTGTTGGATCGTTTGTCTTTTTTATTGACTAGGGGAGGTCTTCTCTGTCTTCTGGGTAGTAATTCTTGGTAACATATGCAGCCAATAGTTTTCCCCGGTCTGTTGCTTGTCTTTTAACTTTGGAATCTTTGTTGACAGAGAAGCATTAAATTTTAATATGGTCAAATTTATCCCTTTTCTCCTTCTGCCCTTTCTATGTTTATTTAAGAAATCCTTTCTTAATTATATATTTCTGTATGTAATTTTTCTAAAAGTTTTAGAATTCTTTATCAGTTTACAAAACTGATGATGTAGTTTGCCTGATTGACGTCTCCTGCCTCCTCCCAACCCACACACATGCTTCGTGTCACCCTCAGGGAGTATGCCCCCAGGACCCCGGTGTGGCCCCAGCCGGCTCCATGAGCTTGACCTCCAGCCAGGTGGAAGACTCACTGCTTCCTGAATGCGGTGGGCTTTTTCAAGTCCCAGGCTTTTGCCTCTTCCTGGACTGCCCTCCCCAACTCCTTTCCCCCAAACTCCCGTCACCCCAAAGACTCTGCCTGATTGTGACTTCCTGCAGGCCCTCAGGTCCCTCCTGTCCGCTACACTGCCCTTGCCAAACTGGCTTCCTCACCAACCTCTCAATCCTTGAAGGCAGAGACCACGTCTGTTCACCTTTGTCCCTCCCAGCACAGTCCCTGATGAAGAGAAGGGTCTCACAATTGTTTTTTAAATTACTTGAATGAACGACATTCCTAATGGAAAATGACATTGTTTTGATGGGCGACTTAACATGCCTGGAAAACAGACCCACAAGTGAACTAGATTGGTGAGCAAAAAGCCAGGTAACAGTGGCTCTTTCTTAGGACCTTACTGTGTGCCATGCATTCCAATCCAAGCGCTTTACACAGAGTGGACCCTTGGATCCTCAGAACACCATGAGGTAGAGACTATTATTACACTGATTTCCAGAAAAGGAATTGAAGCAAGAGGTTAAAGCACACACCTGGTGTGTTGAGCAGGCATTCGAACAGACAATCTGGCTCCATGGCCTACCCTCTAAACTACCGTGCCCAGCTGCCTAGAATACAGAATAAAAATATCCAGTGCCTCCTTGACTGTGGCATGAGGTAGTTCCATCAGGGAGAGGGGCATGGGAAATGAAATTTAGGGTTAAGCGCAAAGGAGAAAGACCATCAGAGCCAGCGGCCACTGGAGCACTGTATCCAACCCAACAGGGCAAGCGGAGAAGGAGTTGTCCGCTCATCACCCCAGAAAAAAACCCCTTGGAGAAAATGGAGTTTCCTGAAGCTGTCTGGATAGCAGTAGAGAAACATCTGGAAGGGCAGAGCATGGGGAAGCCAAGCCTTCCCCTTCCTGATGTGTGGGACCATTCTGGGGATATCAACTGTGAAAGGGAGGGATGTTTTAAGAGATGTCCCCAGGCATGCCCTAGGGTGTGGGGAGAGATGAGGCAGTTGGCCCAGGACCCCTGAGGGGAAGCCGCAGAGCCCAGAAAAGGACCTTGAATTTACCTACAGGACGTGGGGCCCTGGAGGCTAGAGTGGCATGGCTGGGGGCGGGGGGTGGAGGTGGGTGTGGCAGGGTGGAGGGGGAAGGATACTGGAGACAGTTCTGATAGGGACTTGGGGAGACCCAAAGAGGGTGAAGGTGGGGCAGTCAGCAAAAGTGGTGGCCAAAGGCTGAAATAAAGATAGAAAGGAAGGTGGTTATGTGAAGGTGTGTGTGTGCGCGCGTGCGTGTGTGTGTGTGTGTGTGTGTGTGTCTTACGTGGGTACATTTGGCAATTGATCCAGAATATGGAGAAATGACAGAGAGGACTCAATGATGACTTTTATTCAGCAAATAATTATCAAGTGAGGGTCTGAATTTAAACTACTCTTTTAAGTGTCACCCTGAATAGGATAATGACTAGAAGCTATTATAATGGGTTGAGCTAGAATAAAATTGTATCTGAATTGTGGACATTTCTGATTTAAGTTGAGTGAACTCTGTTGGTATTATTACAGGAATTTTGCCCTCGGAGTGCACTTATTAAGATCAGCCAAAACAAGTATGCGCTCTCTTGCTCTCATATAAAGTCACCCCCAATTCCTGAGGATCCAGAAGTGTAAGTGTACTCAACTTTTATCTCTTGAGTATTAATTTATATCCTTGCACCTTTAATCTGTTTTTGAGATGAGATCCATGACCTCTAAATACTAGGGAAGAAAAGTAGAGATGGAGAATGTCCTACTTAAAACGTAGCTCTGTGTTTATTATCCCTTCGACGCCACACCTTTCACCTGCTACTGATTCATCCATCTGGTTCTAATCTCAAATTCAACATTATTTGACCCTTCAGAAAAGCATTCATGAATATGAAGGAATTGTTCCCCTTTTATTTGTAAAGACTGAAGGCCTTCTAATTAAGTTGCATTTGGGTCCAGTCACCTACCTACCTCTCCCCTTGCTGGGAGGTGGGAGCGAGGGGCTGGCCCTGGTTTGCCTGTAGCCAGGTCAGGGTGTTGGAGGGGCGGTGGCTTCCAGGGGCTGCAGTGGAGTGAACCCATTTTCAGGTGAGGTAGTAGGATGGCTAAGAGCTGTAAGGTAGACTAAAGCCAAGGCAAAAGGAAAGGGGGAGGCCTGCAGAGCAAACACGAACCCAAGTCCATGGGGCCAACGAGGGGCATCAAAATTGGGCTCATGGAGCCATGACCTTGGAGTCAAGGTCATACAAAAAGAGGTGAAGGTGGATGTTGAGCAAGTGTTGGGGAAAAGGACCCAGGAAACATCTTCCAGTTTCTGTTAGAGCTTGCAGGCTGTCTTTGGGTGCTAACCTTCATTCTCCTAATGGCCTTACCTTCTACTTCGTCAAAGAACCATCAGACATCCTCTCCCTCCACTTCTGATCTCCCACTTCTGGGCTTATGGAAGTCTCTGCCTTTGCCCCCGATGTCAAAGAATCAGTGTCCTTCCTTTCACCCCAGGCTGATCTGTCCACTGGGCTCCAGAGGCCCATCCTCCGCTGCCTCGGGTCCTGGATCCATCAGTGATCCCTGGATTCTTCTCACCTCTCTCCTTAGCTCCTCTTCACTGAGCCCTTCACCTCAGCAAGTACACAGGTTGGCCTCCTGTTCACACACACGCAGCACCCACAAACACACACACTCCTAAATAAATACCGTTCCCTTGGTTCCGCAGTGTGATCCAGCACACTCCCTGCCCTTCACTGCCGGTCTCCATGCGTCATCGGATAGACTCAACGTCCCCACTCTCCTGTTCACTCCTGAGCCTTGGATATAGGCGTCCACCCTTACCCCTCCAAGAAACTGCTTCCACAGAGGCCACACGGGACCTCTCACGAGCCTGAACCGGTGAGCTCCGCCCTCACTGACTGAACCTGCTCCAGAGTCGCTTTGGACACCACCAGCCACTCCCTTCTGCCCTAAACCCTCCTCTTGAGGCTCGTTGCCCCTCTACCTCTCTGGGATTTCTCCCTGCCTGACTTCACTGCCTCCCACTGCCTCCATGACTCCCTTTGCACTAAGGACCCCATGTCTCCTTCTCCAACCCAGGCTGCTCTCCTGTGCTTGTGTGTCACAGTCAGACTCTGAGAGTGGGCCTGGAGGCAGGTTTTTCTGAAAGCCCCCAGCTGGTTGCAAGGTGCAGCCATGATGGGTAACTATAGGGGGAAGAGCATTGGAACCAAGATTGGGTTTATATCCCAGCCCTGCCCTCATTAGTTTTGTGGTTGCTCATTGACCCTGAGCTCATCTGCAGGATGATGGTGATGTGAAGATTGGGGACGGTCATTGTCTGGCAGGTGTTCAGCACATTGTGGGAAGGGCATTGTTTCCAGCCACCCCCTGGATATTTCCACCTGAGTGTACAGAATCTCAAAAATTCAGCACATCTAAAACTGAAATCACAGTTCCCCACAAACCTGCTCCCATCACGGGCTTCCCTATCTCAGTTCACCCTTTTACCCACAAGTCACAGAGCTGTCCAGCCACAAATCTGGTGGTCATCTTTGGCTGCTGCTTGTTCTTCACCTACCACACCCCCTTGGTCTCCAGGTTACAGGCATCCTAACTGGCCAGGAGTTTTCATGTCCTCCAGCCTCCTCCTGCCACAGTCCCAGTCACTCACCATAAGGGCTGAGCAGAATCAACTTCCTCACATGCAAATCTGCCTGTATCCCTTCTGCACTTAAAAATCCTTCAGAGCCCCATCCCCATCACCCCTTCTTATCACAGCTTAGCTTCTTGTTGGTCTGGCCCAGACCTGCCTACCTTGCCTCACTTGTCCCTAGCCACTCCCAGCTAACCCACCAATGCCTTCTGCATGCTAACCACACTAAGCTACATGTAGCTTTTGCCCGCACCGTGCTTTCTCAGGTCTCTGTGCCTTCACCAGATTAAGTATTCTCCCTGGACAGCTATTCCTTGCCCTCAGCCACCTGGGGAACTCCAAGACTGAGCTCAAACGTCAACACCACCATGTGATGTCCCAGCACCCTAGCCCCCCCAGGTAGTGAGGTGGCCCCACGGCAACCCGTAGAGGTTTCTGTTAAAGAAAATTTCCTTTGCACTGGACACTGTAGGCACAAGTCCTTGAAGGTAGGGGACAGGTTCTATCTGCCTCTGAATCCCAGTTGCCAGGGTCCAGCTCACAGAATGCCCCCAATGACTATTTGAAGAACAAATAAATATATACAGACACATGCTAGCAGATGCCCAGCGATGCTCCTCAAGGGGTGTGCGGCTCCACAGAGAACCTTTCCTTAGCTATGATTATCAAAAACGTATGCTACATTTCTCCATTCTTTGTCTAGATGGGTTGATACTTCATTTAAAATAGCAGGACATTTTCTGCTCATCTCAAACTTCTACCCCAACAATGGTCCCTGTGGGTCTTGCTTCTGGTTCCTATGATGTCCAAATTACAGCTCATTATAAAGGAATATGAGCAGATGTATCTAAGTATTACCCATTTTCACCAAACTCAATGTTATCAATCATTATTTTAGAATGAAAATGCAAATCCTTGTATGTTGAGAAAAGCCTTTGTTTTCCATCTTCCCCAGGCCTTATTTAAAGCTCTTCACTGTGAATTATCTACCCTTGCTTCTGGGCTTCACATGGTGGAAGTCTTCATTGACTTTCAAGTCCCCCATTGTAATTTCTACTCTTTTTTGTGTTTGCTGCCTCTGTGGGAGCAAGAGACTGAGTTTAATGCTCATAAGCAGAGGTTACATTCAACCTACTAAGTTCAGAGCTTAACCTGTCTCTGTTCCTATAATAAGCGCTAGCAGAACCGAGTACAAAAATAAAGGCATAGGTCTGATTTTGTGTCTGAGCTGGGATTTCCTTCTGGTAGGTCCCTTCCTCAGGAGCTCTTTCTCACTTACTTTACAAATGTGCTCCTTAGGGAGCATTCATGCCATTATTCCTGTTAGAAATGCTTATTCCCCGGTGCTGTAAAGAAATAGCACTTGAACATAAATTTAATTTCCTCAGCAAGGCCATTTTTATACTTTCTGCAGAAAGGGTACACTCGCCAGCAGTTTTGCCATGAGAGTACACCGAACAAAGGAGACAGGGTCATTTATAACCTGACGCGTCCACCCTGCTGCTATGCCCGGTTTCCATTGGCTGGAACAGGACCTCACGTTCTGTATTTGTTCCGACTGACTAGCAACTTAGAACTTTTTTAAAGAGGCAAAGGCAGAGGAGAGCAAAGGAAGGAGGAAGTAACTTGTGGAATGTAGAGAAAGGTAAAAACACCTTCAAATAAGGAAGAGGAACAGGCTATGACCTAAGGCTTGCTTGGACCAGTATAAGCTTGCCAGGGCAAATATTTAAACTAAATTGTGGGAGCTAAGAACATAAAGTACATTGATTTCTTTATTACGGCTAGCAGATGTTTAAGAATGTTAGCACGGGTCTTTGAATAAATTTTGCTTCTAAGAGAAGTTACTCGTTATTCCTAATTAGATGGGGAGGAAAGTCTTTGAAGAGGAACCTCTACTTTACTTTTTACATTCCAAATGAGGCCATCTAAAAAAATCCTGATGCTTTCTTCACAGGCTACTAAAGACATGTACTGTAGGTTACATCTCCAACAGAACATTATTTGACTAAATTTAATTTTTAAATATTGAATTTACTATAACTATCTGCTTGCAGGGTAAAGCAAGGGATACCTGGGCCCAAACAGCCTCCATCTTCCCCCCAACCTCCTTTCCTTCCTTCTGGGAGCCTTTCCTCCAGGTCTCTCTTCTGGCTTCTGAGTGAGGACGGTGCACAGTGAAAGGCAGGAAGAAAGGCATTTGGAGGCTGAAGGGCTCAAAACTAATTGAACACAGCGAAAGCTGATGCACATTTTCATTTTCAACTTAAAATTTGACACCTAAATGATTCTTAAAGACTTTTTCTAAAAAAACAAGGTTGGCTTATAAAATATGTTATCAATATTGCTAAATTCCAGACTACTCATTCCTCAAGGAGGGGATGCTGGTATTGCCATATTTGCAATGTGAAACCAGCGAGGCGGGTGCAGATTTTCTCTTTCCTTTGCAGCATGACGACGGCATTCTCTGACACACGGCTGAGAGGCGTGTCTTTCAAGACAGTGTGTCCGATGGAGGGAAGTAACTGCTCTTCCCTTCCCTTCCGTTCAGGAGTGTCCCTGAGCTTTCTGCTACATTCCATGGCATCAGAGATGTCTTTTCTGAGGGAGAGTAGTCCTTATCCTGTCTATAACTGCCTCCATTTGAGAACACATGTGTAGTTTCTCCCATGTGGTCCTTCTCAATAACTACAAGAAACAGGCAGAACAGGGGGATTTTCCTCCATTTGGCATCCTCTCTCCTTGCCAGGGCAGGGGACTCACAGACCAAGTCCTTCCCTGGCTGCCTCCCCTGGCGTCCCGTTCCCATCAGAGGACTGTGGCCTCTGGCCAGGGCAGGGGAAGGCACCTGGTGGGTCTGATGCTCCAGCTGCTGGTGTTCTCCAGTGGAGAGCGGTGCCTCTAGCAGGCATTACTCAACCACCCACAGGCTGGGGTTTCAGGCCGCCTGAACTGAATACACACACCTGGTGCCACTTAACTAGCTAGAACTCTCTCCCAGATGAGCTGGAATCCTTCCTCCCCTTACCCTTAACAGAGCACAGCTTGTTTTTACCTTCAAGACTCCTCCTTAAGAAGACTCCTGTCCGGGGGCAGTGGCTCATGCCTGTAACCCTAGCACTTTGGGAGGCCGAGATGGGCAGATCATTTGAGGTCAGGAGTTCGAGACCAGCCTGGCCATTATGGTGAAACCTCGCCTCTACTAAAAATACAAAAATTAGATGGACATGGTGGTGGGCACCCTTAATCCCAGCTACTCGGGAGGCTGAGAGAAGAATCACTTGAACCCAGGAGGTAGAGCTTGCCATGAGCCGAGATCACACCACTGCACTCCAGCCTGGGCGACAGAGCGAGACTCTGTCAAAAAAGAAAAAAGAAAAAAAGAAAAAAAAGCCTTTTTAGAGGGAGTATGATTTATTTTTATAAAAATAATAACTTTCCAAATGTGATATCAGGAAAGCAAAATAGGACTCAGCATTTCCTCTGTGCTCCAGGGAAACGTCAGGCATCTGAAGGAAGCTGTTAGGTTCTGGGGCCCTGGAGGCAAGGCATGTTCTTCTCTTGCTGCTTGAGGGTCATTGTGTGGTCCTGGGGACATGGCTATGTATGAGTCGGCAGGAGGAGAGACCCTCCCAGGGCCAGGTGGGGTTTGTCTGGGTCTCTGGTCAACCCCTGTTCCCCACAATTCCTGTTACACAAAATATTAGCCTCTCATTATCTGTCTTTTGAGCAGTTCGGTAACTTTCCATGAAGCCATTGGATTTGGGAGTGTGTCCCAGTGGAAATGATACCATGCGCAGTGTTTAACACTCCTCCCTTGACCCCGTGTAGTGTTGTGGACTCACATTGTCTCCTGACATCAGTGAAATTAAGTCATTGATTGAAACTTCAAGATTCAGCACTGCCTCTGACATTACGTCAGATGAATCACTTCACTTAATCTCGCCTGGTCACTCCTGACGATTTTCTCCTAAGAGGCATCTGTGCATTTGAAATCATTAAGCCTCTGTATGTCATTAGCTCCCTCCGTCCCCTCTGGTTGGATTAGGAGCCCCATTTCTTATGCTGGAACAAAGCCCTGAAAAACGTGCAGTTCAGCAACAAACCCTGTCTGTGAGTGTCCTATGTAATTTAGAAGGACACGTGCCGTTGCTTACATTCAGGAAGCATGTGGTGGTGCCCTAGGACATGGGACAAGGGGACACAAGGAGACACAGAGATTCGCCAGCCTTCAGGGCCAGCAGTAGCAATTCAGATAGCAACAGCCTTTGCTTATCCATTTCTTCATTCTCCACCCCTTCGGTTGCTGAAAGTCTAAGACCCCCCACCGGGTCCTCATCAAACATGTGCTGGTGCCTACTCCATGGTCCTCTTGTTCTTTATGTTCTAAGGCAGCCTTGCTGAGAGAGAGACACTTAGGGCACAATATAAACGAGACCTCAGGAATCCAGCAGGATTTCTGACAAGCTGCCAATGCTTTATTCAGCAAAGGGGGTGGGTTCTGACCCCAGGAGGGCATGGAGTGGGCACTCAGCACTTTCTTCCCAGAAGTGGAACCAGCACAGCGCCAGAGTCCTCCAGGCGGGGGGGTAGGCATCTCCCTACCTTGTTCTTACCATGCTTTTAATGCCTGAAAATCTCTCTACTTCTCACATCCGCTTCTTGTCGCTCCTCTTTCTGAGAGATTATAGCTTAGGGACTGGACTGTAATCATGGATCCTAACTCATGGCAAATAGAGAAAAACCCTGAAAAAGAAACAGAATGTATCAACTTATTCTGCTCTGGAGAGAGGTAGCAATTTCAGGGATAGTTAAGGGTAACCTGATGGATAAGATTTTAGACTTCACAGAGCAGGGGCGGTAAGTGTACCCTTGAAGCATGATTCCTAGAAGTCTCTCAGAACCTGCTATCACAGAACCTATACATCCACACAAGCGCTGGCCTCAGATTTAAAGATGATTTTGTCTGTGGCCTCCCAGAAAGGCTTTTCCCAATGTCACTGCTGTCGCCCAGGCCAATTTTTTAATCTCTCTTGGGAATCTCTCCTGAGTCTTTGAGCCAATCTTTGAAAATGATCATGTGTAGTGAATCTTGATTCTTTCACAAGGGATTTGAATGATGGCATTTTCTATTTGAAAATAGCAAAAACTCTCTTTCTACTTTATTGTTTTGTTTTTCCCTGACAATTTCCAAAAGGATCCGAAGCAGTAATAGTCAGAAGTTATGCGGAGTAAAAACAAAACAAAAAATTATTCGGATTGAAGGCAGGTTGATCAAGATAGCTGATACTGATTATGGGAACAAAATAAGGTTTAACACTAGGCAGTGGGTGTCCTTAACTTACCCTGAAGGCCCTGAAAAAAGGTGAGCTCCCAAAACGGTGAGCCATGGAGGCATGGCTGGAATGAGGTCATGGTGTTATCAAGGTGCCTTCTTTGAAGGACAGCACTTCTGGGTAAATAAGCTTTGTCAGCGTATTTTCTAAATAGTAATCTAGCTCTGTGACTTCATAGTCATTCCTAAGTTCAATGTCATTACAAATCATACCATTTTGGACATTTGGAAAAATGTTTCCGATAGTATACCTTGGAGTCATTACAGAAACACAGGGTGTGAAAGAATATCTCTGATGTACAAGCTCCAATACAGGGATGAACTGGGCTGTGATGGGGCCAAGCTCATCTCCCTGGGGCGGACACAGGTCTATGCTGAGGAGTTTCCAGGGGCTTCTGGGCTGGGAGTTGTTCCTTCACTGGCTTGGTCAGGACGGGTCCGTATACTCAAGTTCTCCGTGCCGTGGGAGGCTCCCAAACACCAAAGGCTCGTGGAAATGAACTGAGTGGACCTAAGTCCAGCCTAAAGCATTGGGTGCACAGCGCTCCAGAGACTCCTTTCCATGGGAAGAGGGACGTGGGCAAGGAGCTGAGAAGCAGCCGTGGGGGTGGCTTGGACATCTCTGTAGGCCCCGCAGCCATCAATGCAGGGTAACCCTGATCTCTGTCTGTCTCTAGAGAGGATGTGGAGGCGAGGAATTCTGCTTTCCTCTTCTGGCCACTGAAAGAAGCGGACACGCAGGATTCCAGAGAGCCAAGACGAGAGAAGCCCAGGAGGAAAAAGAGGCCCGCCAAGCAGCCACTCCTGCAGGCGGCGCCCTCGGACTCGGACGGCTCCTCCCACGGCACCAGCTCCCATGGGTCCTGCCAGGGGACACACCCCGAGCCCAAGGTTTGGGTGATGGGGGGGAACACAACATCGCTTATCTCAGGAACACCCTGAAATCCCTTTCAAGAATAGTACACCTAACATCATCCTTCAGATTCTGGGCCTGTTTAGGCTCCAGTGCAGCAAAGACCCTAACATCCTTAAGTAATGCTGAACTCTGCTTCCCCAGACAGCCCACCTCCACTTCCCCGCGGCCGGGCGTCTAGGACTCAGCAGCCACGCCATCATTGCCGCACCTCCACCTCGAGCAGCCCTGCCCTGTACTCTCCAAGCCACCCACAGCAGCAAAGGGCTGAGGAGCGTCCCTGAGACACTTTAAGGCCGTCTGGTGGCAGCTATGTTTAAGAGACCAGCGTCCTTCCAGGCTGCTCAGACCTCAGCGTTGACACTGAAACTGGCCCCTCCGCGGAGGTAAGGCCGCCCTCCGCGCCGCCTGTGCCTGCCCTGTCTGTAGCAAAGACTCCTCTCCCCTCCATCCCTGCTGCCTCCCCTACCCGCTTGACGACTTGGTTCTGGCTTTTTCTGACTGTTCTTTATCCTGTTTTCCCCCTGCACTCACAAAATTGTATTCCATCTTCTGGTAGACGCCCCACCCCCAGAAGTTTTAACCTGAAGGATGACTGTCACAGGACTTTCAAATTGTTTAGCAGTCAGCATAGTCAGGATCCAAGCCCGCAATCTTGTTTTAAATTAATTATCACATCTAAATTAGAGATTTTGTCACCCAATATTAGGACCGAAATTCAGACTCGGTAACTTGTCTGAGATCTGCAAGACTGAACATCCCCTACTGTATAGTTTCCTGACATTTTCATTGAGCCTTTCCTAATTATTTTTGTCTGTAGTCTGTTGTAGGTAACTCTAATTGAGCCCGAAACCAGAATAAAAACTCTTACATTGGAAACATTTCAAAACCATTGGATTGTTGGATTATTTGTTACCATTTTTCTCTGAACACATTTTAGCAATGACATATGAAAGTATTCAGTTGTGTTTACTAACTTCAAAAATGAAATCGCTCCATCAAATTTCGTTTTTCTAGTCGGTAAGATCCCTGAGGCTAGATGAAAATAGAGCACAGGTCATCACTGGGGAAAATATTGGATGCTTTTTGCAAATAGAACAGATAGGGCTGAGTTCTGATACTCTAAAAATTTACAATCTAATTAAAAGTGGCATTCACATTCCTGAAAGCTAGGAGTAGCCAGGGTTATGGCGAAGAAATTAAAGAACTAATCCACTTCTAAAAATATGAAAAAAAAAATAATAAGGGACATGCGCTCAGCATCAGGCTAAAAACAATAATGCAGTGAGGAAGGAACTGAAGAGTGAGGGAATTGTTTGAAACAAGGCAAGGAACAGTGCTTGTGGGAGGCAGCGTACCTCCCAGAACTCAGACGTTTCCTCCCAGCAGGAAGGCTCTGGAGCAGACTCCGCTAATGAGAGTTGTGTCCTGGAAGGAAGGAAGGGTATGAGGGTCTGAAGGAAGCAAGGTGTCTGGTCTGGAGAACTAGTGGAGCAGTTTAGAAACCACCCAGTCATAGGCATTGGTTCATTTATTCATACGTGCATGCATGTGAGCCTGCGTACATTCATTCAATTATTCAACAAGCAATTTGAGTGCTGACAGCCTGCCAGGCTCCAGAGAGATGCCAGCAGACTTGGAAGGTGGTTATCTTCCCTCTGTACCCATCTCGCTCTCTTCGTCTCCACTTTCTCATTGGAACAATCACTGGTGTCTGGTGGTGGGGTATGAGCAGAGACAAATGACTACAGGGCAAATATATACAATGCTAGTTGCATTGGTGTTACATTGCAGTGCACGAGGCCATCACTTGATGTGTTCAATGATAGCGCCTACTTCAGTGTAATGGAGGAAGTTGCAATTACAACGGTGAACTTCCACCTCCAACCAATACAGAATGGCAGCAACTAGATTTACACTCCCACCAAAACAACTAGCACATCTGCTAAAATATATGTAACAACAGTTTCCAAAACACTGGGCGTCAGGTGATAAGGACAGTGCTCCTTGAGAGATAAATGTGATGAGCCCTATGCATTTCCCAGTCGCTTCCTGGAGACATTTCCAGGCTGCAGCATAGGGAGGGGGAACCCAAACACAGCCCGGTAGCCTCTGTGAGCTGAGGAGATGGAAATGGAATTCTGAGGACACCAAGGTAGCTGGAGTTTACCAGGGTCAGGGCTGGTGAGCAGAGAGCTGCAGAGAGAAAGCTCGCTGGAGACCTGCGGAGTGGCCCTCTTGAGTCTTCAGCTAATAAGTGCACGGCTGTGAGGAAATTACTGAAGACCAGAGAAAGGACCACTCAAAGTGATTACAAGGAACAATTCCTATGGTTTACACAGGGCTGGGAATATTTCCAGTTTCCTTCAGCCAAAGTGGAAAATATTATTCATGGGTCATCGGATAAAGTATTCAGGAGTTTGTCTCAATAGTGGAGCAAAACTGGCATTTTACTAAATGTTTCCGTGGTCCCAGCCTAACAAAGCTGAAAAGCAAGCCTGGGAAGGATCAAACCTGTTTCGAAATACCTGTGTCCCAGAACAAAGATCAAGGATATTTATAGGGATACAAAAATATCCACCATCAAACAAGGTACAATTTACAACGTCTGACATCCAATCAAAGACTGGCCTAAAGACAGGCATGAAAAACAGCAAGAAAATAACCCATAATAAAGAGAAAAGCTGGCCGGACTTGGTGGCTCACGCCTGTTATCCCAGCACTTTGGGAGGCCGAGGTGGGTGGATCACCTGAGCTCAGGAGTTCGAGACCAGCCTGGCCAACATGGTGAAACCCTGTCTCTACTAAAAATACAAAAATTAGCTGGGTGTGATGGCTTGCACCTGTAATCCCAGTTACTTGGGAGGGGAGGCTGAGGCAAAAGAATCGCTTGAACCCAGGAGGTTACTCCGGAGCAAGAGTCCATCTCCAAAAAAAAAAAAGAAAAAAAAGAGAAGCCAATTGGAATCAGCTCCAGAATGACACAGACAATGAAGAGTACCAGAAATGGCAACTGATGGTATATATATGAAAGACTTTCTTTTCTTACTATTTAAATCTCCTTTAAAGATAATTGGCTTTATAGAGTAATGTCGATAGTACATTAATGCATTTTCATAAATCCTTGAACATGCACCAGGATGCATTCATTGCCTCAGATGATTTGCGCATTTGATTTTTTTGCTGAATAAATCTGTACTTTTAGCATATACCAGAAGTAATAAAAGGGGTTCAATCTGTTAAACACACTCACAGACACACACAATAATAATAGTGATGATAATAATAATACCTATGTATCTAGATTTTATGGCCACCCTATATAATAGGCCTGGATCACAAGCCAGGGGCAGTGGGTGATTGCTATAGGGATGGAGTGATTGAAAACCAGATGTAAACTATGTGGAATGGGTACAAGGTGAATCCTTGAAACAGAAAGATGTTCTTCAGAAGAAAGGGAACAGTTATTCAAAAAGAGACTGGATCACCAATTAAGTGATGTAAAAAAGATTCCATACATCAAGTGAGAGTCATCTACATACTTCTAAGCTCCTTTCCAACTCTAGGAGTCTACAGCTCAATGACACAGTCTATTGCCAACTCAGAGCAGTTCCACATAGATGAAAAACTGTCCTTATAAAAGGTGGATGGGTTGTAGCCAACAAAACTAGACAAGAGAAATCAATTAGAGGAATAATAATTGGAAAAGAAGGAAAATGATGTTTGCACATGATAAAAGACAACACCTGAAAATTCTGAATCAATAACACTAATCCAAACAATAGAATTCAGTGAGACGAAGGATATAAATTTAATACACAGAAATCGATATACACAAATCATGATCGATTAGAAGATATGTTGATAGTGAAAAACCTCATTTACAATAACAACAAAGAAACTAAAATGCAGTTGATTCTCACTATTCATGTAGTTACGTTCTATACAGTTGCATCTAACACTGAATACTGAATCATTTTTCCTAGGGGACATACAAGATTAGGTTCCTGCAGGCCGCTGGTCACCATATTTTCATCAACTAATCAATATGTAACTTTGTTTTTGTGTGTTTCTGTTCAAAGATATCTTAATATATATTGCTGACTCATTAACATACTCATGCCCAACCCTATAAGCGTGTTTACAGTAGGAGAGCTAAAACAAGAAGGCAGTAGACAACTCAGATTTTTTCACTTCTTTGAGCATGCACCTGTCTGCAAACATGCCTTGAGCATTGATTTTGAGGTTACAAATAAGTTTTAGCAGTGATATGGTTTCCACCCCAAAATCACATGTCAAATTATAATTTCTGGCTGGGCGTGGTGGCTCATGCCTGTAATTCCAGCACTTTGGGAGGCCAAGACTGGTGGATCATTTGAGCTCAGAAGTTCAAGACCAGCCTGGGCAACATGGCAAAACCCTGTCTCTGCCAAAAATACAAAAAAATTGCTGGGTGTGGTGACACACGCCTGTAGTCTCAGCTACTTGGGGTGGGGCTGAAGTGGGAGAATGGCTTGAACCCGTGAGGCAGAGGTTGCAGTGAGCCAAGATCATGCCACTGTACCCCAGCGTGGGCAACAAAGTGAAACTCTGTCTCAAAAAAAAAAAAAAAAAAGTGTAATCCCCAATGTTTGAGGAGGGCCTGGTAGGAGGGTGATTAGATCATGGGGATGGAGTTCTCATGAATGCTTTAGCACCATCCCTCCTGGGTGCTGTATAGTGACTGAGTTCTTAGGAGATCGGTTGTTTAAAAGTATGTAGCACCTCCCCTCCTCTCTCTTCCTCCTGCTCTGGCCTTGTAAGTACTGGCTCCTTCTTCACCTTCCACCATAATTGGAAGCTTCCTGAGGCCTCCCCAGAAGCAGATGCTGCCATGCTTCCTGTACATCCTGCAGAACCATGAGCCAATTAAACCTCTTTTCTTTATAAATTACCCAGTCTCTAGTACTTCTTTATCACAATGTGAGAATGGACTAATATAAGCAGGTAGGTGAATTCACAAATATGGAACCTGTAAATAGTGAGCATGGACTGTATACCTAGAATAAACTTAACAAGAAATGTGCAAAACCAATGCATGAAAAACTTTGAAACACTCTTGAAAGATACAAAAGTAGACTGGAACATCCCTTGTTTTAGATAGGATGACTGAACATCATGAAGATGATAGTTCCCCCTGAGTTCATGTATTACTATGACACAATCCAAGTAAAAACAACAGCAAACGTTTTATGAGGCTTGAAAAGTTTATAGTAAAGTGGTAAGCCAAAAATAAAATTCTAAACCCCCCCAGCCACCTGAGTGGCCTTCCTCCTAGGCCAGAGCACTCTAAAGTTTAACGTGAAAGACTGGTTCAGGCCCTGAAGGGAAGTGGGGGTCGGAGGTGCCTCATTATACCCTCCAGCATTAACATCAACACAGACCTTAAGCCTGATAAGAAACATTTACAATCTATTCTCTCTGAAGCCTGCTACCTGGAGGCTTCATCAGCATGATAAAACTTTGGTCTCAACAACCTCTTATGGTAACCCAGACATTCCCTTCCCTTGATAATAAGTCTTTCAACCAATTGCCAATCAGAAAATTTTCAAATCTACCTATAACCTGGTAGCCCCCACTTTGAATTGTCCTGCCTTTCTGGAACGAACCATTCTATATCTTAAAGGTATTTAATTGATGTCTCATGTCTCCCTAAAATGTATAAAATCAAGCTGAACCCTGACCACCTTAGGCACATGTCCTCAGGATCTCCTGAGGGCTGTGTCACAGGCCGTGGTCACTCATATTTGGCTCAGAATAAATCTCTACAAATATTTTACAGAGTTTAACTCTTTTTGTCAACAAAGTTCATATGGAAAAAGAAATGTGAGTAGCTAAGAAAATTCTGAAAAATAAAGCTATGGGGAGGAACTTATGTTAGCATATTAAACACTATGATATCTGTATGCTTAAAATAGTGTGGCACCAATGAGATATCATCTCACACCAGTCAGAATGGCTATTATTAAAAGTAAAGAAAATAACAGATGCTGGCGAGGTTGTGGAGAAAAAGGAATGCTTTTACACAGTTGGTGGGAGTGTAAATTAGTTCAACCATTGTGGAACACTGTGTGGCAATTCCTCAAAGACCTAAAGACAGAAATACAATTTGACCCAGCAATCCCATTACGGGCTTTATACCCAAAGAAATATAAATTTTTTATTATAAATACACATGTATGTGTATGTTTATTTCAGTACTATTCACAATAGCAAAGACATGGAATTAACCCAAATGCCCATGAATGATAGACTGGATAAAGAAAATGTGGTACATATACACCATGGAATACTATGCAGCCATAAAAAAGAATGAGATAATGTCCTTTACAGGGACATAGATGAAACTGGAGGCCATTGTCCTCAGCAAACTAACACAGGAACAGAAAACCAAATACTGCATGTTCTCACTTATAAGTGGGAACTAAATGATGAGAACACATGGACACATGGTGGAGGGAACAAAACACACTGTGGCGTATCAGAGGGTTGAAGAGTGAGAGGAGGGAGAGAACCAGAAAAAATAACTAATGGATACTAAACTTAATACCTGGGTGATGAAATAATCTGTATAACCAATCCCCATGAAACATATTTACCTATGTAACAAACCTGCACATGTACCCCTGAACTTAAAAGTTAAAAAAATAATAGTGTGGTACTATCACAAGGAAAGGCAAATGGACTAGGTGTCCAAAAAAGACATAATATATATTATTTATCTATCATCTATCTGTCAGTCTATCTACCTATCTATAGATCTGCAATTGTCCCTCAGTACTTAAGAGATTGGTTCCAGGAACCCCTTGGATACCAAAATCTGAGAATGCTCAAGCCCTGCAGTTGGCCCTGTGGAACCCATGGATATGAAAAGTCAGCCCTCCATATTTATGGGTTCCACATCCCATGAATAGTGTAATTTGCAATCCACAGTTGGTTGAATCCACAGATGCAGAACCTGAGGATACAGAGGACTGACTATATTTGGAAATGTTGTATATTATAAAGGTGGCATCTCAAGTCACTGAAACTTTAATAACAGGTACTAGGACAATGGATAGCCATTGGAAAACAATAAAATTAGATCCATGCCTCACACCACATACAAGAATAAACTCCAAATGGATAAAAGAAAAAAAAAAAAGCAGACAGGTACTAGAAGAAAACATGAGTGAATTCTAACTCAAATTCCAGGTGCAATAAAATGTTGCTAACCTTGACTAGATAAAAATGCATTTTTAAAAATATATTTCCAAAGACAACATAAAGAAAGTCAAAAGACAAATGACAAATGGAGAGAAAGTATTTGCACTAAATAGCAGACAAAGGGCTGGAGTCTGTAAAATACAAAGAACTCTTTAAAATTCAATGAAAAAACTGACCAAAGACCTGGCAGAAAAATAGGCAAAAGACAATGAACTATCTATAAAGATGTAAGAATAGATCTAAAAATATGAAAAGATGTTTAACTTCACTCATGATAAGAGAAAAACAAATTAAAACTAGACTTAGGCCAGACACAGTGACTCACATTTATAATCCCAACACTTTGGGAGTCTGAGACGGGTGGATAAAATGAGGCTAGGAGTTCAAGATCCATCTAGACAGCAAGGCAAAACCTCATCTCTACTAAAAATATAAAAATTAGCCATGCATGGTGGTGCATGCCTGTAATCCTAGCTACTTGGGAGGCTGAGGCATGAGAATGGCTTGAACCTGGTAGGCAGAGATTGCAATGAGCCTAGATCGCGCCACTGCACTCCAACCTGGGTCACAGGGTGAGACTCCATCACACACACACACACACACACACACCAAAACAAACAAAAAAACTACATTTAGAGAACTGTCAATAATGTGCCAATATGAAGTAATCATGCAAATACTTTTACAGGTAACAATTTTAAGATCTCGATATGGTTTGGCTGTGTCCCCACCCAAATCTCATCTTGAATTGTAACTCCCATAATTCCCATGTGTCATGGGAGGGGCCAAGTGGGAGGTAATTGAATCATGGGGCTGGTCTTTCCCATGCTATTCTTGTGATAGTGAACAAGTCTCATGAGAGCTGATGGTTTCATGAAGGGGCAGTCCCCTGCACACACTCTCTTGCCTGCCACCAAGTAAGTCATGGCTTTCCTCCTCCTTTACCTTCCACCGTGATTGTGAGGCTTCCCCAGCTATGTGGAACTGTGAGTCCATTAAATCGCTTTTCTTTCTAAATTAGCCAGTCTCGGGTATGTCTTTATTAGCAGCATGAGAACAGACTAATACAGTAAATTGGTACCAGGAGTGGGGTGCTGCTGTAAAGATACCAGAAAATATGGAAGCAACTTTGGAACTGGATAACAGGCAGAGGTTGGAACAGTTTGGAGGACTCAGAAAAAGACAGGAAAATGTGGGAAAGTTTGGAACTTCCTAGAGACTCACTGAATGGCTTTGACTAAAATGCTGACAGTGATATGGACAATAAAGTCCAGGCTGTGGTGGTCTCAGATGGAGATGAGGAAATTGTTGGGAACTGTAGTAAAGGTTGCCTTTGCTATGCAAAGAGACTGGCAGCATTTTGCCTCTGCTCTAGAGATCTGTGGAACTTTGAAATTGAGAGAGATGATTTAGGGTATCTGGTGGAAGAAATTTCTAAGCAGCAAAGCACTCAAGAGGTGACAGAGCGTAGAAGTTCGGAAAATTTGCAACCCAATGATGCAATAGGATAGAAAACGCCATTTTCTGGGGAGAAATTCCAGCCAACTGCAGAAATATGCATAAGTAATGAGGAGCCAAATGCTAATCACCAAGACAATGGGGAAAATGTCTCCAGGGCCTGTCAGAGACCTTCATGGCAGCCCCTCCCATCACAGGCCTAGAGGCGTAGGAGGGAAAAAATGGTTTTGTGGACTGGGCCCAGGACACCTCTGCTCTATGCGGCCTTCAAACAGGGTGCTCTGCATCCCAGCTGTTTCAGCTTCAGCCATGAGGTCAGTGTACAGCTCAGGCTGTTGCTTCAGAGGATGCAAGCACCAAACCTTTGCAGCTTACAAGTGGTGTTGGGCCTGTGGGTGCAAAGAAGTCAGGAACTGAAGTTTTGGAACCTCTGCCTAGATTTCGGAAGATGTTTGGAAATGCCTGGATGCCCAGGCAGAAGTTTGCTTCAGGGATGGGGCCCTCATGGAGAACCTCTGCTAGGGCAGTGCAGAAGGAAAATGTGGGGTCAGATCCCCCACACAGAGTCCCTACTGAGGCATTGCCTAGTGGAGCTGTGAGAAGAGGGCCACTGTTCTCCAGATCCCAGAATGGTAGGTCCACCAACAGCTTGCACCATGCACCTGGAAAAGCCACTGACACTCAATACCAGCCATAAAAGCAACCAGAAATGGGGCTGTACTCTGAAAAGTCCCCCTTGTGGCAGAGCTGCCCAAGGCTGGGGAAGCTTATCTCTTGCATCAGCATGACCTGGATGTGAGACGTGGAGTGAAAAGACATCATTTCAGAGCTTTAAGATGTGACTGCCCTAACTCCTTCATTTTGGCCAATTTCTCTTATTTGGAATGGTTGTATTAATAACTTGGTTTTGATTATACAGGCTCTCAGGCAGAATGGACTTGCCTTGTGTCAGATGAGACTTTGGACTGTGGACTTCTGAGTTAATGCTGAAATGAGTTAAGACTTTGGGGTACTGTTGGGAAAGCATGATTGGTTTTGATATGTAAAGACATGAGATTTGGGAGGGGCTAGTGGTGGAATGATATGGTTTGGCTGTGTCCCCATCCAAATCTCATCTTGAATTTTAGCTCCCATAATTCCCACATGTCATGGGAGACCCAGTGGGAGGTAATTGAATCATGGGGGCAGGTCTTTCCCATGCTGTTCTTGTGATAGGGAATAAGTCTCATGAGAGCTGATGATTTCATAAAGGGGAGTTCCCTGCACATGCTATCTTGCCTGCTTCCATGTAAGTCATGCCTTTTTTCCTCCCTTGCCTTCTGCCATGATTGTGAGGCCTCCCCAGCCATGTGGAACTGTGAGTCCATTATACTTCATTCCTTTCTGAGAACAAACTAATAAGACCTGGATAAATTTTTTTAAGTTACCACTATTTAAAGGCACAATAAAATGCTCAAGAACAGAGAGAAGCTGCTGGAGAGTTTATTCTTTAAAACTGCAAATGGAGAAGGAAAGAATTGTGAGTTTGTGACATTCTGGCCTGAGGGCACTCCCCAACTTTCAGGGTCAAGGCAACAAAAAACTATAGCCTAACTGGCTCAAGGTGCCAGAAATAAGAGTTCAGGGCTAGAAAAAAAGTGGAAGTTTAAAGAAAAATGCTCAGCAGCAAGAAACTACAGTAAGAGTGAATCATAAAACCTAAGTATGAACTTTGCCCTGATTCCTAGCTAGCCTCTAAATTAGGCATGTACAAGGGAGAACCCAGGGAACTCTGTGAAAAAATTAGGCAGAAACTAGAGAGGAATCTACTGTTCAGAAACAAAGCTGCACAGAGAAAGGTCTGTGTGTTTGCTGCTTTTTAACTGAAATGCATTTGCAAGCCATGTGCAGCTTGGGCAGCAGTAATCTAATGTCTTATGGGCTTAAAGTACCAGGGGACAGAACCCAAGTCTAGAAAAACAGATGGAAATTTAAGCAAGGGAACCACTAAAAGAGTGAGCCCTCAAAGCTGCCCAAATCCCTGGATGACCACTATATTATGTAGGCATAGGGAAAATACCCAAGGTGCCAGGATAAAAGCAGCAATTTGAAGCCATAAGAACAGACTAGAGATGTGAACTCCTTCATATTACAAGAGAAAAAAGTTTGCAATTTGAGTCCAGGCAAGTTGACTGCCTACTAGAATTGAAAATAAAAAATTAAGTGTACGAAAAACAACCACACACACACACACACACACAAGAAAAACCCTTAAGAACACAACAGAATCCAGAATCACTAGAATATATTGCCTGCAGTCCAATTTTGAACCAAAATTTAGTAGGCATGCAAAGAAACAGGAAAGTGTATTCTATTCTTATGATAAAAGACAAACATTCAATAAAAATTTTGATTTATTCCAGTTGTTGTATAGCAGACATCAAAGTAGCTACTATAAAAGAAAGAGTATCAATGAAGAAATGGGTAGTCTCGATACAGAAATGAAGGTATTAAAATGCCATTGGAAAATTCGAGAGCTAAAAGTTACTACATAAAGTACACTAAATAGACTGAGCAGCAAAATGGAAAGGGCAGAATAATTATTGAATTTGAATATAGATTGATAAAATTTACTCAATCCAAAAAAACAAATAAAAAGGGAAAGAATATTGAAAAAAGTTAACAGAAACTCAGAGACCCATGGAATAATTTCAGGCATTTCAAATTATGTGTAATTGGAGACCTAGAAGAGGAGGAGATAGAAAAAGAGAAAGAAAAAAAAATCACTGGAGACAAAATAACTGAAAACTTCCAAAATGTGGTAGAAAATGTTAATAGATTCAAGAAGCCTAAGGAACCTCAAAACATGATAAACATAAAGAAATTACTCCTACACACATCATAGTCAGACTGCTAACAAGGAAATACTGAAACCAGAAAAAAGAACAACATATTACAGTCAGAGGAAGATTGACATGATTATAGATGACGTCTCAACAAAAGCTATAGGCACTGGAGGATATTGGAATGGCATAGTGCAAAAAGAAAAGAATTTAAGAACCTATCAGCAAAGAATTGTATATGCAGTAAAACTAGCCTTCAAAATGAAGGTGACAGGAGTTCCACTTCCAGTATATTCAAATAAATTCTTAAGACAGACCCTCCACCAAAGTAAGCAGATTCTGATGTGGTGAGCATCCTGTTATTACATATTTTAGCTTAAGGGCAGGCTAAGAAAAGACATGGTAAGTACCACACGTGGAGGCTTAAACTCTGAATGAAGACTTACAGTCTTTCTGGCTTGAAAAACCAGAAAACAGAGTTTGGGAAAACTACAGCTCTTAGAGTATACAGAGAGAATAACAGCAAGGAAAGATCCAAAGACAAGGAGCCATAGATTTTGTGCATAAACTTGGCCCATGTCTCTGACACTTTTTTTTTAGACTAAATCTTGCTCTGTCACGTAGGTTGGAGTCCAGTTGTGCAATCTTAGCTCACTGCAATCTCTGCCTCCCAAGTTCAAACCATTCTCCTGCCTCAGCTTCCCAAGTAGCTGGGACTACAGGAATGCACCACCACACTCAGCTAATTTTTGTATTTTTAGTAGAGATGAGGTTTCACTGTGTTGGCCAGACTAGTCTTGAACTCCTGACCTCAAGTAATCCATCCACCTCAGCTTCCCAGAGTGCTGGGATTAGAGGTGTGAGTCACCACAGCCAGCCTCTAACTTCTTAACCATATATGCACAGACAGATTGCAAACAGATCAATTAAGGGTAAAAGAGCTAAACTGAAATTTTAACTGCTACTCAAGAGGCAGCATTTTCAGTATAAGTTAAAGAAAGTTAATTGTCTGCTAAAACAAAAATAACAAGTCTTCTGAGGAATGTAACAGAATTCAGAGTCTCTACAACCTAACATTTATAAAGTATGGGTTAAAATTCTAAGTTATTCAACATGTAACCATGAAAATGTGATCATCCAGTTTCAAAAGAAAAAATATAAGCCAATTAACCCTGAGATGATCCAGCTGTTGGATTATCAGACAAGGACTTCACGGCAGCTATAATAACTATGTTCATTAAAGTCAAAGAAAATATGCTTATAATAAATTATTTAAAAAACAAACAAATGAAAATTCCAGAACTAAAAAATACAATGTCTTAATGTTAAAAAAAAAAAAAAATCCACTGGATGGGCTTAAGAACAGAATAGAAATGACAGAGGAGTCAGTGGCTCTGAGACTGATCAATAGAAATTGTCAAATCTGAAAAAGAGACACAAGATTTAAATAAATAGGACTTCAGAAACTGGGGGGAAATACACACTTTGTAATCCGAGTTTTAAGATGAGAAGAGAGAGAAAACGGGGAAAAATATTTGGAGAAATAATGGCTGTAAATCTCTCAAATTTGTCTAAAGATGTAAATTTATAGATCCAAGAAGTTCAGTGAATCCCAGAGTAAATTGGAAGAAAATCATTCCGTCATAGTCACAATGTTGAAAACCAAACAAGGAGAAAAAATCTTGACAGCTGCCAGAATAAAAAACGACATATCACATAAAGGGGAATAATAATTAGAAACCACTGGCTTCTCATCAGCACCTATAAAGGCAATGCCCCTGCAGTGGGACAACATCATTAAAGTGCTGAAAGAAAATAAAACCTCTCAACCCAAAATTCCACATCAAGTGAAAATAACCTCAAAAATTAGAGCAAAATGAAGACTTTTGCAGATAAAAGTAAGCCAAAAGAATATATCATCAGAAGAATTGCACTATAAGAAATGCTAAAGGAAATTCCTCAGGCTGATGGGAATTGATAGAAAACAGAAAATCATATCTTAAGGTTGAGATGAATGGGATCTGAAATAACAATTATCCAGGTGAATATTTTCAAATATGTTTCTGTGTATTTCCTTAATATACATATAGTTATAATACACATGGTGACATGGCAACTATGGCACAAATAGGAACACGTGGAGGGGTGAATGGACATACATGGTTGCAAGGCTTTTGCATCTTATATAGTTGTAGATTTTAACTTCTTTCTCTCAACACTTCCTAGAACAAGTAGACCAAAACCAAAAACCAGTAGAGATTATCTCAACCATCTTGACCTGTATGCCAAATCCCAGATAATATATTTATTTTCAAGTATGCTTGTTGCTTTCACCAAGTCAGTCCATGTGCTTGGCCATAAACCAAGTTCCAATAAATTTAAAAGAATTGCAGTCATATAAAGTGTGTTCTTGGCCCACAGTGAAATTAAATGAAAAGCCAATAACAATAAGATATTTATGAAAATCTCAAAATATTTGGAAATGAGACACATATTTCTAAAAATCCATGCAACAAAGAAGAAATCGCAAGGTAAAATGACAACCACAAAAATTAGTTATTTGAAATAAACAAACAACATGGATAAACCTCTAATTAGCAAGAAAAAAGAGAAAACACAAATACAAAGGTGTTATCACTACTAGAGTGCATACAGACATTCAAATCATAATAAAATAATATTATGGACCAACTATTTCCTGAAAATTCAAAAATGAAGATAAAATAAACCTTGAAGAATATAACCAACCAAAACTGACATAAAATGAAACAAAGTATAAATTACCTTATATCTATTAAAGAAAGTAAATTTGTTATCAAAGCCATTTTTACAAAAGAAGCTCCAGGCCCAGATGGTTTAGCTGGTGAATTTTATCAAATATTTGAAGACAAAATTATAGGCTGGGCATGGCAGCTTACACCTGTAATGCCAGCACTTTGGGAGGCTGAGGCAGGAGGATTGCTTGAACTCAGGAGTTTGAGACCAGCCTGGGAAACATAGTAAGACCCCATCTCTATAAAAAATAAAATAATTAGCCAGGTGTGGTGGCATGCACCTGTGGTCCCAGTTAGGAGGCTGGAGTGGGAGGATCACTTGAGCCCAGAAGGTCGAGGCTGCAGTGAGCCAAGATTGTGCCACTGCACTCCAGCCTGGGCAACAGAGTGAGACCCTATCTCAAGAAAATAAATAAATAAATATGAAATAATAGCAATCTTACACAAACTCTTTCAGAAAATGGGGGAGGAATAGTGGAAGGGGCCAGAAGTCAAGCAATGCAGACAGCCTCTAGGAGCCAGAAAAGATAAACAGATTCTCAACCTGAAGCTTCGAGAAGAAGGCTGCCAACACCATGATTTTAAGAATTCTGACCTCTGGAAATGCAAGAGAATAAATTTCTGTTGTTTTGAGTCACTTGAAAAAAAAAAAAAGTAGGCCAGGTGCAGAGACTCACGCCTGTAATCCCAGCACTTTGGGAAGCCGAGGCAGGCCGATTGCTTGAATCCAAGAGTTTGAGACCAGCCTGGGCAACATGGCGAAACCTGTCTCTACTAAAAATACAAAACTAGCCAGGCATGGTGGCACGTGCCTGTAGTCCCAGCTACTTGGGAGGCTGAGGTGAGAGGATCACTTGAGCCAGGGAGGTTGAGGCTGCAGTGAGCCAAGATGATGACACTGCACTCCAGCCTGGGCAACAGAGCAAGACCCTGTCTCTAAAACAAACAAACAAAAGATATAAAAAACAAGAAAAAAAAAGTAAAGAAAATAAGAGAGAAGGTAACATTTCTCAACTTGTTTTATGAGCCCAGTTCAACTCAAATCTCAACAAAGATTACAATGAAAGCAAATTAGTATATAAGCAAATCAAAGCCAGTAATGCCTAAAACAGAAGCTACCTCATGACCAAGTTAAATTCATACAAGAAATAAAAGACTGTTTTAACAATCAAAACTCTATGTAATTCAGTTAATTCCAGTTGAAGAGCTCTTCTGAATAGGTGGAGAAAAATGTATTTGACATAATTCAAGATCCATTCACAATACAAACTTTCAGGAAAACAGGAAAAGAGAACTTCCTCAAACTGATGAAGGGCATAGTTATAGAAATCAGTCAAAGACAACCTCTGTGTATTGGTCTCTAGGTTGTTTATTTCTTCTGTACTAGATGAGACCTGTTAGCTCAAAGTCTGTCAGCAACAAACTCAAATTTTTGCATATCCAATTATTCTTAAAATGCTTGTTTTAAAAAACAAGCATACGTTCAGCCATTTATATTCTGTGTGCTTCGCGTACCCCACGAAACCTCATCTGACAGCTGTTACCTATTGCTGAGATAGGGCCCTGACATTGTAAGCCCTGAAACCATTTCTGCCCTTCAGGGGTTTCTAACAAAGACTCCCCACTATGCTACTGAGCAACATCACCAAGGCACCTGTTTCTGATGCCCTGTCTCTTGCCCTCCTTCTGTGGGTGGCCCCTTACCACAAGCCTCTGGGAGGTCTCATGCTACAAGGGACCTCACCTCTCATTCAACCCTGTCCAAGTGCCACCCAATAAAGTTTTGTGTGTGTTACTGCCGCTCATGGTGATATCTTTTTTCTTGATCAGTCCCCAAATCCCTTGAACCCCCTATAAATATCCACAAAAAAAACTACAGGTATCATCATACTTAACAGTGAATCAATGAATGCTTTTCTGCTATGATTGGGAACAAGCCAAGGATGCCCACTGTGACCACTTCTGTTAAACATTGTACTGAGCAAGGTCCTGGCCACTGCAATAAGGCAAGAAAAAGAAAAGGCATAAAGATCAGGAAAAAAGCAAAAATATTTCTATTTGCTAGGTCATAATTATTTATATAGAAACTCCTAAGACATATTCACTGCTACTGTTAGAATTTATAAGTGACTTTAGCAAAGTCACAGGATATAAAGTCAATATTCAAAACTCAATTGTATTTCTATGTATAAATAACAAGTCATTGAAAATAAAATCTTAAAAATTTTAATTTAAAAGTGTCAAAAACCACAATGTATTTAGTAATAAATTTAGCCAAAGAAGAACCTCTACCTTGAAAACTAAAACATTCTTCAGAGAAATTAAAGAAGATCAAAATAAGTAGATAAATCAAGTTCATAGACTGGGGGAAAAAATCAACATTATTAAGATGTCAATTCTCCCCCAAACCTCTATAAATTCAATGATATTCCATACATAGCTCCAGCAGGTTTGTTGACAGAAACTAGGAATCTTATTCTAAAATACATGTAGAAATATAAAGGAACTAAAAATTCCAAATCATTCTTAATAAAATACCATGAAGTTGGGGGATTTAACCTACCTCATCTCAAGGCCTACTTTAAAGCTACATTAAACAATAAGGTGTGGTTTTGGTGAAAGGATTGCCATATAGATCAACTGAATGAAAAATAGTCCAAAAAAGGACCCACACACATATATGGTCAATTGATTTTCAACAAAAGTCCCAAGGCAATTTGATGGGGCAGAGAAAGTCTTTTCAACAAATGATAATTAGAAAAACTGGATATTCATATGGGGAAAAAATGACCATAAACAATAAATCACACCATAAATAAAAATTTACAGGAAATAGATTAGATCATAGACATAAATGTAAAAGCTAAAACTACAAAATATCTAAAACTTAGGAAGAAATATTTGTGACCATGGAGGTAGGCTAATGTTTATTTGTCAAGTTACAAGAATCACTAAACATAAACGAAAAAATTGATGTTTGTCTCCATTAAAATTCGAAACTTCTACTCAAAAAACGTTACTAACAAGGAAACCAATAAGCAAACACAGACGGGGAGAAAATATTTGCAATACATATTATTTGATAAAGGACTGGTTTCTAGGATATAAAATAACTCTTACAACTCAGTAGTAAAAAGGCAAACAACCCTTTTTTTTTAATGGGCAAGATCTTAAAAGTGGATCTATGACTGGCCATAAGTACATGAAGAGCGGATCTCCATCATTAGCCATCGGGGAAATTATGGTAGTCACCAGGAAAAAACCTTATGTGTCAATTTAGCTAGGCCACGGTGCTCAGTTATTCAAGAAAACACTTCTAGGTATTGTGAAGGTATCTTGTAGATGGGATTGAGGTCCATGGTCAGTTGACTTTAAACAAGTGAAGCTATCCCAGATAATCTGGGTGGGCCTGGCTCAATCAGTCGAAAGGCCTTAAGAACAGACCTGATGTATTGTGTCCTTTATGAAGAAGAAATTCTATCTGTGGGCAGCAGTTCCTGCCCATGCCCAAGAGTCTCAGCCTGCCCTTCCTGACTGCCTGCCCCACACATTTCACTTTGGCTGGGCTGCAGAGTGTGAAGATGGGTGATAAGAAGGATGTCGTTTGACAGCCTTCAGGAAATGCTACCAGAGAGGCTGACTCCATCTGAATGATGCTGTACTGTGATCTCTGGACCTATAAGAACTAAGGCAGAAACATCACATACCCTACAACATCTGGGACTGCTGCTCTCACGTGGGTCTCCTGGCACATTAGAGTCACCATCTTCCAAGGGAGGGACTGCGTGGAGCTATTCAAGGTGCAGGGGATATTCTAATGCTAGACAGCCAACATCAGACATTTGCTTACACCCATTTCCAGCCCCCAGCCTCCAAAGGGGAGCTCAGGTCTAACTAAGGGGCTCTTTTCCCTTACTTTCCTAAGGGCTGGGATTTACTTGGAGGATGGTGGTCCGGAGACTTATAGTCCCAGGACTGCTCTAGGAAGTGGATTGAATAATTCTCTGTCCCCTCTTTACCACATCTCCTCTCCTTGTTAATTTATTTATCCTACACCTTGTGCCCATCAGAGAAACATCTCGTTTGCTGTTTTGCTGTGACTGAGATCCTGAAAATCACATCAGGTTGCACCAACTCTCAATTCTCAAGGTCCATCTGGTGCCTTTGCTCCCTGGGCACTGATCTGCCTCCAGCCTACTTTCTGTATGAGTTGTCTGTATTCATATTTGTATTGTTCTAGACACACCTCTGGGAAGGTTTCTGCTCACTCCCCATCAAAGCTTGGAAGCCGTGGCAAGGCGGTATTTCATCAGGAATCTTCACTGGGCAAGCCTTCTCTGAGCCTTGCAAGAATGTGGTACTACAAAAGCTTTGCTTTTAATTCAAAGGTTGGGATACCCCCATGCTCCTGGAGGTGGCCTTTTTCACTTTTTTTGTAATTTAAAAAACACACAAAATTTAACCTCTTACAATTTTTAAGTGTTCAGATAAATATTGGGAAGTATATTCACATTGTTTTGCAGCTTTGCTTTTTTAGTTTAGTTTTTTTTTTTGTTTTGTTTTGTTTTTTTTTTTTTTTTGAGACGGAGTCTCGCTCTGTCCCCCAGGCTGGAGTGCAGTGGCGCCATCTCAGCTCACTGCAAGCTCCGCCTCCCGGGTTCACGCCATTCTCCTGCCTCAGCCTCCCGAGTAGCTGGGACCATAGGCGCCCACCACCACGCCCGGCTAATGCTTTTTTTGTTTTTAAAAGTAACTCTGCCATCATGTGGATTTACACATGGTCTGCTGGGGAATGTCATGAGGTTTTAAATCTGTCTCTGGGATTTTTTTGGAGGTACAATCCAACAGACCTATCCACATTATCAAAAGCCTCTGTGTGTGTTTCTCTGCTGTCAGGATACATTTGAATATAAATAATTCACTTCCTGTCCGGAATCCGAAATGAGATTCTATATATGTGAGTCTTCCCAAAACTCCATCCTTACCTGTAGAACCAAGGACAAACTGTGCAAGGTGGCAATTACTCCCCATAGTGGAGGTCTGCAACTTTAACTTGCCTATGCATGGCCCTGGTGACAATGCAGAATCCCAAGCCCTGTCCCAAGAGATTTGAATTTAGTGGGCCTGGAGTGGCACCTGTCATTCTGTGTTTTTCACACACTCCTGAGCAGGATGGCAGCAAATCATCCTTGGGGAACCAAAACCTAAGTAGGTGATCAGAGAGGAGATGCCTGCCCACTATGCTTCTCCCCTCTCAGGCCTGAGCCGTGAGCATCCTCAAGTTGAGCCCCAGGAGAATTCAAGGACCTCCAAGATCCAGAGCCTGTTTTGCTTCTTCACTTACAGGCTTGTAGTCAGTACAGAAGATCCTCTAGGCACCTGTGAGCCTGCCTCACAGGGCTGTCCTGAAGGTAAAATGGATACAGGGCTTAGAACAGGATCTGGCACACAGTGACAACTTAATTAACATTAGCCGTTGCTCTCCCCATGACCATGGTCATTGCTGGTGCCATCACTAACACTCCTACCAAGAGATGGCAAGGAGAAGGTTCCCGAGTGACCTCTCCACCCCCTACTATGTGAGAAAGAGGACCCCGCTCTAAGCAGGCAAGAGCTGTGCAAAACACATTAAAATCATGAGTCTAGCATCAGCACCACACCCCTTCCGTCTCATCTCCCTCACACTGGGAGTCTTTTCCAAGCTTCTCATCTCTGCAGGAGCAGCCCAGGCATTTCACCCGGCAGGAGACCATCCTCCACTAAGGTTAGAGGACCCTTCTCCAAGACTGTTTTTCCCTACCTGCCCCTGTAATCTCTAAATCCCCTTCCCGTCATCCCAGACAACGTTCAGCATCCCACTCTGATCCAACCCCCTTCACCAAGTGGAGGCCCTCACCAAGCCCCCTTCTGAAGTCAAAGTGCTGTGAATCTTCCCCAGGACATCAATGACTGTGCTGAGCCTTAGCCCCCTTCCCACTGTTCCCAGCACAGTCCTTCAGCAGCAAGTCCACCTGCATTCCAGGGGCAAATGGCTGTGTCTTGCATGACCTTAATGCTCCCCTAGTCTGTGCACAAACAGTAGTCTTTGTCAGAGTGTGATGAGGTGGGCATACTGTACATACAGCCAAGCACGTAATAGGTGCTCAATGGAATGAACGGACCTTCATTTAAGCATCCTTGCTTGTGGGCTTCAAAATTCTCTGACTAGAGTATGTGTACTTTAGAGAAACAACTCACGGCAGACCCCCAGCAGTGGCCAGCCTCCCCAGTCAGCGCCTCTGAGGAACAGGGAATGGAGAGGAAGAGCGGCCTGGAGGCAGCAGGAACCCCCTACCCTGTCCGTTCTGACTTGGCCTCGGGTAAAGAGTCACATGTAGTATGGCCTGGCCATACATGTCCCATTACATGACCTGTAGTCACCAGCCGTTTTGCCTCTAATTGATGGTATTTTGCATTTTAGGCCCAATCCCTTCTAATAAAAGGATACTGGTTTCATAATGGCTAATAAAACAATGAGAGGTAGGCCAGATGCTACAATCAGGAGTAAAATGGGACACCCAATTCTCAGAGTGTCTGGCCAGTGTCTGTTTATCAATGTGCCCACCCGAAAGGAAGAAGTCTAATCAAGCTCACAATTCATCCCTGATTTGCTGTTTGGGGGCAACCAATGAGATAAGACAGGAAATCTCAACCTCATTCACAATGAAGAGATGAGCGTTAGTGACTTCTTAGTAGTTACCCCATCTGAAAGCTGGCCATCCCAGATAAGGTCAAGTGGTCACACCCTCTTGTTTCTCCCAGCCTGTTAATCTTTCCAGGCCAGAGCGTGTCTCACTCTGCAGACAGGTTTAAATGCACTGCGGTCCTCACAGCCACATCACCAACCTTTTTAGGGGCTGAGAATTCACACTCCTCTGCCTGGGTGTCTGCTGGGAGGATTCTGAGTCCGAGAAGGGCTTGGAGGCCCAGCTTCCTGATGTGACAGAGACAGCAGAGAAACAGTTTAAATGTGTGGTTAAGAACCCACACGTTGTGCATATGTACCCTAGAACTTAAAGTATAATTATAAAAATAAATAAATAAATAAAAATAAAAAAAAAAGAACCCACCTCTGATGCCGGCCTAGCTCTGCTGATGGTGGGCACCTCAGCTGTGCTTCAGTTTCTCCTACGCTGTCATGAAAATCAAATGAGTTGACTTAAAAAGTGCTTTGCACACTGTGCAGTAGCGAGTAAGCGCTATGGATGTGTCGGCTATCATTACCACCAGGGCTCATGTCTTCTCAGCACCTCTCTCTACTTTAATAAGCAGGTTTTATCCCTGTAGGATTGTTAGAAGCAATTTTCTGTGAAACGGGCAATGCCTTAGCTCTCCAAAAATCACAGAACTGTCTGTCTGTTTGATAGTTCTGCAAAATTCTGTACCTGCCTTTTAAGAAACTGGAGGCATAATCCAAACCTACTGGGCTCACCATCTCCTGTCACAATATCAAGGGAACCCAGGGGATCTGCTGGGCAGGAGCTTCAGCTAGACAGAGAGTCTGGACCTGATCGCAAAAGGTGGTCATTAGTGGACAGCAAGTCAAACTCACCATTTAACCATGAGTTGGTCAGTACCCATGCTGTACAGAGTGTAGGTCTGAGGAATGGGGTCGGCTCTGTGGGAGGAGACTTGCTGCAGCCAGTGACCCCGAACAAACCTCCAAGTCCACCTCCTATAACTCCTCTCCTCATTCTTCTTTGACAACCAAAACAAGCATCAGTAACAACTGATGGTTATGAGGCCTGTGCAACACACAGAGAATGTGAGCTCACACCAGGCAGGGGAGAACAGCAGAGAAGCCCTCCTCCCCAGGGAAGGTAGACGCTATGGCAGGGGTGGGGGTGGGGAGTAGAGAGGGTGAACCCAGCTTGAGCAACAAGGCCAAGCCTTGTCTCAAAAAAAAAAAAAAAGAAAGAAAGAAATGAAATGAAAAAGAGGTAGAAGAAGGAGAAAGAAAGAATAAAGACTGAAACAAGAAAAGGTGCAAGGAATGAAGGAAGGAGGGAGGGAAGAAGGGGCAGAAAAAAAAAGATAAGTTCCTTTATTTGTCCACTTGATTAGACATCAGAATTCAAATAGACAAGGAAAATGCAAAAGCTGCCCTTCACAAAGAGTCACATGGAAATGTAAAACACCCTTGTCTCCTCTAAAATACATGATTCATTGCTCTGTCACTGCAAATGTGTGTGCTGTGTCCACTCGCAGAGAAGCAGGATATATTTGCATGATTTAAATGTCACCTAGATCTTGTGAATAATAAACTGTGAGCCATTCCACAGGGTCTGAATCATGTTCCCTGGAAACCATTCCTTCATGAGCTAACCCCCATGCCAGGGTCTGAAATTCTCGGAGCCTGTGACTTCTTATTGCTCTGCCCCATTACTCCAGAAAGCAGCAGGGTAAAAACAAATTATGCCCTCTTCCTCAGCAGCTTTCAAACACTGCCAGTACTTGAGGCCACCTCGTCATCATATCAAAGGAGTTAGACCTAGCCCCTTCCCCCAGGGAATGTTAACATTCAGCATCGTCCTGAAAGAGGCATGACAATAAACATCTGAGAGTGATAATTGAGTAAAGTGGTTACAGTGGTGGCAGAAAATAATGACTTTTTCTAAGTAGCATTCACTGAAATGTGATTATTGTTTTATGATTTTCAAGAGACTTTGACATATATTATCTCCATTATTTATGTGGTGGGGAAAAACTTCTCCCCTACTTGTATTCCTAGAGCTTGGTATCCAAAGCCAAGATTCACACATTTCGCAGGTATTTATTGAGTTGCTACTATGTGCCTGACTTTATTGTAGGCACTGGGAAATATAACAGTAAACAAAGGAGATAAAAATCTCTCTCCTCATGGCATTTGCAGACTAGTGGGAAGAGGTAGAAAGCAAAAATAAATTAAATATGCAAAATATCAGATAAAGAGCAACGGAGAGAGTGGGTGGGATGGGAGAGGGGTCTTGAGATTTTGAATAGGCGTATTCAGGAAATGCCTTCTTAAGAAAGTGATAGATGAGCAAAGATGTGAAGGAAGTGAAGGAGGAAGCCACACTGCTATACAGTAGGAAAAGCAGGTGCACAGGCCCTGAGGCAGAAGTGTGCCTGGCTGTGTGAGGATTACCAAGGAAGCTAGTCAATGGAGCAAGGGTGGAAGCAGGCAGCGGAACCATGTTGGAGGCAATTGCAATGGCCTCGGCTGGATGTGTGGATGACTCGGACAAAAGGGTAGCAATGGAGTTGGCAAGAAGTGATGAGAGTCTGCACTTATTTTGAAGGTAGAATAGGTGAGATTTGCCACAGGAGGGGATGTGGGTTTTAAAAGAAATAGAGGCCGGAAAATTGCTTGAACCCAGGAGGCGGAGGTTGCAGTGAGCCAAGATCGCACCACTGCACTCCAGCCTGGGAAACAAAGAAAACCTCCGTCTCAAAAAAAAAAAAAAAAAGAAAGAAAGAAAGAAATAGAGGAGTCCATCCAAGATGATTCTAAGGTTTGAGGCCCGAGTTATTTGAAGGTTGGCATTGTCATAACAAGGTCTTTGGTAAAGCATTTTAAATAGGAGGAGGCCATGACTCTTGGAGCATGGTAACACTCTCAGGATTGGGGTTGTGGAAGAGGAACAAGTTGAGACCCAGTGCTGGAGATGAATTTCCACCCTTCTTCACCTGTAGGCACCAAAAACATCCCAACACCCCAATTTCATCTCATCCCACCCCCCTTTTTAGTGGTCACTGATTTAAAAAAAATTAGTACAATTTATAACGAGAGATATGTAATTTACTTCCAATTAAATGCATAAATGTTAAAACCTTAGTGCAAAGAACTTTGACATTCATATACACCTGTGACACCACCACCCCATACCAGATGTAAAATATTGACTTAATCACAGAAAGTTCCTTCCTGCTCCATGGAATCACACTGTGTGCACGCTTTTGTGTCTGGCTTATCAGCCTTGGCTTAATGATTTTGAGAATCATCCCTATTGTTTCATGTATGAGTAGTCCTTTCCTCTCGTCGCTGAGTACTATTCCATGTTTGAATAAATCACAATCTGCCTGTCCATTCATCTATCCACAGGCATTTGGGCTATTTCTAGTTTGGGGCTGTTATAAATGTAGCTGCTATGAACATTTGTGCACAGCCATTTTGACAACATAGGTTTTCATTTCTCTCAGGAAAATACCTAGGAGTCAAAATGCTGGTTCATGTTGTAAGCGCACATTTAGCTTTGTAACAAAGTTCCAAGTAGTTTTCCAAACTGTTTGAACCATTTTCCATTCCCACCAGCAATGTATGTGTTGCTGTGTATCCTCCCGAGGTTTAGTGCTGCCAGTCGCTCTTGTGGATGGGTAGTAGTACCTCATTGTGGCTTTAATTTGCACTTCTAATTCGTAATTAGCATTTCGACTACTATAATAACACTGAGTACTTTTCATGTGTATGTTTGTCATCTATATATCTTCTTTAGTGAAATGTTTGTTCAAATATTTTCCCAATGTGTTAATTGGGTTTTCTTTTTATTATTGATTTACATAAAAATATTATATACTTTGAAGATGAGTCCCTTGTCAAATATATTTACTGTGAATATTTTGTCTGTGTCTGGGGATTATCTGCACATTCTTCTTTATTAACATTTATTTTGAAGTAATTTAAGACTTCCAGAAATAGAAAGTAAAATAAGACTTGCAAAAAATAATCCAAAGAATTTCCAAACACCCTTCAGCCAGCACCCATAAATGCTAATGTTTTGCTATGTTGGCTTTGTCAGTCTCCTTGTTTCTGTCTTTCATAGATGCACACACACACACACACACGCAGACATACACACACCAATTTTTTTTTTTTTTTTTTTTTTTTTTGAGATGGAGTCTCACTCTGTCACCCAGGCTAGAGTGCAGTGGAGCAATCTCGGCTCACTGAAACCTCTGCCTCCTGGGTTCAAGCGATTCTCCTGCCTCAGCCTCCCAAGTAGCTGGGACTACAGGTGCCTGCCACCACGCCCGGCTAATTTTTTTTTGTATTTTTAGTAGAGACGGGGTTTCACTATGTTGGCCAGGCTGGTCTCGAACTCCTGACCTCGTCATCTGCCTGCCTTGGCCGCCCAAAGTGCTGGGATTACAAGCATGAGCCACTGTGCCTGGCCCACACACCAATTTTTTTCTGAACCATTAGAGACTAAGTGACAGAGATGATGTTCCTTTATCTCTAATACTTCAAAGAATACTTTCTAAAAACAAGGACATTCTCTTACTGAGCCATAGTACAGTGATCAAAATCAGTACATTAATATGGATATATTATTATCTAATCTGCAGACCTTGTTCAAAATTCACCAATTGTCCCACAAGGCCTGTATAGAAAAAAGAAAAAAAATTACCAAGGCCAAAAATCCAAACCAAGATCACACGTTGCATTTAGTTTTTATTTATCTTTAGTCTCTTTTAATCTGGAACAGTTTGTCAGTCAGCCAATCAATCAGTCTATCCATCCATTCATCCATCCATCATCCATCCATCCAGCCAGCCAGCCAGCCATCTATTCATCTATCCATCAATTACTCACTTATTGTCTTTCGCAACTTTGACACTTTTGAAGAGTACATAGCATTTATTTTGTAGACTATTCTGTTCATTTTCTTCATGGTATCTTTTGATTAGAATAAATTTTTATTTTGATTAAGTGTAATTCATTGGGAGTTTTTTTTATTGTTAGTGCGTTTTGTGTCCTATCTAAGAGAATTCTGCCTTCTCTAAACTCATGAAAATTTCTGGATTTTTGTGTCTAGAGTGTTAGGGCTCTCACTTTTATACTTAGGTCTATCTATCATCCATTTTCAATTAATTTTTTATAAGGAGTGAGACAGAGATTGCGATTCATCTTTGTTTACCATATCCAGTTGTTCCAGCACCACTTCTTAAGATGAACTTCCTTTCCCCACTGAATTGCCTTCGTATCTTTATCAAAAATAATTTGGCCATACATACATGGTTCTTTTTCTGAAATTTCCATTTTGTTACACTAACCTGTTCCTTATGCCAATACCACACTGTTTTGATTACTATAGCTTTATCATTAGTTTTGAGATCAGGTAGTGTAAATCCTCCAATTTTGTTCTTTTTCAGTCTTGTTTTGTCTAATGTAGATCTTTTGTATTTCTGTAAAATTTTGTAACTACTATTTCCTTCTTAACATAGCCTGTAATCGCAGCACTTTGGGAGGCCAAGGCGGGCAGATCATGAGGTCAGGAGATCGAGACCATCCTGGCTAACACGGTGAAACCTTGTCTCTACTAAAAATACAAAAAAATTAGCTGGGCATGGTGGCTGGTGCCTGTAGTCCCAATTACTTGGGAGGCTGAGACGGGAGAATGGCTTGAACGCGGGAGGCGGAACTTGCAATGAGCCGAGATGACACCACTGCACTCCAGCCTGGCTGACAGAGTGAGACTCTGTCTCAAAAAAAAAAGATAGCCTGTTGGAATTTTAATTGGGATTGTATGGAATCAACAGATCAATTTTGGAGGACAATATTTTAAAATTATTGAGATTTTATAAACATATGTCATAACATGATAAATCTTTCCATTTATTTAGGTCTTCTTTAATTTCTCTCAGCAATGTTTCACAAGTCTTGCACATAATGACAGTTTTAGTCCTAAGTAATTAATGTATTTAATGCTATTGTAAATGATATTTTTAAAATTTCATTTTCTACTGTTTGTTGTTAGAACATAGTACAATTGAGTTTTGTATATTAACTGTGTACTATAATATTCTAGTTTCATTTTTTGTAGATTACATAGGATTTTCTGCATACACAATCATGCTACCTGTGAATCATGATAGTTATCTTTTTGTCTTCGTTATACCATTTGGATTCTTTTTCTTTTATTTTTTCCTATATTGCACTGGCAATGACTTTCAGTACAATGTTGAATAGAAGCATTTAAAGTGAACATCCTTACCTTATTCTGATCTCAGTCTTCAAATTAGGCATGATGTTAACTGCAAGCTTTTCTCAAGCTTTTCTAAGATGACTTTTATGCAGCTGAGAAAGTTCCATTCTGTTCTTGATTTGCTGAGATTTGTTTTGTTTTTTTGTTTTGTTTTGTTTTGTTTTTTAACATGAATGGGTAGTGAACTTTGTGACAGAAACTATATGGCCTGGAAGCCTAAAATATGTACAGTCTGGCCCTTTAAGAAAAGATTTCCCACCCTCTCTAAATAAGAATGGAAAGGATACTTCAGCGCATAGCAGGTATATCAGTTTGGGTCTAATTAAGAGACAGAAGTCACACAATGACTATAAAACAGAAAGTGACTATAAAGGAGAAGGCTAATATGAAGATCATTAAACTATGATAAAAGGGAAGTATAAGATGTAAGAGAACCCTTCGTGGCACCCTAGGGCTAAAGGAGAGCAGCCAAAGAAGGATGAACTTGGAATGGGGTCCCCCCTCTCCAAGGCCAGCATTCAGACCTTGTTGGAGCAAGCATAGTTGCAGCCCAATGATTGGCAGAGAAGTGTGCTGGTTTGCACAGGCCAGAGCTGGTCTGTAGTTGCTGAGCACGTAGGAAGCAGCTCTCACCTGGAGTGCAGATGGGTTTGAGTAAGCCACAACCAGTGGCCAGCCACACAGGTGTGCAGGGAAAATGGGTGCTCATGTGAATAGGAGCCCTGAGCTGTGGTGTTTGTGTTAGAAGGGCTGCAGCACCAGAAGGTCACAGCAGGCAAGCCTGGGGGAAGCAGGCATAGGAAAGCAGAGGGAGTTGGGGCAGCAGTGCAGGCAGGAGGGCTGTGGCATGCAGGGTCCATGCTGCAAGAGCTGCAGAAAGATGACCACCAGGCCAGGCTGGAGCTGGGAAGTCATGAAGGGACCTTGTGTTCCAGGCATGTGGCCAAGGTGGAGCACTACCAGACATTCTCCCACCTGCGTCATTCGCCAATCTTGCAGTCACCAGAAACAGCAGGAGAGCCCCTTCCTGCTCCGGTGCCACTCCAGCATCCTCTGCTGAGAAAGTTTAACATCATGCTCACTGTAATACTCAAAGAAATTCTGTCCATTATTGCAGAGCAGGTATTGAAGATACATTTGGAACTGGGAGACAACAAATTGATAAGTGACATGGCATGGTTGAAGAATGAGGTTTCCTAAGAAATCAAGTATTTGACATGCCCAATATTCTTTTAGAAGATTCTGGAATGAAAGTGAAAAGCAGAATCATTTTTTAATAGATGATGAACCCGATTCCTATGCTAAATTTAACTTTGCTCAAAGTTAAAGAAATTTCAAATGAAATTGTCTAGACCTTATGTCAAAATAAGTCCAATTGTATTAAAGAGTATTAAATTGTATTAAGAATAAAAACACATGGCCGGGCACGGTGGCTCACGCCTGTAATCCCAGCACTTTGGGAGGCCGAGATGGGCGGATTACAAGACGGGGTTTCACCATGTTAGCCAGGATTACAAGGTCAGGAGATCGAGACCATCCTGGCTAACATGGTGAAACCCTGTCTCTACTAAAAATACAAAAAAAAAAAAAAAAAAAATTGTCCGGCCGTGGTGGCAGGTGCCTCTAGTCCCAGCTACTTGGGAGGCTGAGGCAGGAGAATGGTGTGAACCCGGGAGGCGGAGCTTGCAGTGAGCCGAGATCTCGCCACTGCACTCCGGCCTAGGCGACAGAGTGAGACTCTGTCTCAAAAAAAATAAAAAATAAAAAATAAAAACACATAAAGCCACCAAAAAGAGAGTAGATATTATATATGTAGTAGAAGTACGCATTTCTTGGCTTTCAAATATTTGCAAGTCTCTAGAATAAATATTATCGGAACTCAAATAAAAAGACAAGCAGACTAAAGAAAATATTTTCATAATATAAACCAGGAAAAAGCCTCTGTCAGTATTGCACAAAAAGCTCATGAAAACTGAAAGAAGATCAAAACTTTAATGTAAATGGGCAAAGGACATGAATAGGTGATTCATAAACAGGACACACAAGTAATAAATATACTTAAGAAAATTGTCAACTTTACTACCTCTTGTTGAGATGCAAATTAAAGCTGTAATGGGATACAGTTTATGCATTAAATTTGAAAAAATAAAATAGAATGCTGGCAAAAATAAAATCCAGTAGAACTGGTAAATGGTTAATCGCAGTATAAATTGTTTAAACTTCTCTTGAATTCAGATATTCATATCCCTAGGGTAATCCTACTACTGAGACTATAACTGAAGGAAATAATTACAAAAAATAGGGGAAGTTTTGATGCATGTGTTTACAGCAGTCATTTTTAAAAGTGAAAAAATGGGAACTAATTTAAATGTACATAAAAAAGGTCAACTATGGTGTAAATCGCCCTATTAATTATGTAATTCATTTCACCAGGATCATGGTCGGTGACAAATGATTTGGTCATGACCAAAAACCACTGGAAACTAATGCAGCACAATAGGCTATTTCTCAAACTAGAAAGCCTAATTAAAAGCAGAATAATAAAATTATATATTTACATTACTGTTAACTATCCCTGTGAAAAAGAATACGGCATGCGAATGAAAACTAGAAAGTAACAGAAAATATACAATTGATTTATTAGGTTGACTTTCTTATTTTTATTTTTGACAGGGTCTTGCTCTGTCACCCAGGCTGGAGTGCAGTGGCACGATCATGGCTCACTGCAGCCTTGACCTCCTGGGCTCAAGCAATCCTCCCATCTCAGCCTCCCAAGTAGCTGGGAATACAAGTGCACCACCATGCCCACATATATTTTTTTAATTCTTTATTTTTTGTAGAGATGAGATTTCCTTATGTTGCTTAGGCTAATCTCAAACTCCCAGGCTCGAGTGATCCTCCCGCCTTGGTTTCCCAAAGTGCTGAGATTACAGGCATGAGCCACCACGCCCAGCTAATTTTTAAAGTTATATTATGACTAATATAGTGATGTCTGTAAATTTTTTTAAATATGGCAACTAAAATCAAAATAATCCAGGTACGTTGACAGAGAGGAGCTGAGCAAGACTCACCTCTCTTCTACATGATATACTTCTATTAAGTCAGCCTTATTTCTCATTAACTTTTTGCCAGTTTTTGTGGAGACACATCACCCTGAGGCTTCGCACCTTACTGAGTGAGTTCTGGTAAGCCACATCTCCTCTTCCTGTACTTGGGGGGCTGACTTTTTGGACGCTGATACAGAACTTTACATGTGTTCCTGTTATGTCTTTTCTTGGCCTGTATATTTAGTGCATCATTGAAGGCTCTCAAGATTTTTTTGGATTTTGATTTATACTCCTTAGTCACCATATATTCTGAGTGCATGTTAGCTATACATTCTATAACTCCGTATCCATATTAAAATATGCAGGAAACTCCATATGTTCACCCAAGGCCTGATAATGATGTCAAACTGAGCAGTACTGAGTCCCAGAGCATATCACACCTATTAGCGAGCACTTTGATGCCGTTCACATCACAATCCACAAAAACAGCCTTGCATCCAGCACACTGATTGCCAGCTTAGCAATTAGAAAAGGTGATTGTCCTTCTTTTGTGGGTGGAAAATGAAGGCTTTAGGCTTAGAGAAAAGCTCAAGTGATTTCGCTGGGCCAGGACTAGGCTCAGTTGTAACCGGGGCCAAGCTTGCCCTCAGTATTTAAAGTCTCACCTGTGCCCTTTCCCCCGATCTTACCCACCTCCTGCTATGGCGCCCATCCCATGCCACGCTCACTGGCCTGCAGGATCCTCAAATGTGCTCCTCAATTTTTCCTACCAAAACTTTGTATTTGATTCTTTATCCACACTCTATCTCGTGGAGTTATTGGCATTTTAAAAGGGATCCAAGTTTGAAAATAGAGAGAAGACGTTCCAATGGTAGGACTTCAGGCATTGATGGTCAGACAGTAGAAATTTGGAGACTGGAAAGCTGGCACTGGGGTCTTAAGGGCAGCCCCTACCTAGCGACTGTTTGCAAAGCTGACCTGAAAGAGACAGGGAGTCCCCAGGGGACAAGATAGATTAGATCCTATGGTCCCACAGTCCTCCTCAAGCTCTTAATGGTATTTGGTTAGAATTTCTAACTCTTCAAATCTTGTTCATTCATTTAATTTAACTTTCCTTCTATTCTTCCAACTGCCAGGTAGGTGAGAGAAATAGATGCCATCATCTTGATTGCCTGAGAAGGAAACAGGCAAAGTGGGCTTTAAAGACAGAAAATAACTGCTTTTCCCCAACTTGGGGCCTCCCCGTCCTGCAATTTTGCACTGACTGACAGAATTCCTGCGGGGAAAACTGAGGCATCTTGCTTCTCATGTAAACCTTGCCTGTCTCCTCATAAATATTTTATTTCCCAAAAGCCATTCCTACAAATTGCCTTATCATTTGCCAAGGATCTAGACCATCTGCCAAAGCAAGTTCACACATCCCTCCTTGCTGATAACTGGGTTTATCTGTTTGCATTTCTGTGTATCGTCGGTTAGTCTGGCTTATCTACTTATGAGATTGTGTGTTCCTTAACACACTGGACACCATATGGCCCCCAGCAGAGACAGCAGTCCTGTTGCCTACCTATGGGCACTATTTGTGTGCCTTTCAACCCTGACTATAAAATATCAGGTCCCTAGTACATCTAAAATTTGTTTGGACTGGGAAGATTTTACAAAATTAGAATCAAAAATTTAGTTCTTCCCGCCCCTATTTTTAAAGCAATGTGTACAATATGCATACAGAATAAATAAATAACAAATTATTTACACAGTGAAACTAAATGAACTATAGCTACAAGCGACATCACCAAATCTTACTAACCTAATATTCATTGACAAAAGCAAATCCCAGGAGACTACACAGACTATCACATTGTTTCTAAATTTCAAAAACACAACTAAACATCATTGAGGAGTCCCCCGAGCCACACATGTACACACTTACGCTCAGACTCAATACTTCTGGGCCTGGCTGGTATTTTCCTTTCATTTCCTGGCACCGAATTCACAGGTGGATAGAACTGGTCTCATCAGGCTCCCTGGCTCCAGACTTCCTCAGCTCCTGGGTGCTACTCTTTTCCCCACAGACCCCTCCCCACTTCCTTAGTGTCCTGGCTGAGGCTGAAGCAACTTAGCATTCACCTGGCCCCCACCCCCTTCCTCGCACTCTCACCTGCTCTGTCAGAAAGAGGAGATGGTGCTTTCTCCATAGCTCTCTTCTTCCTGTGGTCTCCCTATTCTAACAAACACCAAAAGACTTTGGGTTTCTGAGAATCGCGCTCCTTGGTCTCTTAGTGCCATGGGCCTGTTAGAGCATCCCACTAATTTATTCAGAGGTTGCTGTATCCTGCATCTTCACAAAATCTTGCTGTCCCTTCCACACTCGACCATGCCTCAGTTGAAGCTTGAGCAATAATTGGAAAGGTCCCCAGAGGCCACTCCATTGAGTGAGCATTGGGCCAAATCTGGACCCTCCATCATGGCAGCCTAGGATCTTGCAGCTCGATGACTTTTGCAGGCAAATTCACAGATACATCCCCTTCAGTCTCTTTCCATTCATTTCCAGTCTCTTCATCTGTTTCCACTTTTCAGACACCCAAAGTTCTTCAATGATAACTATTGCCACATACATCATTCCCTAGGGGCCAACTATGTGCCCATTTCTGTGCTAAACACTCTATCTCATTTCATCAGACTCAGGACACTTCTCCATTTCTTGATTAATTCTGTGAGGTCTTGTTTTCCCCTTCAAATCTTAGGAATGATGTGCATTTCAGAAACAAAGTCCAAGGGGATTTTTCAGGATGATGCCTTAAAATGATCTCATGATCACTACTATTTACTCCAAAATCAGGATTTAAGATTCTTTTGAAACTCTGAAATGTTTCTGGACAACAGAAAATAATCATCTGCTTCCAGTCTTCCCTGAGGACAAGCCAGCAGGAAACAGCTTTAACTTGTTGCATAAATTAATGAGATTAGAAGAAATAAAGCATTTCCTGACAATGAGAACTATAAAAAAATGCACATAACAACTGAGGCACGTGGAGATTCGTAATTGAGGCACGTGGAGATTCCCTGGAATAAGAATACTGAAGTCCTCAATGAGGCAAAGTCTCATCTATTATATTTTCTCTTGAAATTATTATAATTTCAGGTTCCTTTCAGAAGCCCAAGTAATAAAGTAAGAATTCTCCTCTCTTCCAACTTCTGTGGCTTCGGCTTCCTTTTGTTGATTCACCACTTCCATTTATTTGCTCTTCCACCACCAGAGTCCCTTGAATCTGAAAGACTAAGCTTGATTTTCTTTGGGGGAAAATTTGTCTAGGTTTTACTTCCCCCCTTTAAGACATGACATGTGTGCACACATGCACATGTGTGTGTGAGCCATTCTAATTCTTTATTTCTTCAGTGAAAAACATACACTTCATCTCTCCCTTCAAGTATTGCATGAACTCGATGAACTTAAGCCTTCTAAAGATAATGTGTTCAATTAACAGGAGATTTGATAAGTATGCTAGGAAATGCCATGTACTCCAAGTCCTCAGAGAAGCTCTGGTTAGCTGGCTGCGGTGGGATCTGCTTTTGTGGAGTTTCTTCCCATGAGGGTATCAGTCATGAGAACCTGGAACCCAAGAGGCTGTCCAATCCTTGTCCCAGGCAAGGAGGCTTGGATTTCTCCCGGGACCTGCTCCTGCGATCCAGAACCAGAGCATGCAATTGCTGGTGAGGGAAAGGCAGGATTCGGTCTTCATCCTTCATGGAGAGGTGTGTTCTTGGAAGTACACCTTCTGGGAGGAAAATGAGTTTTAGTAAATAAAGTTATTTTCTCCAAAAAGAGTTTAAGTTCCTTGGGCTTCAATAGGGGTTAAATAATTACTAGCTGGATTGGTGGTTTTAATTTTTAGTTCAGGAAATCCGATGTTATCTGATGTGATGGAAGGAAACAAAAACTCTGCAAGGAGAATACACATTGTCCCAAAGAGAAACTTGTTTCTAACATCTTCCCTAAGATGGCAAACGGGTCCAAGAATTTGTGCGTGTGTGTGTGTGTGTCCCCACCTTTAAACTTCAAACCCCAGATCTCTGCTGCTTACTCATCCAGTGTGGATTACACTACCAGCAAAACATCCCAGGAAGGAGTCCAGGGTGGCCGCCCACAGTTAGGAGAGAACCCAGAACGGAACGACGGACTTGTTTGCTTTCTTGCCCCTGACTCTCCCCATCCTCCCTGGGAGGGTTGGGGATGTGAACTAATGACTTCTGCCTCTTTCGGACCGCCTTTGAGGCTCCAGAGCCTCACCTGACTTTCCCACGGAGAGGGAGGCCACAGGCTCCTTCAGCAGTCCCCGAGCAGAGTCCTGGGCCGGGAGCGCGGCGGAGGGAGCGAGCGGAACTGCGCCTAGGAGGCCGAGGGAGGAGGCGCTCCGCAGACCCTGGCGCGCCGCGGAGAAGCTCAAACTTTGGCAGGGTAAGGATTTTTAGGGGCTCTTGAGCTGGAATTTTTTGGGGGGCGCCGGGAGGTGTGCTGGGGGCGCAGACCCCAGACAGGAGGTGAGTTAGAGAACCACACGCAGGGGAGCGATGCTGCTGCTTCCAGGGGCGGGCGCGGCGCTGTCCGCAGCCCCCGGTGCTGAAACGGGCCGCGGGCTGGAGAGAAAGTGAAAAAGGACCGGCTACGGCCTCGGCTCCCACTCCCCGGCTCCCATACCCCTCCAGTCCAGTTCAAAGGACAGGAAGCCCTCTCCGTGCTCCCCAAGCCGATCGCACCCCCTTTTACTCACGTCCCACAGCCGCGCTGGGCCGAGCCCGCTGAGCCGTCGGGGCGGGAGGCAGAAGGAGCAGGGCTGGCTCCCGCTGGGGACGGGTAGGGCTTGCAGCCGCGACCCCACCCCATACATTTCCTCCTGTCACGCTGTCCCCGGACCGCCAGTCCGGGAAGGACCCACTTCCCCGGCTCCAAGTCGGGAGCGGGCGCCGCGTCTTCTCGAGTCCGCGCCGCGCCGGGGGAGGTTGAGTCAGTGGCCTGGAGGGAGCAGGGCCGGGGGAAGGCAGCGGCGAAGGACTGCCCCCCAACCCAGGGGACTATTCTCCCTTGGGGATTCAAAGAGAAAGGTAGGCTGAGGAGGAGGCGAGAATTAAAATTCTTTTAGGAGTGCGCGGTTACTTTTTTTAATGATAAAATCACACCCGGGATCTCGGACGCCCGGGGCTTAGTGCTCGGTGATGGAGGAGAAGGGGCGGCGGGCTCTCTGATCCTCTGCAATCCCCTAACCGGATAAAGGCGCCGGGCTCCCAGCCGTCAGGCTTTTCTCTTTAGCTCAGCCCGCGGCCCCTCCCGACGCCCCTGGGGGCCTGGGCGCGCAGGCCCTCGCAGTCCCGCAACCCCGGGCCGGGTGATTCATTTTTCTCCCCGTGTAATCTCCCTACTGAGCGGCGCAGCTGGGACTTTAACTTCGGCACTCTGCAGCGGGGGTCTCCGGTTGGCGCGGCGCGTGAGGGAGGATGAATGGCGCTGGAACCTAGAGGACCTGGAGCCGGCGCCCCGGCCTCTTTGGCCTGAACCAGGTGCCTCTGACACGCAGTCCGCCGGCTCAGGCCTCGCCGGAAGCTGGCGGGAGCAGTCTCTTGCAGCGAAGCCCGGCACCCCGACGGCAGACGCTCCCCATCACATCTTCCAAAGGGGCGAGGCTGGGATCAGCAGGAATGGCACCCACCCGGGTTCAGACTCCATCCTGGAGTGGACAGCTCGGTGCCCCTAACATTATGCACTGTCCGCCACCCCCTCCCCCCAACACATACACACTTTCATTCATGAAAACCAGCAAGAATATTGCTGTCTGGGCATGGAGTCCAATGTACAGCGTGCGTTCACGCTGAGAATTCATGGGGGACGCGGGTGGTTGGGCTGGGAGAGGAGAGATGGTCACTCGTGTGTGCTATCCACCAACTGGGTCTTCTACGCCAGAGTCTCAGTTGTAGAAAAGTCGGCCAGGTCAGAGGACCCAGATGGGATTTCACTAAGCTGGTGGGAGCTTCTTTGCGTTCTTTGGGGTAGGGGGAAGGACAGGAACTCCCCCTGCTTCGCACCAATGCCCAAACACCGCACTTCCTCTTCAGCCTCGGTTCAGCCACAGAGAGGGGCCTCCTCCTGTGTAGATGCCCGGAGGGGAGGAGCGGTGGTTCTTGGGGTGACTGGCTGGTGGAGGCAGGATCTTAATCACTTTAGCTGGGACTTCGGCCATGACTACGTGTGCACTTGCCTTTGATGCTCCTGTTTCTATGTCTTTTCTGTCCTCATTCACTATCTGCTAGTGGTGGCTGCCTCTGATTAATATTGAGGTTGCCATGGCGACCAGTCTCCAGTCGCCATGGTACCCAGAAGGTAAACAGTTGGAAGCTACTCAGGCTCTTTCCAGCTCTGGCCGCTAGTTTCCCTAGGGAGTGGGGCGGGGACGGCAGTGACCAGGTTCCAGAACCCTTCTCCGTCCCGCCCTCCCCTTCCTCCCTCATTCCCACAGCGTCCTGCTCACCTGAAACCCCTGCTAATCCCCCACCAACCACTGTGGCCTCAAGGTTGAGATGGGCCATGCTTTTTTCTCTACTGAGGCTGGGGGTAAACAGTTTTCTCTCTGACCTAATGCATTTTGGTAACACCCTGAATATTTCTGAGTACAAAGGACAAGGCTCAGTCTGGTGGGAGAAACAAAATTTTTTTTTTTTTTTAAGAGGCAGGCAGTGGGAGTTGAGATTTTAATATCATAAATCGGTGTGGGGCCACACCTCTCACTGCCAGGCCCGTGGGCCTCCTATCTTCATATTGCCTGGAAGGCTGCCTGCAGCCAGGGCTTCCCCCATCCCCTAGGAAGGATCCAGCACCAGCCTGAGAAGGGAGGCAACAGCAGCTAAAGGGGTGGAAGGAGGAGGAGACAGAAGCATGTGCTGCAGGCGCATGTGTGTATGTACTTACATGTGTGAACACATATAAAGTGTCAGGTTTACAGACCCTGGCTCAAGGACAGTCTAGGATGGGAAAGGAGGTAGGGCAAGAAGAAGCACATATTTTCTCCCTGGTGCTTCAGCCTCACCCTATCCAAGGGACAGACATATGGGGTGTGAGAAACCCATCCCCAGGTCCCAGCCTTCAGGACTGGAGTCCTTTTGAGTCTGGTGGAGTCACAGATCCAGTCTTTGGGGGACACTGGGTCTGTCTCCTTTTGAAAGCCCTGGAAAGGTGGGAGGTAAGAAGTAAAGGGAGACAGGTCCCTGCTAGAAGAACTTGACACCTCGGCCATCGCTGACGGTGATGATCTCGGCCTTGTGCTCCTGCTGTAGGGCCTGCAGAGCCCGCAGTAGAGTGGCTTCATCCAGCCCATGGAACTCCTCATCCTCTGTGTCTTCCCCATTAGTCAGTTCATACAGGGTAAAGATGGAGTTGTTCTGGCCACTCCTGGAAACCCACTGATAGATGAGTTTCCCCCATTCTTCTGGCCTCCGCCACATGATCAGGAAGCTGGACTTGCTCTTATCCAACCACTCGAGGTTCCCTTTCTTCCTCAGTTCCTCTAATACAATCTGGATCGACTCCACAGGAAGCTTTCGCTGTAGCTTGACGTTGTTGAAGAGCGGGCTCTCCTGAGCTTCCATCACCGTCATGCTGGACTGTTTGTGCAGGCGGCAGAAGGACAGGACCAGCGAGCACCAGGCGGCCAGCTGCTTCTGCCGAGTGTCCACATTCGGTTGTAACGTAAAGAAGGGTGGGAAGCGATACTGCCACGGCCACTCGAAACTCATCGCCATCGTAGTAGAAACAAAATTTTAAACAGACACAGTCCCTGCACTCTGGGACCTCACAGTGTAGTGTGGCAGACAAACCCTTGTGCAACCTACCAGGTGGCCTGCATTCCGGGTGTAAATGGAGGTGATAACAGAGCCCTGAGAGTTGAGAGAGGTGGGAGTGACTGACTCCTGGTCAGGGTAGGCCTCCCCAGCAAGGTTATGTTGCAATTGAAACTTGAAATCAACTGGCCAGCAAGAGAGGAAAATCTCTCTAGGCAGAAGCAAGGATGTGTGGATTAGTCAGGAGAGATTAAGGCCCTGCTGTGGTGATGTATAGACTTGGAATATCTTGGTGGCTTCTCCCTTTGCTTATGCAATGTCTGATTTTTTGGGGAGTCCTGCATCATGGGGGGAGTCCACTTGCCAGAACCCGTCACTGAGCCTTCACCTGGCCTGAAAGGGAGGCTGGAAAATGCAGGAGGCACAAGATGGGCTTTGGTGAGCACTGTCTCTGCCAGTAGGTGGGGGCAAAAGAAAAAAAAATGTACAATACACATAAGGGAAGCGTGAGTAATTTGGCTTAGATGAGCATCCAGTTTAGGCTCACTTGATCCAAATTATGAAAAGTCTTGACCATCAGGCTAAGAAATGGAGACTGCGTGCTGGAGAAAATAGGCACCTCTAAAAGCTTCTGAGAAGAGTGACATAATTAGAACTACCTTTCATAAAGATTCTGGGGTCACTATGGAAGGTTCATTCATTTACACATTTATTCATTCTATACTCATTGAGCACCTCCTTAGTGCCAGAGAATGGATGGATTGTAGGAGTGACAGCCTGAAGATGGGAGATGAGCAAAGATAACTATTTCAGCCATCCTGGGGAGAGAGAAAGGCCTGGATCAAGGCAGGAACAGAGCTCAAAGAGACCAGAAGCAACCTCTGTTCTGATTCCACACTTATACACCTGTCTAGTCTATACACTAGACTAGCACAGGGTGAGTGCTCAGTACATTTCTGAATTAGTAAATAAAAGAGTTGGAGGGGATGGAGGAGAGAGATAGCTGTTGCTGTGACTGATGCTGGATCTGGGGCAGTAAGGGAGAGGGAGGAGTGAAAGCTCACACAGTCTTAGCTGGGTAGTCAGTTGGCTCTGGGTGTTGCTCATGGCATTAACCAAGACAGTACTGCAGGGAGGAAGAGCATGCTTGACAGTAGCTGGGGGAGAGAGTGATGCCATTCAGAATAGTTTTGCTCCAAGGAAAACTCTTTCCTGAACTCGGCCTGCACCCGAGAACTCATCTAATCCCCAGAGTGCTGCTTTTGTCCTCCTTTGCAGGATTCATACATTTCACCTAGAATTATACTAATACAGTGTAGGGGTTAAAGTTAAACCGGCCTCTGCCCCCAGGCTCTGCCACTGGGTGACTTTGAACCAAGGTATTTAATCATTCTGAGTCTCAGCTTCTTGGTATATACCTTGGCAGTAGTAATAATTATAATGCCTGCCTCATCGAGTTGTTGTGGGGATTAAATGAAGTAATTGAAACGAAATCCTCAGCTCAGTGCCTGACATATCGTAAGTGCTCAAAGTTAGATATGGACATCTTATTACCTCCTAATAAAATAAAAGCAATGTGTTACTTTTATAATCACACCACAAAAGTTAATTAAGAAAAAAAACACTTTGCCTTCCATGTTTGCAATTAGGTTTGGAGCATCTATAGAGTTGGCTATGGAGAGCTCTGTTTCCCCAGCTCTGGTAAGGTCTGAAAAGCATTTTCATCCTCTTGCAATCTCAACCTGAACAGCTGAATCTTTTTACAAAGCAGCAATTCCAAAACTGAGCACACTCAGAGCTGAGGAACTCAGAGTCCCATTAATTCTGAATCATCTCTGCAGAGACCAGGACACTTTCTAGGCATGAGACAAGCCCCTGCCTCTTGGTTAAGAAACATAATTGATTATCTTGATCCAATTTCAGTGCATTTTCTTTTACTCCAAATTTCTTCCTGTTCTTAAGAACAATCTTAACTTTCTTCTCAGACAGGAATTGAAACTTTGCAGCTGACATTTGGAAGCTTCCATTTGCTCTTGTTATAAAAATGCTGGAGTTCAGAGAGAGATAACTCTACCTTCCTGTCATGAGAAAGTTTCTTTGGGAAACAAGACTCAACTCTCCTAACTCAGACTCGTTATCTCCATCATGGTGCAGGGACCTTGATGGGTTTGGGACAGCCACCATAGAGAGGGGGAATTGGATTCTGACCTTCATCTCCCTTCATCACCTCACAGCTCAACCCTGAGCACAACAGGATACACCCTTGTTGTCTAAGACTTGAACTGTCTTTTTGGGACCTTTCTTGGGCAGATGGAGGAAGCTTTAATACTTATTGGTCCCAGAAGTTACTTTGTTTCTTGAGAGGCAAGAGCTTAAAAGCTTGCAGGCTCTACAATTAGATTGCCTGTTGAAGTCCTGGCTGTGTGAACTGTGTACCTCGGTTTGCTCCTCTGTAAAATAGGGATGATATGGTTTCGCTCTGTCACCACCCAAATCTCTTCTTGAATTCCCACGTGTTGTGGGAGGGACCCAGTGGGAGGTAATTGAATCATCGGGGCAGGCCTTTCCCATGCTGTTCTCATGATAGTGAATAAGTCTCATGAGATCTGATGGCTTTATAAGGGGGAGCGTCCCTGCACAAGCTCTCTCTCTGCCTGCTGCCATCCATGTAAGATGTGACTGGCTCCTCCTTCCACCATGATTGTGAGGCAAGAACTGCCTCCTTTTACCTAAAAAACATTTTATTCTTCAAACACCCGGCACATATATTTATAGTTGTGCAACCATCACCACATTATAATCTTAGAACTTTTCAACACCATCAAAAGGGACCCCGTATCCATTAGCAGTCATTTCCTCTTTCTCCTTCTCTCCACTCCTGCTCCATGCAACCTCTACTCTACTTTCTGTCTTAATGGATTTGCCTATTCTGGACATTTCATGTACATGAAATCATATATTATGTGACTCTTTTTGTCTGGCTTCTTCCACTTAGCATAATATTTTCAGGGTTCACCCACGTTGTAGCATGTATCACTGTTTTATTCTTTCCTATCGCCAAATAAGATTCCATCTGAATAACATTCCATTATGTGGACATACTACATTTTGTTTATCCATTTATCGGTGGATAGGCCCTAATAAATGATTGTCGTTTCCACTTAGGGCTACTGTAAATAATGCTGCTATGAACATTCATGTACAAGTTGTTGTGTGGACATGTTTTTATTTCTCTTAGGTATAAGCTTAGCAGTGGAATTCCTGGATCACATGGTAACTCATGTTTAACATTTTGAGGAACTGCCCAGCTGTTCTCCAAAGTGGCTACATCATTTGCATTCCCACCAGCAATGAATGAGGCTTCCAGTTTTTCCACATCACATTGTGGAAAATGGTTAATTTTATGTATCATCTTGCCTGGGATACAGGGTGCCCAGATAAAACATTATTTCTGGGGGTGTATGTGCCGGGTGTTTGAAGAATAAAATGTTTTTTAGGTAAAAGGAGGCAGTTCTTGCCTTTAAGTCTTTTGGAGTCAGTAAAGGAACAAGAAAAGTACAAGAATAACTGGAATACAGTGAGCTGCGTTAAATGCCTGGCTACTCAGGCGTCCGGGCCAATGACAGTGGAGAGAGCCCAGAATGAGCACTAGAGTGCAAAAGTCACAGCTGAATACTTGAAGGTACACAGCAAAATGTGATTGTAAGTGGTACATGTAACACTGTAATGGTAAATGTTGAATAGTGCTAAGTAAATGTGATGGCTTCTCACCTGGGAAGCCTCCTTAATGGTCCCTAAGGCAGAATTAAGGATTTCCTCCCCATCCTGCATTGTACCCATCATGCCTCTACCTGTATTTCAACACCATTTGCACTACCTTACCCTCACTGTTTAACACGCCTGTTTTCCCCATGCAAATGTTGTGCTCTCAATGGCAGAGATCTGTCTTCCTCATCTTCACAATTCTCAGGACCAGGTACAGTGCCTGGGACATCATTGGCAAGGAGTCAGTAAGGGGGCTGGTGGCAGGGGGACATGCTAGATTTAGTCATGTTGTAAAGAAAATGGAAATTGCCTGAAATGGCATGTTCTTAGCTCTCCAGTTAAGTCCTAGAAAATACACATTCATTTGGGAGATGCTCAGAAACCACTCCTAGACTCACGCCTGGGATCCACTTCAAGGTCACCTTCACAGTTGCAGAATGCATCTTCTTGCTAGTTTTGAAAATTAAAATTCCATTTGTACATTTCCAATCTCCTGCAGTGCCTGTGATAAACAGAACAAGCCATAATGTGGATTTCAGAGTGAGACAGGCCCAGGGGTCCATTTCCTTATCTGCAAGATGAGCATCACTATTCCCTCTTGGGGTTACTGAGGATTCACGCGTGATGGATATGGAAGTGCCTCGCACCCAGGGGGCCCTGGCTAGATGGCAGCTTTCATTGTCCACAGAGCCTCAGGATCACTGATTGTGGTTTCGTTATCTCATTGGTGAGTTCTACTCACAAAGAGTTTATCAAGGCAGGGCCAGATGTGAAAACACATGCAGTGGTTGGGTAATCTCTTAAGATGTCATGACTCAAAAACTGATAAATACAGGGAAATAATTGTTTATTCGGCCTTTCCTATAGGAATTGACCAATCAAATAATTAAGAGTAAAATTTTTTCTTTTAAAAGTATTTCAGCTAATTGAGGAAGGAATGGTAGAATACCACCAACTTGCAACCTCTAATGAATTGATGGATCTAGCAAATGAACATCAACAGCTGCTAATGTCCCCCAGAGAAATATAAGATCTTATGTACCTTCTGATGGAAGAACAAAGAATCCCCTATGAAATTGTCATGCAAAAAAAAAATTAATAAATTGACCAAGCTTCTGGGTACAGCTACCAGTAGTAGATAACATTTTAAAGTTGGAATTAGCAAAAATTCATACTGTAGTAAACTCCATTGGACAAATAATGAAATTTCTACACGAAGAGAAAAACTTTAGAGGTAAAAATACCAAGAAGATATATCAACCAATCAACAAGATTGGTTCCTTATTTGGTTCCTCCTGATTTTTTAATGTATTTTTTCAAAGACAACCATTTATGACACTTATGAGACAATAGGGAAAAAAGATCTTCTGAGTTATCTTAAACTTACATTTCCCTTTAGTGATGTACATTTTGCCCTGTCCTACTCCAACCATCGTTTTCCTGGATAAAGAACATAGAATTAAAAGGGAAACTTGGCTCACTCCTAAACCTTGAGGGACTTGGGTCAAGAGTACAAATGACCCACTTACTGTAGCCCAAATATCTAAAAGTTAAAGATTCTCTTAGCAGTGATACCCACTCCCCTCCAAAACAGAGCCTTGAACAGGGCATGCAGGCAGGCAGTTTATTTGGGGAGTGATTCCAAGGAACAGGAGTAGGGGTCTTGGAGAGGGCAAAAGGGAAGGAGGACAAGCCAACCCAGATGTCCATTATCAAACTGATCGCCACTCTGGGCAACCAGGGGTTCTCCAAGGAGCCAGGTAGAAAGTGTCTCAGAGCCACCTTCCTGAGGGATGGAAGAGTATATTCCCTCAGGCTCCTGCTTCTATTGGTCCAGGGTTGCCCCAAGGATGTCACCCCTTCAGCTTTTGCACATGTATCAGAATGGTGATGTGGTCTCAGCAAGTGTTTCCTGGGGGAAGTAAGGAAGCCCCCAAGGCAGAAGGCCCTAGAATCTGCAGTGTCGCTGAGGCAAAGTACATGGGTTACCCAGCATGCAGCTGGTTGCCATAGCAATGGCTGGACTGAAAGGTGGGCAGGAAGGACGCGAGGTAGAGGACCAGAAATGACCATTACATGGACCAAGATAGCACACTGTTAAATCAAATGTGCCCACCCTCCTAACCTGGCAAATACACTGCATCACCACCTGGAGGCCAGGTTCAAACCGAGAGTACTCAGGCCCCTTGGAGTTGAGCCTGAGAGCAGGAAGTCATGAGGAGAGCTGATCTCTGGTTCCCTGCCCACAACCTGCCCCCTTCTGTCCCCAGCCCTAGGTCCACACCACGTCAAAGGGGCCTTGCACAGGAGGTCCTGCACACCTGTCTGTGGACACCCTGGCCACATCTCCAGGCTCTGTCTCCCCCACCCCCCACAAACAGCTGCTCCTTGGCCATCCTTGGGCCTAGGGGAGTGCAAGCTGGTGCACTCAGGGATATGGACCAGGGAAGAGTCCCAGGCAGGCTCTAGAACCAGTTGAAAGCCTCTTGGACAGAGAATCTGGGGGTTTGGGGCACTCAGACCATAGCTGGAGCAGGGGCAGGGTTCCCGGTGGGCATGGCCCCTTGATTCTATGGGCTTCTCGACCCTTTGGGAGGGATGTGGTTGGAGGAGGGCCAGCATGGGGTCCTTTAAAGCAGAGACCCCTCCTGCCCAGGCCTAAAGGCAATACCAGTTCCCTCAATGACTTTGCACTCTCAGGTTTTGGAGTCAGACAGATTTTTAGTCAATCCTGGCTCCGGCCTTCAGCAGCACCCTTAAGGAAATGACTCACCTGTCCAGTTTCTTCATTTGTAAGAGAGGGAGGGGGGCTGCTGTGAGGATTAAGTAAGGAAGTGTTGCACAGCACTCACCTGTGGCTGGCACCTAGTGGCCCTCAACAGGAGGCAGGTCTATGGGAGGACAGAGGTACTGCCTCCATGCAATGGCAGTGGGACCAGAGTTTGTGCCCAGGATAGAGAATGCAGCTGAGGGGGCTGAAGGAAGGGGCACAGGCTGGAGACAATGCACTTTATTTGGTGTAATTTGCCTGGAAATGTACAAAGAAGAGTAATTCGATAGTTTTTCCACAGAGTCCCAAACTGCTTTTAGACTTGCTCTGCACCCCACTTGACTGTCAGCTCCTGGAGGACAGAGCTGCATATAGCTCTCTAATAGGTCCCCAGCTTCTAGCATATTGCCTGGCACATAGTAAGTGCTCAATTAAAAAGTGTTGAATGGACAATTTTGAATTGGATTTATTGCTTTTTTATCTAAAAACATATAAACATTCCATTTTAAAGTATTGAAAATAATAAGGCCGGGGGGAGGTGGGAGACAAGGATTTGGCCAAAGTCTGCATATACTAAGTCAAATAGGGTTGAGTCCTAATGTGGCTTCTGGACCTCACACGTTCTTTGGAAAGTTACATAACCTGTTATAAGCCTCCATTTCCTCATCTATGCAATGAAGACACTAATAGCATCCACCTCAGAGACCCTCATGTTAGAATAAATAATGATGTAAAAAGCTTAGCACATTGACTGGAATATAATCAGATTTCAATATACTATAACTACTACTATTTGGATAACACACATGAATATGTGTGTTATTTTTATTTTTATTTTATTTTATTTTATTTTTTTATTTTATTTTATTTTTAGTTCTGGGGTACATGTGCAGGACGTGCAGGTTTGTTACATAGGTAAATGTGTGCCATGGTGGTTTGCTGCGTCTATCAACCCATCTCTAGGTATTAAGGCCAGCATGCATTAGCTATTTATCCAGTTGCTCTCCCTCCCTGCCACCCCTGGAGAGGCCCCAGTGTGCGTTGTTATTCCCCTCCCTGTGTCCACCTGTTCTCATTGTTCAACTCCCACTTATAAGTGAGAACATGCAGTGTTTGGTTTTCTGCTTCCGAGTTAGTTTGCTGAGGATAATGGCTTCCAGCTCCATCCATGTCCCTGCAAAGGACATGATCTCATTCCTTTTTATGGCTGTGTAGTATTCCATGGTGTACATGTACCACATTTTCTTTATCTAGTCTATCATTGATGGGCATTTGGGTTGATTCCATGTCTTTGCTATTGTGAATAGTGCCACAATGAACATATGCATGCCTGTATCTTTATAATAGAGTAATTTATATTCTTTTGGGTATATAACCAGTAATGGGATTACTGGGTCAAACATTATTTCTGGTTCTGGGTCTTTGAGGAATTGCCACGCTGTCTTCCACGTGGTTGAACTAACTTACACTCCCACCAACAGTGTAAAAGCGTTCCTGTTTCTCCACAGCCCTACAAGCAACTGTCCTTTTCTTGACTTTTTTTTTTTTTTTTTTTTTGAGACAGAGTCTTGCTCTGTCGCCCAGGCTGGAGTGCAGTGGCGCGATCTCGGCTCTCTGCAAGCTCCGCCTCCCGAGCTCACACCATTCTCCTGCCTCAGCCTCCGGAGTAGCTGGGACAACAGGCGCCCGCCACCACCCCCAGAGAATTTTTTGTATTTTTAGTAGAGACAGGGTTTCACCGTGTTAGCCAGGATGGTCTCGATTTCCTGGCCTGGTGATCCACCTGCCTCGGCCTCCCAAAGTGCTGGGATTACAGGCGTGAGCCACCGCGCCCGGCCTTCTTGACTTTTTAATAATCACCATTCTGACTGGCATGAGATGGTATGTCATTGTGGTTTTGATTTGCATTTCCCTAATGATCAGTGACGTTAAGCTTTTTTTCATATGTTTATTAGCTACATAAATGTCTTCTTTTGAGAAGTGTCTTTTCATGTCCTTTGCCCACTGTTTTTTTTTTTTTTTTTTTTTTTTTTGAGGCAGAGTTTTGCTCTTGTTGCCCAGGCTGGAGTGCAATGGCACTATCTCGGCTCACTGCAACCTCCGCCTCCCGGGTTCAAGTGATTCTCCTACCTCAGCCTCCCGACTAGCTAAGATTACAGGCGCCTGCCACCACGCCCAGCTAATTATTTGTATTTTTAGTAGAGACGGGGTTTCACCATGTTGGCCAGGCTGGTCTCGAACTCCTGACCTCAGGTGATCCACCTTCCTTGGCCTCCCAAAGTGCTGGGATTACAGATGTGAACCACTACACCCGGCCTGCCCACTTTTTAATGGGTTTTTTTTTTCTTGCAAATTCGTTTAATTTCCTTATAGATGCTGGATGTTAGACCTTTGTCAGATGGGTAGATTGCAAAAATTTTCTCCCATTCTGTAGGTTGTCTGTTCACTCTGATGATAGTTTCTTTTGCTGTGCAGAAGCACCTTAAATTAATTAGATCCTATTTGTCAATTTTTGCTTTTGTTGCAATTGCTTTTGATGTTTTTGTCATGAAGCCTTTGCCCGTGCCTGTCTTGAATGGTATTGCCTATATTTTCTTCTAGGGTTTTTACAGTTTGGGGTTTTACATTTAAGTCTCTAATCCATCTTGAGTTAATTTTTGTAAAAGGTGTAAGGAAGGGGTCCAGTTTCAATTTTCTGCATATGGCTAGCCAGTTCTCCCAGCACCATTTATTAAATAGGGAATCCTTTCCCCATTACTTGCTTTGGTCAGATTTGTTAAAGATCAGATGGTTGTAGATGTGTGGTCTTATTTCTGAGTTCTCTAGTCTGTTCCATTGGTCTATATCCCTATTTTTGTATCAGTACCATGCTGTTTTGGTTACTGTAGTCTTACAGCATAGTTTGAAGTTAGGTACCATGATGCCTCCAGCTTTGTTCTTTTTGTTTAGGATTGTCTTGGCTATACAAGCTCTTTTTGGTTTCCATATGAATTTTAAAGTAGTTTTTTCTAATTCTGTGAAGAATGTCAATGGTAGTTTAATGGGAATAGCATTGAATCTATAAATTACTTCGGGAAGTATGGCCATTTTCATGATAATGATTTTTTTCCATCCATGAGCATAGAATGCTTTTCCATTTGTGTCCTCTCTGATTTCTTTGAGCAGTGGTTTGTAGTTCTCCTTGATAAGGTCCTTCACTTGCCTTACTAGCTATATTCCTAAGTATCTGACTCTCTTTGTAGAAATTTTGAGCGGAAATTCATTCATGATTTAGCTCTTTGCTTGTCTGTTGGTGTATAGGAATGCTTGTGACTTTTGTATCCTGACACTTTGCTGAGGTTGCTTATCAGCTTAAGAAGCTTTTGGGCCAAGATGATGGGGTTTTCTAGATATAGGATCTAGAAGGCATCCTTATCTTGTGTCAGTTTTCAAGGGGAATGCTTCCAGATTTTGCCCATTCAGTATGATATTGGATATGGGTTTGTCATAAATGGCTTTTATTATTTTGTTATTTGTTATTATTTTATTATTTTGAGGTATGTTCCATCAATACCTAGTACATTCCTATGTACATTCCTAGTACAATACCTATGTACATTCTGTTGTTTTGGGGTGGAGAGTTCTGTAGATATCTATCAGGTCCACTTGATCCAGAGCTGACTTCAAGTCCTGAATATCCTTGTTAATTTTCTGTCTCGATGATCTGTCTAATATTGACGGTGGGGTGTTAAAGTCTCCCACTGTTATTGTGTGGGAGTCTACGTCTCTTTGTAGGTCTCTAAGAACTTGTTTTATGAATCTAGGTGCTCCTTTATTGGGTACATATATATTTAAAATAGTTAGCTCTTTATGTTGAATTGATACTTTTACCATTATGTAATGCCCTTCTTTGTGTTTTTTGATCTTTGTTGCTTTAAAGTCTGTTTTGTCAGGCTGGGCGTGGTGGCTTATGCCTGTAATCCCAGCACTTTGGAAGGCCAAGGTGGGCAGATCACTTGAGATCAGAAGTTCAAGACTAGCCTGGCCAACATGGTGAAACCTCATCTCTACTAAAAATACAAAAATTAGCCAGGCATGGTGGCATGGGCATGTTATCCCAGCTACTAGGGAGACTGAGGTAGGAGAATCACTTGAACCCAGGAGGTAGAGGTTGCAGTGACCCGAGATTGCACCACTGCACTCCAGCCTGGGCAACAGAGCAAGACTCCATCTCAAAAATAAATAAATAAATAAATAAAGTCTGTTTTGTCAGATACTAGGATTGCAACCCCTGCTTTTTTCTCCTTTCCATTTGCTTCGTAAATTTTCCTCCATCGCTTTATGTTGAGCCCATTTGTGTCTTTGCACCTGAGATGGGTTTCTTGAATACAGCACACTGATGGGTCTTGACTCTTTATCGAGCTTGCCATTCTGTGTCTTTTAATCCGGACATTTAGCCCATTTACATTTAAGGTTAATATAGTTGTGTATGAATTTGACCCTGTCATCATGATGTCAGGTGGTTATTTTGCAGGCTTGTTGAGGTTGTTGCTTCATAATATCATTGGTCTTTGTATTTCAGTCTGTTTTTGTAGTGGCTGATAACAGTTTTTCCTTTCCATAGTTAGTGTTTCCTTCAGGAGCTCCTGCAAGGCCTGGTGCTGATGAATCCCCTCAGCATTTACTTGTCTGAAAAGGATTTTATTTCTCCTTTGCTTATGAAGTTTAGTTTGGCCAGATAGGAAATTCTGGGTTGCAAATTCTTTTCTTTAAGAGTATTGAATATTGGCCTCCAATCTCTTCTGGCTTGTAGGGTTTCTGGGGAGAGGTCCACTGTTAGTCTGATGGGCTTTCCTTTGTAGGTGACCTGGCCTTTCTCTCTGGCTGCCCTTAACATTTTTTTTTTTTTCAGTTGGGGTCCTGCTCTGTCACCCAGGCTGGAGTGCAGTGGTGCAATCTCAGCTCACTGCAACCTCCGCCTCCCGGGTTCAAGCGATTCTCCTGCCTCAGCCTACTGAGGTCCGGTGGCTCGCTCCTATAATCCCAACACTTTGGGAAGCCGAGGCAGGCAAATCACTTGAAGTTAGGAGTTTGAGACCAGCCTGGCCAACATGGTGAAACCCTGTCTCTACTAAAAATACAAAAATTAGCTGGGCATGGTGGCATAAGCCTGTAATCCCTGCCCTTAATATTTTTTCCTTCATTTCAACCTTGGAGAATCTGATGATTATGTGTCTTGAGGTTGATCTTCTCATGGAGTACCTTATTGGAGTTCTCTGGATTTCCTGAATTTGAATGTTGGCTTGTCTTGCTAGGTTGGGGAGGTTCTCCTGGTTGATATCCTGAAGTGTGTTTTCCAACTTGGTTCCATTCTACCCATCTCTTTCAGGTACCCCAATCAGTCATAGGTTCAGTCTTTTTACATAATCCTGTAGTTCTCAGAGGTTTTGTTCATTCTTTTTCATTTTTTTTCCTCTAATCTTGTCTGCCTGTCTTATTTCAGCAAGATAGTCTTCAAGCTCTGAAATTCTTTCCTCTGCTTGGTCTATTTGGCCATTGATACTTGTGAAGTTCTCGTGTTGTGTTTTTCAGAACCATCAGGTCATTTATGTGGCTCTCTAAACTGGTTACTCTGGTTAACAGCTCCTGTAATGTTTTATCATGGTTCTTAGCTTCTTTGCATTGGGTTAGAACGTGCTCCTTTAGCTCAGCAAAGTTTGTTATTACCCACTTTCTGAAGCCTACTTCTGTCAGTTAATCCATCTCGGCCTCAGCCCGGTTCTGTGCCCTTGGTGGAGATGTGTTGTGATCATTTGGAGGAAAAGAGGCACTCTGGTTTTTTGAGTTTTCAGCATTTTTGGCAGATTCTTTCTCATCTTCATGGGTTTATCTTGTTTTGGTCTTTGAGGCTGCTGACATTTGGATGGGATTTTTGTGGAAACTTTTTAGTTGATGCTGTTGCTGTTGTTGCTTTGTTTATTTTTCTTTTAATAGTCAGACCCTTCTTTTGTAGGGCTGCTGCAGTTTGCTGGGGATCCTCTCCAGACCCTATTCACCTGGATCCCTCCTGCCCCTGGAGGTGTTACCAGTGGAGGCTGCAGAACAGCAAAGATGGCTGCCTGCTCCTTCATCTGGGAGATCCGTCTCAAAGGGGCACTGACCTGATGCCAGCAAGAACGTGCCTGTTTAAGGTTTCTGCTGACCCCTGTTGAGGGGTCTCACCCAGTCAGGAAGCACAGGATCAGGGACCCACTTAACAAAGCACTCTGGCTGACTCTTAGCAGAGGGCATGCGCTGCACTTGCGGGGGATCCCACTCATCCAGACTGCCCGATTCCTTAAAGCCAGCCAGGGGAGAGACCAAGTCCACTATTCAGTGGATACCACAGCAGCCCCTCCCCGCAAGGGGCTCCATCCCAGGGACATCCAGCCCCTGGCCGGAGTTGCTGAAATTCCAGCGGGGAGGCCCTGCCTGGTGAGGAGGGATGGGTCTGGGTTTAGCCTGAAGAGGCAGTCTGGCCACGATCTGCCACAGCCGCTGTGGTGCACTGTGGGGAATTCCTCCTGGGCCCAAATTGCCCAGTCTCCACGACTCCAGCAGGGGAAAATGGCAGACTGGAACTCCAGTGATGGCGGCCACCCCTTTCCCCAGGAGCTCGGTAGTCTTAGGCAGTCTCCAGTGTAGAGGCCGCCAAGAATCTGCACAGCTCTGTGCTTGAGACCCAAGGCCCTGGTGGTGTGGGCTCACGAGGGAATCGCCTGATCTGTGGATAGCACAGATCCATGGAAAAAGCGTGGTTTCCTGGGTAGGGTAGCACAATCACTCACCGCCTCTTTTGGCTGAGAGTGAGAGGTCCCCTTGCCCTATGCCGCTCCCAGGTGGGCAGGCGCTCCACCCTGCTTTTCCTCACTCTCCTTGGGACTGCCTAGTCAGTCCCACTGAGAGAACCTGGACACCTCAGTTGCTGGTGCAGGATTCACTCACCATTTTCATTCTCCTTGGTGAGAACCTCTGACATCAGCTGTTTATTTTCTTTTTTTCTTTTTTCTTTTTTTTTTTTTTTTAATTGAGACAGAGTCTCGCTGTGTCCCCCAGGCTGGAGGGCAGGAGTACCGTGGCGCGATCTCGGCTCACTGCAAGCTCCGCCTCCCGGGTTCACGCCATTCTCCTGCCTCAGCCTCCCGAGTAGCTGGGACTACAGGCACCCACCACCACGCCCGGCTAATTTTTTGTGTTTTTAGTAGAGACAGGGTTTCACCATGTTAGCCAGGATGGTCTCAATCTCCTGACCTTGTGATCCAGCCGCCTCGGCCTCCCAAAGTGCGGATTACGGGCGTGAGCTACCCCGCCCGGCTGACCTCAGCTGTTTCTAGTCAGCCATCTTGGTCCCTCCCCGGATTTATTACTTTTAATGAGTACAATTTCTTATGTTGGTCCTAAAGTTTTGCAGGCATCTCAAACTGGAATCATTCTCTTTCTCTAACGTGCTTCCCCCCTAGTTCCCTGTCTCAATGGGCAGGCAGCACCCCCCATCACCCCAGCTGTTGGGGCACTGTGTTCAGCACCTCTTCCTCCCCACCCCTTATACTTAAATTGCCATGTCCTGGCAACTCTACCCACTTGCTATCACTACCACAAAGCTAGTTCAGGCAGTTGTTCTCTCTCCCCTAAGAAACTGTGGCAACTTTTTAGCTGCTCACCTCACAGGAAACTCATGTTCCCTGAATACATCCTCCCTGGTCTAGCCAGAGTGGCCTGTACACACCTGACCACATTCCTACTGGGCTTTAGGGTAAGGCCCAAGCTCCTGGGCACAACCTGCAAAGCCTGTTGTAGCACCTGCCCCACTGCACTGTCAGATCCTTGAGAACAGGCTTCGTTTTATTTCTCTTTATAGCTCCTATGATCAGCCAGAAACTCAGTCATTGTTACATAAGTGAATAAAGTGTTTAAAAATCAAAACAATGTTTGATCTATTGAGAAAACCAGAATATTTAAACTCATAGACTTAAACTATCAAACATCAGAGACAAGTCAGGACCCTGCTGAGCCCATGGCTGCCCTTTTGTAACTGGCAGAGGGTTGGCCAAATGTGCATGGCCACACCAATGGCTCCTGTCTCTGACCTTCCTTTGAATTTGGAATTAACTGAGTCCTGGAGTGAGTCCCTGGGCTATTTCTAGAAATTGCCATCTTTCTCCGGAGTGGTCTCCACTGACATCTGACACACTTAAACCATGTGGCTGCTCAAGAGAGCCTGTGCTAATCTATTTTAGAGAAACCATCCTTAGAAATGCATCTTCCAGTGAAAGACTTATCCAAAAATCATGGAACTGGCCAATCACACCAGCCCTGCTCTCACATAGGCTTTCTTTTCAATCACAGGGGCACCTTCCAATGTTTGCCAAAGAGAAAATGTTCATAGCCTGATTTCTGGCACAAGTGTAACTGCCCAAGGGGTTCACATTCCCCACTGCCTAGACAGAGCCAACTTATCAAGACAGGGGAATTGCAACAGAGAAAAAGTAATTCACACAGAGCTGGCTGTGCAGGAGACCAGAGTTTTATTATTACTCAAATCACTCTTCCCAAAACTCAGGGATCAGGGTTTTTAAGGATAATTTGGTGGGTAGGGGGCCAGTGAATCGGAAGTGCTGATTGGCTGGCTTAGGGATGAAATCACAGGGAGTTGACTCTGTTCTCTTATGCTGAGTCAGTTACTGGGTGGAGGCCACAGAACTGGTTGGTAGGTCAAGGTGTGGCCATCCGGTTGTTAGAAATGTGAAAACCTGAAAAGACATCTCAAAAGGCCGATCTTAGGCTCACAATAGTGATGTTGCCTTTAACAGTAACTGGGGAAGTTGCGAATCTTACGACCTCTGGAATAATGGCTGATAATATTTAGAATTCCAGCCCCTCTCATTCTAACTTGGTGGCTGTTGGGCTTTCAGTTGTTTTACAAAAACAGTTTAGCTTTGGGAAAGGGCTTTAATTTAAATTATAAATTAAATTCCTTCCCAAGGCTAGTTCGGCCTACGCCCAGGAATGAATAAGGACAATTTAGAGGTTAGAAGCAAGATGGAATTGGTTAGGTCTTATGTCGTTCACTGACATAATTTCCTTAGTTACAATTTTTCAAGACGATTTCACAAGGATTGTGCCACATTGACAGGTGGATCTATCTTTCATTGGACAAGCTACTTAACATCTCTGACGCTCAGTTTATTCATCTTTAAATGGGAATAAAAATAATAAGTACCTCACAAAGTTATTGTAAGGATTAATGAGATGAATCGTGTATTGGGTTTAGCATTATATTGTAAAGGTTTTCTGAATGTCACATATGGTCCTTTTTTTACATGTTGTCTTAAAGCAAGATTTGAGGGAGCAGTGGAAACAGGTGCCAAATTATAAGATAAAAATAAGGAAACAAGAAAACCAGGGTCAAGAGGGACATTGCATCATCTCAAAGAATCATGAGGGCTTCACCTTCCTTATATCACATACCAACTTGGCCCTTCATTTATTTATTCATTCACTCATTCAGCACTTAACTCTGAGCATCTCTTCAGCATGGTAGCATAAACAAATGAGTTAAAGACTTTGTGCCTTATGCTAGAAAGAAGAGCCTGGAGATGTCCAACTAAAACTCACTGCAGCAGGAACTACAAGAGACAGCAGAGGGTGTGCCTGCCAGGGCTTGCAGGGGGGCCGCGTGCGGTAGCCCTTGCCCTTGATGAGCTGGGTTTGCAGTTACTTTCCCATCCTGATGACGTGTCTGCTTTGTGTTCACATTTTAGCAATCATCTGGGGGGCTAAATGTGACAAACCGAGAAGATGGCCAAGATCAACACCCAATACTCCCACCCCTCCAGGACCCACCTCAAGGTAAAGACCTCAGACCGAGATCTCAATCGCGCTGAAAATGGCCTCAGCAGGTAAGATGGGCTAAGATGGGCTTTTCATTTTATGCCTGGCTCTGGTCATTTCCACAGCTGATCTAGACTATGGGGGAAGAATGCCTTCACGTTGGCCGACCACAGGTCGGAGGGCAGGGGAGGTATTCACAGCACTGCCAACTTCATTTTTCATCTCACTTAATCCTCACAACCCCCAGAAAGTAGTCTGTATTCTTGTTTTAGAGATGTGGAAAAGCAGGCTTAAATAGTCACTTAATTGCTATAAGGTAAGAAAATGAAGACTCAAATGCAGCAGACTAAATTTTACTGTAAGAACTTCCTCAAACTGACACACTCTCCCATGTATTCATCAAAAATGTGTTGGACTCTTGCTGTGCACCAGCCACTGAACTGGGTTTGCAGTCTGAGCTGGGCACCAAAGATGTAGCATGAATCAGATGCCCTGCCCTCGCTTCCAGGGGAAGATCTGGAGGCAGGCCATGCCCAGGGCCTGTATAGGGAGTGGGCAGTGCCGCTTGTCAGCCAAGCCATCAACCCCATCAATGACATCCTGACACAGGTAGGAAATGGAAATCTGGAGCCTTAAGCTCTACTTCTAACCCTCTTCCTAACTTACTAGTAGACCTGGGAAAACGCATTTAACCACTCCATGCCTCAATTTCTTCACCTGCACAATGAAACAGCATTTTTTCCAAGCTCCTGGTATAATAGTGAGGACACCCGAAGGGACCTATTTACTGTACATAGACCTAAACCCTTATGTTTCTTTGTTTTTAGTTTTTTCCTTTTTGATTTTCGAGACAGAGTCCCACCCTGTCACCCAGACTGGAGTGCAGTAGTGCAATTAGTGCAATCTCGGCTCACTGGGTTCAAGTGATTCTCCTGCCTCAGCCTCCCTAGTAGCTGGAATTACAGGCACCCACCACCACACCCTGCTAACTTTTGTATTTTTAGTAGAGACAGGGTTTTGCCATGTTGGCCAGGTTGGTCTCGAACTCCTGACCTCAGGTGATCCACCTGCCTCGGCCTCCCAAAGTGCTGGGATTACAGGTGTGAGCCACTGCACCCGGCCATGTTTCTTAAATTCTCAATGAGATGATTGAGTTGAAGCATGAGCAACTTTCTTTCCAGTATTTCTGTTATTTTTGCCCTATATATATAGAATTGAAAACTTCTCCCCACTATGCAGCTTAAATGCACACTGTCTGATGGCCCCAAAATGCAGTAACATCCCTCAGTCCCCACCTCCCTGCACTAGGCCCTCGTGCCTCATTTCTTCTCATTCATTTGTGTTCATCACTTCCTCTCCCAAATGCACATTTGGTTTTTTCTCTGTCTATGCTCTTGGTCCCAGCTCCTCAGCAAACCCTGCTAATAAGTGATGGTCAATAATTTTCAAAGAGATTGAGTCCCCATTATGGCAAACCCACACAGCCCTTGAACCCCACCTTCTGAGATTTCGGCAAAGGAAGGAAGATCCCAGAGCATCCCAACAGATATTTATTTCCTCCAACCATTTTAACTCGGTGCTGGGGCCCCAGGAAGTGTGATATGGCTTCAGAAGCATCAGAAAGTTCCATCCTACTCAAATACCTTTCTCCTAACTAGCCCTTTGTCAATGCCTGTGTCGCACCACTGGAGACTTAGTCCTCTAAGTTAAGGCATTGCTCCTTATTTAAAAGAACAAAGAACACTATTAGGACCTTGAAACGTCTGTATGTTTTAATAGTTTATTTCCCATGTGTGAGCTAATAAAGCCCCTTGAAGGGGGTTTCAAAGAGAGGGTCAGGCATCAGGGAGAAGGAGCCCAAGAATGAGGCACAGCATAACATCACGATCCTGGGATCCTGGGCCCAAGACCTTGGGAGAAGGACCAGAGGCTGTCAGGATCAGGAAGATTTTGAAGCAGAATGGAACTTTTCCTCTTTGCACCCAACTTGCCTGGAGTTGGGCATGACCCAAGCATGTCATGGAGCTTCCAGATTCCCTAAAGGCAGAGAAGGCAGTAGTGGGATCTCAGTCCGGCTCCTCCCAGTGAGATACCCACTGGAGTAGGCACCCAGAAGAAGGCAGTCCTGGTCTGCAGGCTGCTGCGGCTCCTGCCCACAATGTCTGCCTGACTTGACAGCACTGTGGTCCTGCTGACTCACCCTGGTTCTGCTTTGGCCAGTGACCTCCAAGCCCAGCTTGACCTGTATCCTGTTGAAGCTTGCAAGGCCTCTTAGAAGATGACCATTTGCAAAATGAATTGCTAGCTTGTTAAGCCATGCTAATAGCAGCCACTGGCCTCTGGCTTCTGGCAGACTCCCTGCAGGCTCACTCTGGAATGCACGCTGTCAAGGGTCACAGCACCTCTAGGGATCAGCCATATGGTCAGGGGCTCTGAACTGACGTCTTTAGACAATGCTATTTGTCGTCTGCATGGGTGAGAAAAGGTCTTCCCTTCTCCTTCCTTTGCACTTTCTGTGACCAGAATGATGGTTTAACAGCACAAGCTTGGGGTCAGACTGCCTGGGATTGAACACTGGCTCTGCAACTGACCTGCTATGAAAAGTTGCTCAGTGGCTCCAAGCCTCAGTTTTCTCATCTGCAAAATGAATCAGTACTAGTATTGCCCTCCTAGGGTTGTGGTGAGGTTACTGCAGATGTGAATGCAGAGGTCCTGGCACAGTCCCTGCTGTGTGGTTAAGCGCCCAATTGACACCCACTCCCGGTCTTGGAAATGATTACTTCTTCCTGTGGGCCTTCTCTGGTCTCTTCTCCTTGACCTCAGATAGCCCCATTTCCTGCCTGTGTCCAAGTCCTGCTGTCTCAGCCTGACCACCAGCCGAGGCTTACTGAACTCCACTCAGGCCTCGGCCCCACCCTTCACATAAATTGACAGATTAATACAGTATCCCATGGAAACACCACAGAGATTTCAAAATGAGAGACAGAAAGAGTGCTTCCTTTATGAAAGAGCTATGCTTTATCTTACAGAGGCAAGACTGGCTTTAACAGCCAGAAATTTTCAGAATGTTCCTTGGAGTCACCAAGGAATGAGAGTGTGTACTCAGGATGGGGTACAGCAGCCTCAGGGATGGAGGCTGGGCCCAGCCCCTCCCCTGCTTCCCAGCCCAGCCCAGCATCTGTCTATCCACCGATGAGGTCTCTATGTGAGACTGATTTGAACAAAGGACTCAGGCACATACCACGTAAAAATTTTTAAGTTTCAAATCACTATTTTGGAGCCAGGAGAAATAGTGTTTGGACAAGTCACACCTCTTTGTCTTGAAATTCCAGTCCTTTTAGAAAGCTTTATGAGACAAATGATTGAGAATTGGGGTACACGAACGTTAATCGCTCTTTATCTTCAGTGATATCAAGAAGCTTGCACTGGAAACCTGCGTGTGGGTGTGGCCCCTCGCTGAGTGCCCCCAAGAGGAAGGCATAGCCAAGTCTCTGTCCCCTGAGACTTCCCTGCCCCAAGGTCTTTTCACCAAATTGGAGGCCCAGTTTTTAAGTTATTGGAATTATTTTTATAGTGGAAAGTCATAGGGAAGAATGAAAACACTTCATTTGAATGAAAACATTTTACACCCTGAAAATACCAAAAATAAGTCTGAGTTTTTCATTTCTTCTTAGATCTTTTTAGTTGGCTCAATTATTTAAGAGCTGTCTGGCATATCTGTGAGGATAAGGCAATAGAAACAGGCTATTCTCTGCTGCAGAGAATTGCAGCTAGGACTGAGGGCACCTTAAATCCCAGATCCATCTCCTGGCGTAGCAATTTTGAATGAGCTTTGGGGCACAGGGGTTTGTGTCTGACAGAAGAGTGGTCTTCTTGCGTTACTCCCTGAGCAGAGCCCAAAGCAATTACCACCGAAGAAAACCATTTTCATCCCACTTCTCCAGGACCAAAGGCTTAAAAATGCATTGGCTTCAGTCCCCCACCACATGTGGCCAATAGCAGTGGGTTCCAATCATTCAAGTTCCTCAGGGCTTAAGAAGAGGAAATTAAAGTGTCATATTCCCCAGCCTTGTGCTGAAAGGTCACCTCTGTTTACTCTCATGTCCCCAAAACTATCTTGCTGGAAAACATCAGATGCTTCACCAAGTGCAAAGTTAATTTCCAGTTCCAGTTCTCATGGGAGCCCCTGTCCTCGCCCAGTCACAAGAAACCTTCACCTTACCAACGTTAATTCCTCTGTGCAAATAAACGTAGAACTTGAGCATTACAAGGTGAAAATTATGTTGTCTTTCAAAGCAGTCTCTCCACTCTACTAGTTGTTCTTGTTCTTGCCAACTACCAACATCACGGAGGCCTCTTCCTTGGAAGGCATCGTCCCCACATGGGATCTTAGAATAGCAGCCCACACGTGGGAGGGAAGCTCCAGGGTTGTCCTGGCCTGGTCTGTTCATTTTACAGAGACTGAGGTCCTGTAAAGCCATTGCCCCAGGCCCTTCCACCAGCCACAGGCAGAACAGAGCCTGGCCCCACGACCCTCATTTTCCATTCCTGCATTAGTCGCCAAAAACATCTCCTTTTTTTCGGTACCTGTGTGTCCTTGGGGACTCCAAATGTCACCTCAGATATCAATTCCTCTCCTCTCTTCCCACCTCCCCTCCATCTGCCTGGTAAAATCAGTTTCTGGGAGAAGTAATTAATGAGGTTTACTATGTAAACACCCCCAGGCATTTAATATGGGTGAAGCTCTGGAGCTAAAAGAAAGACATTGATCTAACAGAATTTCAGGCATTGAGAAGGAAGTGGGGCAACGCATAGGGAAAAAATGGGCCCCCCCCCCCCATCAGGCCCCTGGAACTTGCATCATGTAAGGATCTCCCTGTTCTTCACGGCCAGTTGTGCCTTTCTGGTAACTGAAATCCACATGAAATTGCCAACTTTTGCTTTATTTGCTTTGTGAAGATCAGGAAACTTAAGCCCAGAGAGGGTAAGTGACCAGCCCACAGAATACTCAGCCTGCAGGTGCTGGAGCAGGGACTCAAACCAGGACCTGCCACCTTTCCACTCTGCCTCCTCCCCCTGAGTGGGCATCATAGATCCCGTCCATACGCAACAGCTCTCGCTGCTGCTGGTTGCAGGCCCGCTTTGCAATCCTGGGTGGGTTTTGCCTTCCTCACCCACCCACCAGCTCTGATGTTATCTAATTCATTTGCCCCGAATGCAAATAAATCTGGTCTCAGGATGTGCCCTCATGCAATTAGCAGGAACCAGACTACGCTAAAACGCTGGGCCGACTGCTTGGTGCCTAGAGCTCCCTGAGGAGCTGCTGGTGGTGGCAGAACACCTCCATCCTTGGGATTGCCTCCAGATCTTCCAGGCACACAGGCTGTGACAGGGCCCCCGCCCAGCTGTCAGCTGCCATCACCACCACCCCCATGCCAGCTGCTCGAATCCAAGGACCTCTGCCACCTCCTCCTGCAACCAACCTAGGTGCATTGGAACATGCATCCCGCCTTTATAGTATACAGAATATGAAGCGGGCAAGGGAATTGTAGCTTCTGGACTGCAGCAGGGTCTCTGACAGGCTCTTTTACGTGTACACAAATGAGAGATGAGAGTGGGTTTCTTATGAGTATAAGGGGAGAATTCAATCAGATGGTTTGAAAATAAAGAGCCATGCCTATGGTACAGCCATATGGATTACAGCAATGTCTCTAGTGGCATGCCACAGGGCTCAGTCCTCAGCCATCCTATTAATTTCCTTTTCATCTGTGCCATATATGAAAATACAGGGCAGCTTCATGGAGTGGATGACAGCAAGTTTTGAAATGGGATGGAATAACATTGGAATCTCGGCTGTACCACCTGGCTGTGGGATCTCGGTGAAGTTGCTTAACCTTTCTGAACTCCCATTTCCTCTCTTACAGGGTTGTTGTGTGGATGAAATGATAAAATGTATGTGGCTGGCATATAGAAAAGAGCCACTGAATGGCATGTGGTTTGTGTATTTTGTTTGTGAGTAGGATGGTGTTGGGAGGAAAGGTGAGTGTGTTCTCTGCATACCAGCGCTTCCAAAACATCGAGTTACTCAGATCAATGGGAAGGTCCAATACTTAATTCCAAAAAAAATCAATTGCGCATACACAAGCCGGGGTCCTCTGGCTGGCAGCAGCCTGTGTTACAGGACTGCTTTGGGTTTTCGCTGACGGTAGCTGGTGACCATCAAAAACCACCAAAAACACACAAAGCAATAAAGTCTTCCCAGAGTCTGCCCAGTCAAGCAAGACCCCAGGAACTTGCTCACAGGAGAAGGACCATGACAAGGAAGAGACTTGACCCCAAGGAGGAATTGCTGGGTGAGCTGGGGGTTCTGGCCTGGAAACGCAGAAGTCACACAGGTCCTGGTCATGGAAGGTAGAAGACGAAGCTACCTGACTCCCTGTGGTTCCAGCAGAAAACAGCCTCAATGTGGGGAGGCTGAGGGAGGGAAGAATCTGTGGGCAGGTGGCACAGTCAAGAGACAGCCCAGACAGACCGGGGCATGGGAGTGAGCTCCCTGTTGCTGGAAAAGGCAGGGAGGAATCTGTAGAAGAGGAGAAGCAAGCAGCCTGGCCACCATGATGCAAGGACTCTGACTTCTAATCAATCACCAGGGAGAGACTGAAGCTTTTCCCTGGTATTAATTCTTGCCTCCTTGTTAAGAAGGCTAATTAGGTTGGAACAGGTCATGTGATAGAATTAATTTGTCTTGCCTGGGCTCCTCAAGACTCATAGACTGAAGTGCAAATCCCTAGAGGCTAATGCCTGGCTGGCTTTTAATCAGGCTGATCAAACTTCAGCCCCAGGAGGTTTAAAAGAAAGGAAAATATTCCCAGACACATTCCTAGTCTTATTCCAGGCAATTCAACCAGACTCTGCTGGTGTGACTGGTGGTTGTATGGAGTTACGGGCACCTGTCCTTTCTGGGGTCACACTTTCCACAATGGGTTGCACAAAGGGAGTCACCACACCTTACCTCTGCCTTGCAGGAGAGAGAGCCTAGAGTTTGGCAAAAGGGACGAGGGGAAGTGGAGTCTCATTTGAAAGCACTGTACAAATTGTTTGAACTGCATGTGGAGAGCTAGGCCAGTTCTGTGCAATATTCCAGGGCCTCCGTGTTAACCAGTGGGTTCCCAGGAAGCCTGCCAGACAAGCCCACAAACAGCTGCCCAGGCAGTGTGGCTGCAGCACACGCAGTGGGAAGGGAGGCTCAGGAAGACCCCTAAGGAGCGGGTATTCAATCTAGCCTCAGAAGATGAAATTCAGTAGGCGAGAAGTGTTGGAACCAAAATCCTCGTTCTGGAGTCATTTTATGGAAGCAGCTGCTTTGGCTTGAAATGGCAAGCCCCGGGACCTCTCCCCACCCAGTGCTTTGATGAGGGCCAGGCCAGCATGTACTGCCACCTTCCCGTCCCTTCACCTAGCCCTGGACAGTAGCTACCTTCCTTGCTGTAAAGGAAAGGCCACGTTTATACCAAAATCCAGAATCTATCTGCAGGAGGCAAAGGGAAGTGGGGAGCCCCTGGGATGAGGATCTGTGAGGGTGGCTTTCCCTGCTAAGCAGAACATCTGACCGTCTCACTCCTGGCTGTGTCCAGGAGGTAGATGGGCTTGAAATCAATTCTGCTTGCTGCATATCTGATTTCCTAGAGCCCACTCGTCAAGTGAGGAGACATCGTCAGTGCTGCAGCCGGGGATCGCCATGGAGACCAGAGGACTGGCTGACTCTGGGCAGGGCTCCTTCACCGGCCAGGGGATCGCCAGGTAACTGACCAGCCTCAGTCCCTACCTTGGCCTGGGAGACACTGTGGCAGAAAGAAGGTAGTGACTTCTCAGGAAAAAGTGCTAGATGGGGGTGGAGTTGAAGATTTGGAAAAGAAAGGGTCAGGAGCAGAGCAGCCTGAAAACTATCAGTGAGTAATTTCCTCTTGGGTCAGATGTTCTGAGCTCAGAAAAGTCTAAGGAAAACTGCCTTTATCTGAAATTGCTTAATAAAAGCTGACATTGAGGTACTTGCTCAGGTTTGGAAGAATTCAGAAAAAAAGCCAACCGGAGAAGGTGGTAAGAGCAGCCAGCCGTGGGAGACCTTTGATTGGGTGGACACAGTGGTGTGCTGAGGATGGTGGTGATGAGGTCTGAAATAGCTCTGGCAGGGTCTCCCAGGTGCTTGTCTGGACCCCAGGGCAGGTGTCCTTGCAAAATCATTTGTTTGCAAGATTAGTGAGACTCCAAGCTCTGCTTCCCCCTGATGACATCCGTACTCCAGCTTCAACAGCTGCCCCATCCTGAGGAAGTCATTTCACCTTTTCAAATCTCATCTAGAAATGCATCTAACAGTGCCTACCCCACAGGTGGCTTGAAAGCTGCTTCAGAGCCAAGCACCGACTCACGGCAGGTGCTCAACAAACACCAGGCTCATTATTTCCTTCCACCACGTGGTTTTTTTTCCAGTGCCAGAGTCTTACATAGTCATATGTTCTAAACTTTTTACTTAAGATTATCGCAAAAGAAATTCACATATCTATTTATTCTTCATGCTTTTCATTATGAAGGATGCTACTCCACCATTGTTTATTTAACTAGTCCATTGTAGCTGGGCATGTAAGTGATGTTCAGTGTTTGCATTTTACTAATAAAGAGCTGTCTTAAGGTTCTTTGATGATAAAGGAAGAAAGAGAACACCTTTAAATCAGCTCTGTAGGGCTGATACAGGGTGTGTTGTAAGCTTGCAACACAAGCTATCTCAGGGAAACAGAGCCAGTGGGGCTCGCAGGAGGGGACCTGGGGAGGTAGTCACCTTCCCCCTCCCATTTTCTCATGGAGTTTCATGGTCTTTGTGCTTCTTTCTGCATGTCCCCTCCATTCTGGCTCTCTCTGTTCCAATATCAGCTGGCACAAGGCTGAAAACAGCCTTTGCCATGTGACCATGAGTTGAAACACCCAACCCTGTCTTCGAGTAGCTCTCAGTTCAGAGGCCTGAGTGGCTCTCTGTGCGTCAGTTGTCTGTCCTAGTCCCATTGTCTGAGGCTGGAGGAGGGAGTATGACCTTGGTTCCACCCTCTTGGCAGAGGAAGTGTGTGGTTACAGGAATTGTCTGCGGCAGAGAGACTGGGCTTGGCAGATACCTCCAAATATGTCTGCGGCAGCAGCTGTAAGCATCTGCCTACAGAGATATTTTCTTAGTCAATGTATTCCCTTAGGCTAAGGTCATAAGTGTGTGATTAGGGTCAAGGTATGTGACAATTCATAGCTTAGTTCCAGGTTGTTCAGTACTGACTCTGGCTCGGGACACCCCATCCAGGGGAGGGCACTGCAGATGCCAAATCAGGGAAACCAGAAGCCGAGAAACAGAATGGAGTCTCTGGGCCTGTTCCCCACTGTTCCCCTCTGGCAGAGACACCAGCAACAGCAGGCAGGGTGGAGGGAAGGCCCCTCTCAGGCCCGTGTGTCTCAGATGAGCTCTAGGGACTGCCAGTGTGGTCGCAGGTGTTGGAGCTCACGGCAAGCTCCAGGCAGGGCCGGGCTCCGGGAGAGGGCCCAGGGCAAGTTGCAAAGGAACCTCCCAGGCCTGGGGAGAAAACTCTAGTTTGTACAAGAACACACCAATAAGATAAAAGCTGGGAAAAGACTCCAGGTTGTGCCTGGACGCCTGTTCCTTTAAGTCTTGCTGTATCAGATCTCAAGAACTTCTAAATAAATAAATAAATAAATAAATAACCTTGCTCTCAATGTTGTCATCCTTTGAAACCCACATTGCTTTACTCTTCCTGCACTTGGCAGTCATAACAAAGAGCTCTCCATTGGGCAAAAGGAGTGAGCTAATCCCCCGTTTGAAGGATCATGCCTTAGGCAGAGTCCAAGTGCTTCAAGGACAAATGGTAATAAAGAGAGTGTCCCTTTCCAGGGAAGCCTGCCCCTGACTGCAGGGTGGAGGGAGAGGGGAAAAACAGTCCCCATGGGGCAGAGATGCAAACTTAGACCACAGGGCCCCCAGCACCCACGCCCTACTGGTCATCATTGCTTCTGCCCCATCCCTTGAGACAGACAGAGAGGGAGGGAGAAAGAGAGAGAGGGAAAGACTGGGGGTTGGGGGTGTGGGGGGCTTTTCCTCTCCCTCTGGCTCAGTGCTTGTGTCGCCTTCCAGGCTGTCGCGCCTCATCTTCTTGCTGCGCAGGTGGGCTGCCAGGCATGTGCACCACCAGGACCAGGGACTGGACTCTTTTCCTGATCGTTTCCGTGGAGCCGAGCTTAAGGAGGTGTCCAGCCAAGAAAGCAATGCCCAGGCAAATGTGGGCAGCCAGGAGCCAGCAGACAGAGGGAGAAGGTAAGGAATGGAAAAGAAGAAGGGGCCTCCGGTGCCTGCTGGGGCCAGGCAGGAAGCCTGTGCTTTGCTCCATCCTGTTTGGATGCAGCACAGGTGGCCTGGAACGTCATCCCCATGAGCTGTTCCTTGAAGAAAGTGTTTGCCCTTGGGGGAGCACTACATGCTCTAACAGCCTCTGCGGAGTCCAAGAGGCCTTGCAGGAGGGAGAAAACCCTTGAACCAGAGCCCCCAGCCTCATTTGACCACTCACCTTATCCTACACAGGGGTCCTGTTAGGGTCCCCTGGAAATCATGTTCTCAGAAACTCATCGGGGGATGCTGGCCTTACCTATCTCTCTTCACCAAGGACCCCCGTCCTAGACTCCACTATGACCCATCTTGCTCAAAAGCAGGGTCTTTTATAGCAGGAGCCTTGGGGGGGTGTCTAAATGGTATCCACAAGTTTATGTGTAGGCACGCGTGCATTTTTCTGGGAAGAGAGTCTACAGGTTGGTCAGAATTTTCAAGGGGAGCCATCCATGTCCCAGATCAGGTTGAGAAATACCAGGTGGGGAAGGGGACAATGGTGAGAGTAGAGCGAGGTGGGGAGAGTGCTTGCTTTCTGGAGGGAAAATCTGCCGAACTGGGGCCTCTCTGCATCTTCTTGCGTCGCCCCCACCCTAACTGGGAGATAAACCTGCAATCAGACTGGTACCCCCTTACACACAGACACAGGGCTGCTGCCTCCCCTCCTGACTTGTTCGTGAGAAGTCTCCCCAGCAGGTGGTCTGCAGAGAGACCCCTGGGCCAGCACAGGTTGAATCAATTGTCACTGAGCAGTAGAGGGTCTCTTTAGGACACTCAGGTCTGTCTGGAAGGGAGGAGAGGTAAGACTTTGAGGGGAAGCTGACCTCCCCTCAGCCTCCCAAACAGGTGGATTCTCACCCAGAACCTATTTTCTGGGGGGTGGGAAAAGGGGATCAAATAAGCATGATGACTGCAGAACAGACAGTCCCTATATAATTTGCTAGAGAAAAAGCTATCTGTATGTCAATGAGGAGAAGATGGGTTCAGGTTTGGAGCTTCTCAAATGGTCATATGAGGGTTTCTGGCGTGTGAAGGTGATGAAGTCTCAGGGGAAACCCAGTGGCTCTTTCGGGAACGTCCATTTTCATTCCATATTTGTATGGGGAGTGGCAGTGGGTATTTGTATGTCATAGATGATGCAGGGGATGGCGAACGGCACGGGCATTTTTAAGATGGAATATGAGAGTTCAAGGCCATGTCTTGCCAGTGACTGCTTTAGGAGACCCGGGGAAAGGTGTGAGAATCCCTGACTGAGATGGGAAGGCCAGAGTTTTCACACGAGCTTGGACCGCAAACGCTTGGGTTTCCTGGGCTGGGGGAAGGAGGCTGGGGAAGGCCTGGGCGCTGGCCCAGACAAGTGCAGGGAGGTCCCAGGTTCCCAGGACTGGGCATCCAGTATCCTCGAGGGACACCATGAGACAGAAAGATAAGGAGGCAGGCAGATAAGAAAGAGGACAAAGTGGAGAAAGAGGAAGAGGGAGGGGGGAAAAAGAAGTTTCTCAGCAAGCCAGCCAGACTGGTCTAATTCCTTTTGGGCAAGCAAAGACTTCCTTATTTAAATTGATCAAGTTACCTTCCTACATCCTTAGAGATGAATGTTAGACTCTCTGTCCATTTCCCGATGGGACCAGACGAATGGAGGGTTGAGCTAGGACCATATCCAGGGCAGGCCCCGACCACCTCACAGACATCTGATGGATCACTCGCGGGCAGGGTCAGCATGGGAAGATGGATGCGATGGTGCGGATAGTGTTGGTCAATCAGCAAGTCTTCCTGGGGGTGAGGATTTTGAATTTTTCTGGAGGCAAAGTCTCCACTGCAAAGCCAAGTATATACACAGACAGGTCCTAGTTCTCCTGTGTGGGCTTGGCTTTGTGTGGTTACGGGCACAGAGGCGTGGTGAACACAGCCACTGCATCCCCCATGGAGCTGAACCTTCCCTCCTTCACAATCCCACGGCGGTTCCAGTTCCTGGGAGATTTTCAGATGAGCAGAACCAATCTAGAAACAAGCGGTTATGGCCATATCTTAGACGGAGAGAGGGAGATTTGGGCAGGACGAGCTGAAGTCATCATAATGGCATTTATTTGGCTGGACATCAAGCATCGTGGAAGAGGTGCCCCGGGAGTCAGGTGGGGGTGTCGCCTGCCTCAGGCTCCAGTTCCCGTGGTCTCCTATGAGGGGTCTGCAGTGCCCTGCGAGGCCGCCTGGCTTTTTTAACCCAGCCATGTTGAAAATGTGTTCTGGCGGTCAGAGATCATACCTTTTCCTATAGAACATCATGAAGTACTGCAAAATTCAACTTTAAATAAATATCCAGTTTGTGCAAAACCAGCCCTTACCTTCAACCAGATTCTCACATAGATCAGGGGTGTCAGGCCCTGGAGTTGTAAAATTTGGGGAGGTAGGAGAGGACAAGAGGAGGATAAACTGAAAACAGCGACAATCCCACCTATGCTCAATTACTTGCCCTGCTAATTGGAAGAGGCCTTTGCAGCTGAGGGAGCAAGTCGCTGTTGCTGCTGCAGGCTGCGTCCATCCTGGGGCAGAAGGTGCAAGACCTCCTCCACCACAGAGGCATGGAAGCACTGAGGGCAGAGGCCATGCAGGGTCCATTTCTGTGCCCCTCTTAGTGCCTGGCACGTGGCCCCATCCAGGGTGGAATGGAAGGAAATTGAGTGGAATTTGAGGCAGGGAAGCTGGAAGGAGTCAAACGGCTGAATCTTCATTTCTTCAGAAGCCTCAGTTTAGCCATGTTCACTCTCAATTCCCCCAAGGCTTTTACCCGAGGTAGCTAATCACAAAGCATTTTGGCCTTGACAATACCACCCCGTATTCTTCAAGCTGTGAGTGCAAAGGCTGGAAGCAGTGGGATAGGGATGGGGGGGTGGGGCATGGTAATCCCCTGGTGAAATGGCCCCAAGGAATGGAAACAGAGTTCAGACCCTTGATGTTCTCTCTACCTTCCCGCAGCACCTGGCCCCTGGCCAAATGCAACACTAACACCAGCAACAACACCGAGGAGGAGTAAGTACCCACACACCCAGCAGAGCCCTCCCCAAGCCCGGTGCCCTCCACCCCATAGAAGCCCCAGCTTGGCCTCTCTCCTTAGTGCTCCTGCTCCCCACTACCAGAACACCAGTAGAATATTTTAGAATCCTGTTCCCTTTGTTGGAATTCCATCCCTGTGGACAGAAGTGGGGGAGGGATGAGATCTGTGTGACTTCTTGGGGAAGTCGTCTGATCTCTTCGGCTCTCATTTTTCTCATCCATAAAGCAAAGGAATTGGATCAGATAAATGCTTTAAGCTTTAGCACTCTATACCACGATATATCTGAGGGTGCAGAACCGGAGTTCCTTGACAGAGCAGTGGAGATTCTCCTTAACGATGAAAAGGCATTTTCTTATTCTACAACCTCAGGCTCTTGAGTGCCAGTGAAATGCCCTTGTTTTTGCTGTTGTTGTTGTTGTTGTTGTTGTTTGTTTGTTTGTTTTTGAGATGGAGGCTCGCTCTGTCGCCCAGGCTGGAGTGTGGTGGCGCCATCTCTGCTCGTTGCAAGCTCCACCTCCTGGGTTCATGCCATTCTCCTGCCTCAGCCTCCCGAGTAGCTGGGACTACAGGCGCCCGCCACCACACCCGGCTAGTTTTTTTGTATTTTTAGTAGAGAGGGGGTTTCACCGTGTTAGCCAGGATGGTCTCGACCTCCTGACCTCGTGATCCACCCGCCTCGGCCTCCAAAGTGCTGGGATTACAGGCATGAGCCACTGCGCCTCGCCTGAAGTTCCCGTGTTTTAAGGCCAATTTGGGCCAATTTTGGGGGCGTAATCAGAGCAGTGGAAAAAGGCAATTTAAACATGTCCAGAGAATAGCCTCTTCAAAGGGTGACCTGCTATAATTCCTTTTTCCATCACCAGATACTAAGGTGGCAGATTAGGGACAGCGTGGCACTATTCAGGAGGGGAAGTCTTAGTTGGAGATTAGGGAAAAAATACCAATATCAGTGAGAAATGCCGATTTCTTGACTTCCAACAGACAGAGAAATGTGCCAAGCGTTTTTCTTGTTATTTCTCTCTTTGTTCCTCAGATAGAACTTTTTTCTATTTTCTCCATGAAGGAAGCATGTCTTTTGTTTGCATAAACTTGGACATCAAATCCAGAGACCCAAATGCCAGCCATAAAGAAAAATGAGATGATTTTATCTACAAAGCAATAGCTATAGTGATATGTGTTTGACTTAAAGCCAAACCTGACACTAAACACCCTTGCAGCTGCAGTATCAAGTCTTTCAGGCAGGGAACGGCTCCAGATACTGAAACCATGGACAGAGGTCCTGGGGGTTTCTAGGCATCTTTGTCCTGGGGCTGGGGTGTGGGCAAGGATGTGGGTGGATAGCGTGGGCTGCACCCGGTTCTTCAATCTTTCAATAAATGGGCTCACTTCACTGGTCCACTTTGAAGCCAAGGACCAAGGGACAAAACTGGGAACTATCCCAAAATGAGGACACACACAAAATAATTATTTATGAACACCTTCCCCGACTCTTCACTCCATTTCTGTCATTTTCATATGGTCTCATTTGTCCTGAATAATTTTTCCCTCCCCCATCAAACTGTTCCCAGCCAAAACCAGCAGCATTTTGCAGTTCTGTGTAGGGTTCTTTTGGGGCAGTGCTGGGTGGATTTGGGGACGCAGCCGATGGTGCTGGGTCTTTCCTAGGCTCTCAGCAGTTTGGTACCCAGAGGACAGGCCAAGGCCCGTAATCCAGGGCCACAAATCTTGCACAAGGCAAGCTGAGTCCGGCGTAAACTGCAGGGCAAAGCTCACCCAAAAAGCTTGAGGGCAGCGCCATCTGCTGGTGACTTGACGTTAAGACTCCAGTGCCTGAAAAGAGACCAGGGTTCACATCACCCTGGAGGACAGAGGAGGGGTAACTTTCCTTGCTCTTTTCATTTAATGATTTTAATAACCTTTTATTCTGATTCACTTTATTGAAATACTCTTGCTGAAAACTTGGAAAACAAGAAAAGCACACAGGGGCATACACACACAAAAACTGCACTTCATGCTAACCATGGAATTCCACTATCAGAGATAGCCCCACTTAACATGTTGACAAATATACTTCCAACTTCTTCCTAGGCATATATATTGAATACATAGATTGATACAATATATTTTATATATACATATACTTGTTAAGAGCATCTGTTTCCCAACTCAGTTGCCTCAGAGCTTTGTGACCTTGGACAAGTGTATTAGTCCATTCTCACATTG